>NW_027490316.1:0-357074 GCF_050948175.1 Xylocopa sonorina
GATGTCTACGTATCGTAGCAGTTGAGTTCTAATGCTTCTTAAACGCGATATCGCATCTCATTTCTATGTTTCATGGTAAGATATAATATGATTTGCGAAGTGTTATGTATTCCTCGTCTACACATCAAATGAATGTAAATGCGGACACTTCCTTGCAAGGAAATAGCGTTTGCAGATGTCTACGTATCGTAGCAATAGAGTTCTTATGATCTTAAAACGCGATATCGCATCTCATTTCTATGTTTCATGGTAAGGTATAATATGATTTGCGAAGTGTTATGTATCCGTCGTCTACACTTCAAATGAATGTGAATGCGACACTTCTCGCTAGGCAAGAGCGTTTGCAGATGTTCTACGTATCGAAGCAATAGAGTTCAAATGCTTCTTAAAACGAGATATTGCATCACATATCTATGTTTCATGATAAGATATAATATTCATTGCGATTGTTATGCATTCCTCGTCTACGATTCAAATGAATGTAAATGCGACACTTCCTTGCAAGGAAATAGCGTTTGCAGATGTCTACGTATCGTAGCAATAGAGTTCTAATGCTTCTTAAAACGCGATATCGCATTCTCATTTCTATGTTTCCATGTAAGATATAATATGATTTGCGAAGTGTTATGTATCCCTCGTCTACACTTCAAATGAATGCGAATGTGACACTTCCTCGCTAGGAAATAGCGTTTTGCAGATGTCTGCGTATCGTAGCAGTAGTGTTCAAATGCTTCTTAAAACGAGATATTGCATCTCATATCTATGTTTCATGATAAGATATAATATTCATTGCGAAGTGTTATGCATTCGTCGTCTACGATTCAAAATGAATGTAAATGCGACACTTCCTTGCAAGGAATAGCGTTTGCAGATGTCTACGTATCGTAGCAACAGAGTTCTTATGATTCTTAGAACGCTATATTGTATCTCATTTCTATGTTTCATGGTAAGATATAATATGATTTGCGAAGTGTCATGTATTCCTCGTCTACGATTCAAATGAATGTAAATGCGACACTTCCTTGCAAGGAAATAGCGTTTGCAGATGTATACGTATCGTAGCAATAGAGTTCTTATGCTTCTTAAAACGCGATATCGCATCTCATTTCTATGTTTCATGGTAAGATATAATATGATTTGCGTAAGTGCTATGTATTCCTCCTCTACACATCAAATGAATGTAAATGCGGACACTTCCTTGTAAGGAAATAGAGTTTGCAGATGTCTACCTATCGTAGCAATAGAGTTCTAATGCTTCTTAAAACGCGATATCGCATCTCATTGCTATGTTTCATGATAAGATATAATATTCATTGCGAAGTGTTATGCATTCCTCGTCTACACTTCAAATGAATGTAAATGCGACACATCCTTGCTAGGAAATAGCGTTTGCAGATGTCTACCTATCGTAGCAATAGAGTTCTAATGCTTCTTAAAAACGCGATATCGCATCTCATTGCTATGTTTCATGATAAGATATAATATTCATTGCGAAGTGTTATGCATTCCTCGTCTACACTTCAAATGAATGTAAATGCGACACATCCTTGCTAGGAAATAGCGTTTGCAGATGTCTACGTATCGTAGCAATAGAGTTCTTATGATTCTTAAAACGCGATATCGCATCTCATTTCTATATTTCATGGTAAGATATAATTTGATTTGCGGAGTGTTATGTATTCCTTGTCTACACTTCAAATGAATGGTGAATGCGACACTTCCTCGCTAGGAAATAGCGTTTGCAGATGTCTACGGTATCGTAGCAATAGATTTCTAATGCTCTTAAAACGCGATATCGCAACTCATTTCTATGTTCATGGTAAGATATAATATGATTGCGAAGTGTCATGTATTCCTCGTCTACACTTCAAATGAATGTAAATGCGACACTTCCTTGCAAGGAAATAGCGTTTGCAGATATCTACGTATCGAAGCAATAGAGTTCAAATGCTTCTTAAAGCGCGATAGCGCATCTCATTTCTATGTTTCATGGTAAGATATAATATGATCTGCGATGTATCATGTATTCCTCGTCTACACTTCAAATAAATGTAAATGCGACACTTCCTTGCAAGGAAATAGCGTTTGCAGATGTCTACGTATCGAAGCAATAGAGTTCTTATGATTCTTAAAACGCGATATCGCATCACATTTCTATGTTTCATGGTAAGATATAATTTGATTTGCGGAGTGTTATGTATTCCTTGTCTACACTTCAAATGAATGTGAATGCGACACTTCCTCGCTAGGAAATAGCGTTTGCAGATGTCTACGTATCGTAGCAGTTGAGTTCTAATGCTTCTTAAAACGCGATATCGCATCTCAATTTCTATGTTTCATGGTAAGATATAATATTATTTGCGAAGTGTTATGTATTCCTCGTCTACACATCAAACGAATTGTAAATGCGACACTTCCTTGCAAGGAAATAGCGTTTGCAGATGTATACGTATCGTAGCAATAGAGTTCTTATGCTTCTTAAAACGCGATATCGCATCTCATTTCTATGTTTCATGTAAGAGATAATATGATTTGCGAAGTGTTATGTATTCCTCCTCTACACATCAAATGAATGTAAATGCGACACATCCTTGCTAGGAAATAGCGTTTGCAGATGTCTAGGTATCGTAGCAATAGAGTCCTTATGATTCTTAAAACGCGTTATCGCATCTCATTTCTATGTTTCATGTAAGATATAATATGATTTGCGAGTATTATATTTTCCTCGTCTACACTTCAAATGAATGTGAATGCGACACTTCCTCGCTAGGAAATGGCGTTTGCAGATGTCTACGTATCGTAGCAATAGATTTCTAATGCTTCTTAAAACGCGATATCGCTACTCATTTCTATGTTTCATGGTAAGATATAATATGATTTGCGAAGTGTCATGTATTCCTCGTCTACACTTCAAATGAATGTAAATGCGACACTTCCTTGCAAGGAAATAGCGTTTGCAGATGTCTACGTATCGAAGCAATAGAGTTCAAATGCTTCTTAAAGCGCGATATCGCATCTCATTTCTATGTTTCATGGTAAGATATAATATGATCTGCGATGTATCATGTATTCCTCGTCTACACTTCAAATAATGTAAATGCGACACTTCCTTGCAAGGGAGTAGCGTTTGCAGATGTCTACGTATCGAAGCAATAGAGTTCAAATACTTCTTAAAACGCGATATCGCATCTCATTTCTATGTTCATGGTAAGATATAATGTGATTTGCGAAGTATATGTATTCCTCGTCTACACTTCAAATGAATGTAAATGCGACACTTCCTTGCAAGGAAATAGCGTTTGCAGATGTCTACGTATCGAAGCAATATAGAGTTCAAATACTTCTTAAAACGCGATATCGCATCTCATCTCTATGTTTCATGGTAAGATATAATATGATTTGCGAAGTATCATGTATTCCTCGTCTACACTTGAAATGAATGTAAATGCGACTCTCCTTGCAAGGATATAGCGTTTGCAGACGTCTACGTATCGCAGCAATAGAGTTCTTATGATTCTTAAAACGCTATATTGCATCTCATTTCTATGTTTCATGGTAAGATACAATATGATTGCGAAGTGTTATGTATTCCTCGTCACACTTCAAATGAATGTGAATGCGACACTCCTCGCTAGGAAAGAGCGTTTGCAGGATGTCTACGTATCGAAGCAATAGAGTTCAAATGCTTCTTAGAACGAGATATTGCATCACATATCTATGTTTCATGATAAGATATAATATTCATTGCGAATTGTTATGCATTCCTCGTCTACGATTCAAATGGAATGTAAATGCGACACTTCCTTGCAAGGAAATAGCGTTTGCAGATGTCTACGTATCGTAGCAATAGAGTTCTAATGCTCTTAAACGCGATATCGCATCTCATTTCTATGTTCATGGTAAGATATAATATGATTTGCGAAGTGTTATGTATCCCTCGTCTACACTTCAAATGAATGTGAATGTGACACTTCCTCGCTAGGAAATAGCGTTTGCAGATGTCTGCGTATCGTAGCAGTAGTGTTCAAATGCTTCTTAAAACGAGATATTGCATCTCATATCTATGTTTCATGATAAGATATAATATTCATTGCGAAGTGTTATGCATTCGTCGTCTACGATTCAAATGAATGTAAATGCGACACTTCCTTGCAAGGAAATAGCGTTTGCAGATGTCTACGTATCGTAGCAACAGAGTTCTTATGATTCTTAGAACGCTATATTGTATCTCATTTCTATGTTTCGTGTAAGATATAATATGATTTGCGAAGTGTCATGTATTCCTCGTCTACGATTCAAATGAATGTAAATGCGACACTTCCTTGCAAGGAAATAGCGTTTGCAGATGTATACGTATCGTAGCAATAGAGTTCTTATGCTTCTTAAAAACGCGATATCGCATCTCATTTCTATGTTTCATGGTAAGATATAATATGATTTGCGTAGTGCTATGTATTCCTCCTCTACACATCAAATGAATGTAAATGCGACACTTCCTTGTAAGGAAATAGAGTTTGCAGATGTCTACCTATCGTAGCAATAGAGTTCTAAATGCTTCTTAAAACGCGATATCGCATCTCATTTCTATGTTTCATGGTAAGATATAATATGATTTGCGAAGTGTTATGTATTCCTCGTCTACACATCAAATAAATGTAAATGCGACACTTCCTTGCAAGGAAATAGCGTTTGCAGATGTCTACGTATCGTAGCAATAGAGTTCTTATGATTCTTAAACGCGATATCGCATCTCATTTCTATGTTTCATGGTAAGGTATAATATGATTTGCGAAGTGTTATGTATCCGTCGTCTACACTTCAAATGAATGTGAATGCGACACTTCCTCGCTAGGAAAGAGCGTTTGCAGATGTCTACGTATCGTAGCAGTTGAGTTCTAATGCTTCTTAAAACGCGATATCGCATCTCATTTCTATGTTTCATGGTAAGATATAATATTATTTGCGAAGTGTTATGTATTCCTCGTCTACACATCAAACGAATGTAAATGCGACACTTCCTTGCAAGGAAATAGCGTTTGCAGATGTCTACGTATCGTAGCAATAGAGTTCTTATGATTCTTAAAACGCGATATCGCATCACATTTCTATGTTTCATGGTAAGATATAATATGATTTGCGGAGTGTTATGTATTCCTTGTCTACACTTCAAATGAATGTGAATGCGACACTTCCTCGCTAGGAAATAGCGTTTGCAGATGTCTACGTATCGTAGCAGTTGAGTTCTAATGCTTCTTAAAACGCGATATCGCATCTCATTTCTATGTTTCATGGTAAGATATATATGATTTGCGAAGTGTTATGTATTCCTCGTCTACACATCAAATGAATGTAAATGCGACACTTCCTTGCAAGGAAATAGCGTTTGCAGATGTCTACGTATCGTAGCAATAGAGTTCTTATGATTGTTAAAACGCGATATCGCATCTCATTTCTATGTTTCATGGTAAGATATAATATGATTTGCGGAGTGTTATGTATTCCTTGTCTACACTTCAAATGAATGTGAATGCGACACTTCCTCGCTAGGAAATAGCGTTTGCAGATGTCTACGTATCGTAGCAGGTTGAGTTCTAATGCTTCTTAAAACGCGATATCGCATCTCATTTCTATGTTTCATGGTAAGATATAATATGATTTGCGAAGTGTTATGTATTCCTCTTCTACACATCAAATGAATGTAAATGCGACACTTCCTTGCAAGGAAATAGCGTTTGCAGATGTCTACGTATCGTAGCAATAGAGTTCTTATGATTCTTAAAACGCGATATCGCATCTCATTTCTATGTTTCATGGTAAGGTATAATATGATTTGCGAAGTGTTATGTATCCGTCGTCTACACTTCAAATGAATGTGAATGCGACACTTCCTCGCTAGGCAAGAGCGTTTGCAGATGTCTACGTATCGAAGCAATAGAGTTCAAATGCTTCTTAAAACGAGATATTGCATCACATATCTATGTTTCATGATAAGATATAATATTCATTGCGAATTGTTATGCATTCCTCGTCTACGATTCAAATGAATGTAAATGCGACACTTCCTTGCAAGGAAATAGCGTTTGCAGATGTCTACGTATCGTAGCAATAGAGTTCTAATGCTTCTTAAAACGCGATATCGCATCTCATTTCTATGTTTCATGGTAAGATATAATATGATTTGCGAAGTGTTATGTATCCCTCGTCTACACTTCAAATGAATGCGAATGTGACACTTCCTCGCTAGGAAATAGCGTTTGCAGATGTCTGCGTATCGTAGCAGTAGTGTTCAAATGCTTCTTAAAACGAGATATTGCATCTCATATCTATGTTTCATGATAAGATATAATATTCATTGCGAAGTGTTATGCATTCGTCGTCTACGATTCAAATGAATGTAAATGCGACACTTCCTTGCAAGGAAATAGCGTTTGCAGATGTCTACGTATCGTAGCAACAGAGTTCTTATGATTCTTAGAACGCTATATTGTATCTCATTTCTATGTTTCATGGTAAGATATAATATGATTTGCGAAGTGTCATGTATTCCTCGTCTACGATTCAAATGAATGTAAATGCGACACTTCCTTGCAAGGAAATAGCGTTTGCAGATGTATACGTATCGTAGCAATAGAGTTCTTATGCTTCTTAAAACGCGATATCGCATCTCATTTCTATGTTTCATGGTAAGATATAATATGATTTGCGTAGTGCTATGTATTCCTCCTCTACACATCAAATGAATGTAAATGCGACACTTCCTTGTAAGGAAATAGAGTTTGCAGATGTCTACCTATCGTAGCAATAGAGTTCTAATGCTTCTTAAAACGCGATATCGCATCTCATTGCTATGTTTCATGATAAGATATAATATTCATTGCGAAGTGTTATGCATTCCTCGTCTACACTTCAAATGAATGTAAATGCGACACATCCTTGCTAGGAAATAGCGTTTGCAGATGTCTACCTATCGTAGCAATAGAGTTCTAATGCTTCTTAAAACGCGATATCGCATCTCATTGCTATGTTTCATGATAAGATATAATATTCATTGCGAAGTGTTATGCATTCCTCGTCTACACTTCAAATGAATGTAAATGCGACACATCCTTGCTAGGAAATAGCGTTTGCAGATGTCTACGTATCGTAGCAATAGTGTTCTTATGATTCTTAAAACGCGATATCGCATCTCATTTCTATATTTCATGGTAAGATATAATTTGATTTGCGGAGTGTTATGTATTCCTTGTCTACACTTCAAATGAATGTGAATGCGACACTTCCTCGCTAGGAAATAGCGTTTGCAGATGTCTACGTATCGTAGCAATAGATTTCTAATGCTTCTTAAAACGCGATATCGCAACTCATTTCTATGTTTCATGGTAAGATATAATATGATTTGCGAAGTGTCATGTATTCCTCGTCTACACTTCAAATGAATGTAAATGCGACACTTCCTTGCAAGGAAATAGCGTTTGCAGATATCTACGTATCGAAGCAATAGAGTTCAAATGCTTCTTAAAGCGCGATAGCGCATCTCATTTCTATGTTTCATGGTAAGATATAATATGATCTGCGATGTATCATGTATTCCTCGTCTACACTTCAAATAAATGTAAATGCGACACTTCCTTGCAAGGAAATAGCGTTTGCAGATGTCTACGTATCGAAGCAATAGAGTTCTTATGATTCTTAAAACGCGATATCGCATCACATTTCTATGTTTCATGGTAAGATATAATTTGATTTGCGGAGTGTTATGTATTCCTTGTCTACACTTCAAATGAATGTGAATGCGACACTTCCTCGCTAGGAAATAGCGTTTGCAGATGTCTACGTATCGTAGCAGTTGAGTTCTAATGCTTCTTAAAACGCGATATCGCATCTCATTTCTATGTTTCATGGTAAGATATAATATTATTTGCGAAGTGTTATGTATTCCTCGTCTACACATCAAACGAATGTAAATGCGACACTTCCTTGCAAGGAAATAGCGTTTGCAGATGTATACGTATCGTAGCAATAGAGTTCTTATGCTTCTTAAAACGCGATATCGCATCTCATTTCTATGTTTCATGGTAAGATATAATATGATTTGCGAAGTGTTATGTATTCCTCCTCTACACATCAAATGAATGTAAATGCGACACATCCTTGCTAGGAAATAGCGTTTGCAGATGTCTAGGTATCGTAGCAATAGAGTCCTTATGATTCTTAAAACGCGATATCGCATCTCATTTCTATGTTTCATGGTAAGATATAATATGATTTGCGAAGTATTATATTTTCCTCGTCTACACTTCAAATGAATGTGAATGCGACACTTCCTCGCTAGGAAATGGCGTTTGCAGATGTCTACGTATCGTAGCAATAGATTTCTAATGCTTCTTAAAACGCGATATCGCTACTCATTTCTATGTTTCATGGTAAGATATAATATGATTTGCGAAGTGTCATGTATTCCTCGTCTACACTTCAAATGAATGTAAATGCGACACTTCCTTGCAAGGAAATAGCGTTTGCAGATGTCTACGTATCGAAGCAATAGAGTTCAAATGCTTCTTAAAGCGCGATATCGCATCTCATTTCTATGTTTCATGGTAAGATATAATATGATCTGCGATGTATCATGTATTCCTCGTCTACACTTCAAATAAATGTAAATGCGACACTTCCTTGCAAGGAAGTAGCGTTTGCAGATGTCTACGTATCGAAGCAATAGAGTTCAAATACTTCTTAAAACGCGATATCGCATCTCATTTCTATGTTTCATGGTAAGATATAATGTGATTTGCGAAGTATTATGTATTCCTCGTCTACACTTCAAATGAATGTAAATGCGACACTTCCTTGCAAGGAAATAGCGTTTGCAGATGTCTACGTATCGAAGCAATAGAGTTCAAATACTTCTTAAAACGCGATATCGCATCTCATCTCTATGTTTCATGGTAAGATATAATATGATTTGCGAAGTATCATGTATTCCTCGTCTACACTTGAAATGAATGTAAATGCGACACTTCCTTGCAAGGATATAGCGTTTGCAGACGTCTACGTATCGCAGCAATAGAGTTCTTATGATTCTTAAAACGCTATATTGCATCTCATTTCTATGTTTCATGGTAAGATACAATATGATTTGCGAAGTGTTATGTATTCCTCGTCCACACTTCAAATGAATGTGAATGCGACACTTCCTCGCTAGGAAAGAGCGTTTGCAGATGTCTACGTATCGAAGCAATAGAGTTCAAATGCTTCTTAGAACGAGATATTGCATCACATATCTATGTTTCATGATAAGATATAATATTCATTGCGAATTGTTATGCATTCCTCGTCTACGATTCAAATGAATGTAAATGCGACACTTCCTTGCAAGGAAATAGCGTTTGCAGATGTCTACGTATCGTAGCAATAGAGTTCTAATGCTTCTTAAAACGCGATATCGCATCTCATTTCTATGTTTCATGGTAAGATATAATATGATTTGCGAAGTGTTATGTATCCCTCGTCTACACTTCAAATGAATGTGAATGTGACACTTCCTCGCTAGGAAATAGCGTTTGCAGATGTCTGCGTATCGTAGCAGTAGTGTTCAAATGCTTCTTAAAACGAGATATTGCATCTCATATCTATGTTTCATGATAAGATATAATATTCATTGCGAAGTGTTATGCATTCGTCGTCTACGATTCAAATGAATGTAAATGCGACACTTCCTTGCAAGGAAATAGCGTTTGCAGATGTCTACGTATCGTAGCAACAGAGTTCTTATGATTCTTAGAACGCTATATTGTATCTCATTTCTATGTTTCATGGTAAGATATAATATGATTTGCGAAGTGTCATGTATTCCTCGTCTACGATTCAAATGAATGTAAATGCGACACTTCCTTGCAAGGAAATAGCGTTTGCAGATGTATACGTATCGTAGCAATAGAGTTCTTATGCTTCTTAAAACGCGATATCGCATCTCATTTCTATGTTTCATGGTAAGATATAATATGATTTGCGTAGTGCTATGTATTCCTCCTCTACACATCAAATGAATGTAAATGCGACACTTCCTTGTAAGGAAATAGAGTTTGCAGATGTCTACCTATCGTAGCAATAGAGTTCTAATGCTTCTTAAAACGCGATATCGCATCTCATTTCTATGTTTCATGGTAAGATATAATATGATTTGCGAAGTGTTATGTATTCCTCGTCTACACATCAAATAAATGTAAATGCGACACTTCCTTGCAAGGAAATAGCGTTTGCAGATGTCTACGTATCGTAGCAATAGAGTTCTTATGATTCTTAAAACGCGATATCGCATCTCATTTCTATGTTTCATGGTAAGGTATAATATGATTTGCGAAGTGTTATGTATCCGTCGTCTACACTTCAAATGAATGTGAATGCGACACTTCCTCGCTAGGAAAGAGCGTTTGCAGATGTCTACGTATCGTAGCAGTTGAGTTCTAATGCTTCTTAAAACGCGATATCGCATCTCATTTCTATGTTTCATGGTAAGATATAATATTATTTGCGAAGTGTTATGTATTCCTCGTCTACACATCAAACGAATGTAAATGCGACACTTCCTTGCAAGGAAATAGCGTTTGCAGATGTCTACGTATCGTAGCAATAGAGTTCTTATGATTCTTAAAACGCGATATCGCATCACATTTCTATGTTTCATGGTAAGATATAATATGATTTGCGGAGTGTTATGTATTCCTTGTCTACACTTCAAATGAATGTGAATGCGACACTTCCTCGCTAGGAAATAGCGTTTGCAGATGTCTACGTATCGTAGCAGTTGAGTTCTAATGCTTCTTAAAACGCGATATCGCATCTCATTTCTATGTTTCATGGTAAGATATAATATGATTTGCGAAGTGTTATGTATTCCTCGTCTACACATCAAATGAATGTAAATGCGACACTTCCTTGCAAGGAAATAGCGTTTGCAGATGTCTACGTATCGTAGCAATAGAGTTCTTATGATTGTTAAAACGCGATATCGCATCTCATTTCTATGTTTCATGGTAAGATATAATATGATTTGCGGAGTGTTATGTATTCCTTGTCTACACTTCAAATGAATGTGAATGCGACACTTCCTCGCTAGGAAATAGCGTTTGCAGATGTCTACGTATCGTAGCAGTTGAGTTCTAATGCTTCTTAAAACGCGATATCGCATCTCATTTCTATGTTTCATGGTAAGATATAATATGATTTGCGAAGTGTTATGTATTCCTCTTCTACACATCAAATGAATGTAAATGCGACACTTCCTTGCAAGGAAATAGCGTTTGCAGATGTCTACGTATCGTAGCAATAGAGTTCTTATGATTCTTAAAACGCGATATCGCATCTCATTTCTATGTTTCATGGTAAGGTATAATATGATTTGCGAAGTGTTATGTATCCGTCGTCTACACTTCAAATGAATGTGAATGCGACACTTCCTCGCTAGGCAAGAGCGTTTGCAGATGTCTACGTATCGAAGCAATAGAGTTCAAATGCTTCTTAAAACGAGATATTGCATCACATATCTATGTTTCATGATAAGATATAATATTCATTGCGAATTGTTATGCATTCCTCGTCTACGATTCAAATGAATGTAAATGCGACACTTCCTTGCAAGGAAATAGCGTTTGCAGATGTCTACGTATCGTAGCAATAGAGTTCTAATGCTTCTTAAAACGCGATATCGCATCTCATTTCTATGTTTCATGGTAAGATATAATATGATTTGCGAAGTGTTATGTATCCCTCGTCTACACTTCAAATGAATGCGAATGTGACACTTCCTCGCTAGGAAATAGCGTTTGCAGATGTCTGCGTATCGTAGCAGTAGTGTTCAAATGCTTCTTAAAACGAGATATTGCATCTCATATCTATGTTTCATGATAAGATATAATATTCATTGCGAAGTGTTATGCATTCGTCGTCTACGATTCAAATGAATGTAAATGCGACACTTCCTTGCAAGGAAATAGCGTTTGCAGATGTCTACGTATCGTAGCAACAGAGTTCTTATGATTCTTAGAACGCTATATTGTATCTCATTTCTATGTTTCATGGTAAGATATAATATGATTTGCGAAGTGTCATGTATTCCTCGTCTACGATTCAAATGAATGTAAATGCGACACTTCCTTGCAAGGAAATAGCGTTTGCAGATGTCTACGTATCGTAGCAACAGAGTTCTTATGATTCTTAGAACGCTATATTGTATCTCATTTCTATGTTTCATGGTAAGATATAATATGATTTGCGAAGTGTCATGTATTCCTCGTCTACGATTCAAATGAATGTAAATGCGACACTTCCTTGCAAGGAAATAGCGTTTGCAGATGTATACGTATCGTAGCAATAGAGTTCTTATGCTTCTTAAAACGCGATATCGCATCTCATTTCTATGTTTCATGGTAAGATATAATATGATTTGCGTAGTGCTATGTATTCCTCCTCTACACATCAAATGAATGTAAATGCGACACTTCCTTGTAAGGAAATAGAGTTTGCAGATGTCTACCTATCGTAGCAATAGAGTTCTAATGCTTCTTAAAACGCGATATCGCATCTCATTGCTATGTTTCATGATAAGATATAATATTCATTGCGAAGTGTTATGCATTCCTCGTCTACACTTCAAATGAATGTAAATGCGACACATCCTTGCTAGGAAATAGCGTTTGCAGATGTCTACCTATCGTAGCAATAGAGTTCTAATGCTTCTTAAAACGCGATATCGCATCTCATTGCTATGTTTCATGATAAGATATAATATTCATTGCGAAGTGTTATGCATTCCTCGTCTACACTTCAAATGAATGTAAATGCGACACATCCTTGCTAGGAAATAGCGTTTGCAGATGTCTACGTATCGTAGCAATAGAGTTCTTATGATTCTTAAAACGCGATATCGCATCTCATTTCTATATTTCATGGTAAGATATAATTTGATTTGCGGAGTGTTATGTATTCCTTGTCTACACTTCAAATGAATGTGAATGCGACACTTCCTCGCTAGGAAATAGCGTTTGCAGATGTCTACGTATCGTAGCAATAGATTTCTAATGCTTCTTAAAACGCGATATCGCAACTCATTTCTATGTTTCATGGTAAGATATAATATGATTTGCGAAGTGTTATGTATTCCTCGTCTACACATCAAACGAATGTAAATGCGACACTTCCTTGCAAGGAAATAGCGTTTGCAGATGTCTACGTATCGTAGCAATAGAGTTCTTATGATTCTTAAAACGCGATATCGCATCACATTTCTATGTTTCATGGTAAGATATAATATGATTTGCGGAGTGTTATGTATTCCTTGTCTACACTTCAAATGAATGTGAATGCGACACTTCCTCGCTAGGAAATAGCGTTTGCAGATGTCTACGTATCGTAGCAGTTGAGTTCTAATGCTTCTTAAAACGCGATATCGCATCTCATTTCTATGTTTCATGGTAAGATATAATATGATTTGCGAAGTGTTATGTATTCCTCGTCTACACATCAAATGAATGTAAATGCGACACTTCCTTGCAAGGAAATAGCGTTTGCAGATGTCTACGTATCGTAGCAATAGAGTTCTTATGATTGTTAAAACGCGATATCGCATCTCATTTCTATGTTTCATGGTAAGATATAATATGATTTGCGGAGTGTTATGTATTCCTTGTCTACACTTCAAATGAATGTGAATGCGACACTTCCTCGCTAGGAAATAGCGTTTGCAGATGTCTACGTATCGTAGCAGTTGAGTTCTAATGCTTCTTAAAACGCGATATCGCATCTCATTTCTATGTTTCATGGTAAGATATAATATGATTTGCGAAGTGTTATGTATTCCTCTTCTACACATCAAATGAATGTAAATGCAACACTTCCTTGCAAGGAAATAGCGTTTGCAGATGTCTACGTATCGTAGCAATAGAGTTCTTATGATTCTTAAAACGCGATATCGCATCTCATTTCTATGTTTCATGGTAAGGTATAATATGATTTGCGAAGTGTTATGTATCCGTCGTCTACACTTCAAATGAATGTGAATGCGACACTTCCTCGCTAGGCAAGAGCGTTTGCAGATGTCTACGTATCGAAGCAATAGAGTTCAAATGCTTCTTAAAACGAGATATTGCATCACATATCTATGTTTCATGATAAGATATAATATTCATTGCGAATTGTTATGCATTCCTCGTCTACGATTCAAATGAATGTAAATGCGACACTTCCTTGCAAGGAAATAGCGTTTGCAGATGTCTACGTATCGTAGCAATAGAGTTCTAATGCTTCTTAAAACGCGATATCGCATCTCATTTCTATGTTTCATGGTAAGATATAATATGATTTGCGAAGTGTTATGTATCCCTCGTCTACACTTCAAATGAATGCGAATGTGACACTTCCTCGCTAGGAAATAGCGTTTGCAGATGTCTGCGTATCGTAGCAGTAGTGTTCAAATGCTTCTTAAAACGAGATATTGCATCTCATATCTATGTTTCATGATAAGATATAATATTCATTGCGAAGTGTTATGCATTCGTCGTCTACGATTCAAATGAATGTAAATGCGACACTTCCTTGCAAGGAAATAGCGTTTGCAGATGTCTACGTATCGTAGCAACAGAGTTCTTATGATTCTTAGAACGCTATATTGTATCTCATTTCTATGTTTCATGGTAAGATATAATATGATTTGCGAAGTGTCATGTATTCCTCGTCTACGATTCAAATGAATGTAAATGCGACACTTCCTTGCAAGGAAATAGCGTTTGCAGATGTCTACGTATCGTAGCAACAGAGTTCTTATGATTCTTAGAACGCTATATTGTATCTCATTTCTATGTTTCATGGTAAGATATAATATGATTTGCGAAGTGTCATGTATTCCTCGTCTACGATTCAAATGAATGTAAATGCGACACTTCCTTGCAAGGAAATAGCGTTTGCAGATGTATACGTATCGTAGCAATAGAGTTCTTATGCTTCTTAAAACGCGATATCGCATCTCATTTCTATGTTTCATGGTAAGATATAATATGATTTGCGTAGTGCTATGTATTCCTCCTCTACACATCAAATGAATGTAAATGCGACACTTCCTTGTAAGGAAATAGAGTTTGCAGATGTCTACCTATCGTAGCAATAGAGTTCTAATGCTTCTTAAAACGCGATATCGCATCTCATTGCTATGTTTCATGATAAGATATAATATTCATTGCGAAGTGTTATGCATTCCTCGTCTACACTTCAAATGAATGTAAATGCGACACATCCTTGCTAGGAAATAGCGTTTGCAGATGTCTACCTATCGTAGCAATAGAGTTCTAATGCTTCTTAAAACGCGATATCGCATCTCATTGCTATGTTTCATGATAAGATATAATATTCATTGCGAAGTGTTATGCATTCCTCGTCTACACTTCAAATGAATGTAAATGCGACACATCCTTGCTAGGAAATAGCGTTTGCAGATGTCTACGTATCGTAGCAATAGAGTTCTTATGATTCTTAAAACGCGATATCGCATCTCATTTCTATATTTCATGGTAAGATATAATTTGATTTGCGGAGTGTTATGTATTCCTTGTCTACACTTCAAATGAATGTGAATGCGACACTTCCTCGCTAGGAAATAGCGTTTGCAGATGTCTACGTATCGTAGCAATAGATTTCTAATGCTTCTTAAAACGCGATATCGCAACTCATTTCTATGTTTCATGGTAAGATATAATATTATTTGCGAAGTGTTATGTATTCCTCGTCTACACATCAAACGAATGTAAATGCGACACTTCCTTGCAAGGAAATAGCGTTTGCAGATGTATACGTATCGTAGCAATAGAGTTCTTATGCTTCTTAAAACGCGATATCGCATCTCATTTCTATGTTTCATGGTAAGATATAATATGATTTGCGAAGTGTTATGTATTCCTCCTCTACACATCAAATGAATGTAAATGCGACACATCCTTGCTAGGAAATAGCGTTTGCAGATGTCTAGGTATCGTAGCAATAGAGTCCTTATGATTCTTAAAACGCGATATCGCATCTCATTTCTATGTTTCATGGTAAGATATAATATGATTTGCGAAGTATTATATTTTCCTCGTCTACACTTCAAATGAATGTGAATGCGACACTTCCTCGCTAGGAAATGGCGTTTGCAGATGTCTACGTATCGTAGCAATAGATTTCTAATGCTTCTTAAAACGCGATATCGCTACTCATTTCTATGTTTCATGGTAAGATATAATATGATTTGCGAAGTGTCATGTATTCCTCGTCTACACTTCAAATGAATGTAAATGCGACACTTCCTTGCAAGGAAATAGCGTTTGCAGATGTCTACGTATCGAAGCAATAGAGTTCAAATGCTTCTTAAAGCGCGATATCGCATCTCATTTCTATGTTTCATGGTAAGATATAATATGATCTGCGATGTATCATGTATTCCTCGTCTACACTTCAAATAAATGTAAATGCGACACTTCCTTGCAAGGAAATAGCGTTTGCAGATGTCTACGTATCGAAGCAATAGAGTTCAAATGCTTCTTAATACGAGATATCGCATCTCATTTCTATGTTTCATGGTAAGATATAATGTGATTTGCGAAGTATTATGTATTCCTCGTCTACACTTCAAATGAATGTAAATGCGACACTTCCTTGCAAGGAAATAGCGTTTGCAGATGTCTACGTATCGAAGCAATAGAGTTCAAATACTTCTTAAAACGCGATATCGCATCTCATCTCTATGTTTCATGGTAAGATATAATATGATTTGCGAAGTATCATGTATTCCTCGTCTACACTTGAAATGAATGTAAATGCGACACTTCCTTGCAAGGATATAGCGTTTGCAGACGTCTACGTATCGCAGCAATAGAGTTCTTATGATTCTTAAAACGCTATATTGCATCTCATTTCTATGTTTCATGGTAAGATACAATATGATTTGCGAAGTGTTATGTATTCCTCGTCCACACTTCAAATGAATGTGAATGCGACACTTCCTCGCTAGGAAAGAGCGTTTGCAGATGTCTACGTATCGAAGCAATAGAGTTCAAATGCTTCTTAGAACGAGATATTGCATCACATATCTATGTTTCATGATAAGATATAATATTCATTGCGAATTGTTATGCATTCCTCGTCTACGATTCAAATGAATGTAAATGCGACACTTCCTTGCAAGGAAATAGCGTTTGCAGATGTCTACGTATCGTAGCAATAGAGTTCTAATGCTTCTTAAAACGCGATATCGCATCTCATTTCTATGTTTCATGGTAAGATATAATATGATTTGCGAAGTGTTATGTATCCCTCGTCTACACTTCAAATGAATGTGAATGTGACACTTCCTCGCTAGGAAATAGCGTTTGCAGATGTCTGCGTATCGTAGCAGTAGTGTTCAAATGCTTCTTAAAACGAGATATTGCATCTCATATCTATGTTTCATGATAAGATATAATATTCATTGCGAAGTGTTATGCATTCGTCGTCTACGATTCAAATGAATGTAAATGCGACACTTCCTTGCAAGGAAATAGCGTTTGCAGATGTCTACGTATCGTAGCAACAGAGTTCTTATGATTCTTAGAACGCTATATTGTATCTCATTTCTATGTTTCATGGTAAGATATAATATGATTTGCGAAGTGTCATGTATTCCTCGTCTACGATTCAAATGAATGTAAATGCGACACTTCCTTGCAAGGAAATAGCGTTTGCAGATGTATACGTATCGTAGCAATAGAGTTCTTATGATTCTTAAAACGCGATATCGCATCTCATTTCTATGTTTCATGGTAAGGTATAATATGATTTGCGAAGTGTTATGTATCCGTCGTCTACACTTCAAATGAATGTGAATGCGACACTTCCTCGCTAGGAAAGAGCGTTTGCAGATGTCTACGTATCGTAGCAGTTGAGTTCTAATGCTTCTTAAAACGCGATATCGCATCTCATTTCTATGTTTCATGGTAAGATATAATATTATTTGCGAAGTGTTATGTATTCCTCGTCTACACATCAAACGAATGTAAATGCGACACTTCCTTGCAAGGAAATAGCGTTTGCAGATGTCTACGTATCGTAGCAATAGAGTTCTTATGATTCTTAAAACGCGATATCGCATCACATTTCTATGTTTCATGGTAAGATATAATATGATTTGCGGAGTGTTATGTATTCCTTGTCTACACTTCAAATGAATGTGAATGCGACACTTCCTCGCTAGGAAATAGCGTTTGCAGATGTCTACGTATCGTAGCAGTTGAGTTCTAATGCTTCTTAAAACGCGATATCGCATCTCATTTCTATGTTTCATGGTAAGATATAATATGATTTGCGAAGTGTTATGTATTCCTCGTCTACACATCAAATGAATGTAAATGCGACACTTCCTTGCAAGGAAATAGCGTTTGCAGATGTCTACGTATCGTAGCAATAGAGTTCTTATGATTGTTAAAACGCGATATCGCATCTCATTTCTATGTTTCATGGTAAGATATAATATGATTTGCGGAGTGTTATGTATTCCTTGTCTACACTTCAAATGAATGTGAATGCGACACTTCCTCGCTAGGAAATAGCGTTTGCAGATGTCTACGTATCGTAGCAGTTGAGTTCTAATGCTTCTTAAAACGCGATATCGCATCTCATTTCTATGTTTCATGGTAAGATATAATATGATTTGCGAAGTGTTATGTATTCCTCGTCTACACATCAAATGAATGTAAATGCGACACTTCCTTGCAAGGAAATAGCGTTTGCAGATGTCTACGTATCGTAGCAATAGAGTTCTTATGATTCTTAAAACGCGATATCGCATCTCATTTCTATGTTTCATGGTAAGGTATAATATGATTTGCGAAGTGTTATGTATCCGTCGTCTACACTTCAAATGAATGTGAATGCGACACTTCCTCGCTAGGCAAGAGCGTTTGCAGATGTCTACGTATCGAAGCAATAGAGTTCAAATGCTTCTTAAAACGAGATATTGCATCACATATCTATGTTTCATGATAAGATATAATATTCATTGCGAATTGTTATGCATTCCTCGTCTACGATTCAAATGAATGTAAATGCGACACTTCCTTGCAAGGAAATAGCGTTTGCAGATGTCTACGTATCGTAGCAATAGAGTTCTAATGCTTCTTAAAACGCGATATCGCATCTCATTTCTATGTTTCATGGTAAGATATAATATGATTTGCGAAGTGTTATGTATCCCTCGTCTACACTTCAAATGAATGCGAATGTGACACTTCCTCGCTTGGAAATAGCGTTTGCAGATGTCTGCGTATCGTAGCAGTAGTGTTCAAATGCTTCTTAAAACGCGATATCGCATCTCATTGCTATGTTTCATGATAAGATATAATATTCATTGCGAAGTGTTATGCATTCCTCGTCTACACTTCAAATGAATGTAAATGCGACACATCCTTGCTAGGAAATAGCGTTTGCAGATGTCTACCTATCGTAGCAATAGAGTTCTAATGCTTCTTAAAACGCGATATCGCATCTCATTGCTATGTTTCATGATAAGATATAATATTCATTGCGAAGTGTTATGCATTCCTCGTCTACACTTCAAATGAATGTAAATGCGACACATCCTTGCTAGGAAATAGCGTTTGCAGATGTCTACGTATCGTAGCAATAGAGTTCTTATGATTCTTAAAACGCGATATCGCATCTCATTTCTATATTTCATGGTAAGATATAATTTGATTTGCGGAGTGTTATGTATTCCTTGTCTACACTTCAAATGAATGTGAATGCGACACTTCCTCGCTAGGAAATAGCGTTTGCAGATGTCTACGTATCGTAGCAATAGATTTCTAATGCTTCTTAAAACGCGATATCGCAACTCATTTCTATGTTTCATGGTAAGATATAATATGATTTGCGAAGTGTCATGTATTCCTCGTCTACACTTCAAATGAATGTAAATGCGACACTTCCTTGCAAGGAAATAGCGTTTGCAGATATCTACGTATCGAAGCAATAGAGTTCAAATGCTTCTTAAAGCGCGATAGCGCATCTCATTTCTATGTTTCATGGTAAGATATAATATGATCTGCGATGTATCATGTATTCCTCGTCTACACTTCAAATAAATGTAAATGCGACACTTCCTTGCAAGGAAATAGCGTTTGCAGATGTCTAGGTATCGTAGCAATAGAGTTCTAATGCTTCTTAAAACGCGATATCGCATCTCATTTCTATGTTTCATGGTAAGATAGAATATGATTTGCGAAGTGTTATGTATTCCTCGTCTACACTTCAAATGAATGTGAATGCGACACTTCCTTGCAAGGAAATAGCGTTTGCAGATGTCTACGTATCGTAGCAATAGAGTTCTAATGCTTCTTAAAACGCGATATCGCATCTCATTTCTATGTTTCATGGTAAGATATAATATGATTTGCGAACTGTTATTTATTCCTCGTCTACACTTCAAATGAATGTAAATGCGACACTTCCTTGCAAGGAAATAGCGTTTGCAGATGTCTACGTATCGAAGGAATAGAGTTCAAATGCTTCTTAAAACGAGATATTGCATCTCATATCTATGTTTCATGATAAGATATAATATTCATTGCGAAGTGTTATGCATTCCTCGTCTACGATTAAAATGAATGAAAATGCGACACTTCCTTGCAAGGAAATAGCGTTTGCAGATGTCTACGTATCGTAGCAATAGAGTTCTAATGCTTCTTAAAACGCGATATCGCATCTCATTTCAATGTTTCATGGTAAGATATAATGTGATTTGCGATGTGTTATGTATTCCTCGTCTACGCTATAAATGAATGTGAATGCGACACTTCCTGGCTAGGAAATAGCGTTAGCAGATGTCTGCGTATCGTAGCAGTAGAGTTCTAATGCTTCTTAAAACGCGATATCGCATCTCATTTCTATGTTTCATGGTAAGATAGAATATGATTTGCGAAGTGTTATGTATTCCTCGTCTACACTTCAAATGAATGTGAATGCGACACTTCCTTGCAAGGAAATAGCGTTTGCAGATGTCTACGTATCGTAGCAATACAGTTCTAATGCTTCTTAAAACGCGATATCGCATCTCATTTCTATGTTTCATGGTAAGATATAATATGATTTGCGAACTGTTATGTATTCCTCGTCTACACTTCAAATGAATGTAAATGCGACACTTCCTTGCAAGGAAATAGCGTTTGCAGATGTCTACGTATCGAAGGAATAGAGTTCAAATGCTTCTTAAAACGAGATATTGCATCTCATATCTATGTTTCATGATAAGATATAATATTCATTGCGAAGTGTTATGCATTCCTCGTCTACGATTAAAATGAATGAAAATGCGACACTTCCTTGCAAGGAAATAGCGTTTGCAGATGTCTACGTATCGTAGCAATAGAGTTCTAATGCTTCTTAAAACGCGATATCGCATCTCATTTCTATGTTTCATGGTAAGATATAATATGATTTGCGGTGTGTTATGTACTCCGCGTCTACACTTCAAATGAATGTAAATGCGACACTTCCTTGCAAGGAAATAGCGTTTGCAAATGTCTACCTATCGTAGCAGTAGTGATCTAATGCTTCTTAGAACGCGATATTGCATCTCATTTCTATGTTTCATGGTAAGATATAATATGATTTGCGAAGTGTTATGTATTCCTCGTCTACACTTCAAATGAATGTGAATGCGACACTTTCTCGCTAGGAAATAGCGTTTGCAGATGTCTACGTATCGTAGCAATAGATTTCTAATGCTTCTTAAAACGCAAGATCGCATCTCATATCTATGTTTCATGATAAGATATAATATTCATTGCGAAGTGTTATGCATTCCTCGTCTACGATTAAAATGAATGAAAATGCGACACTTCCTTGCAAGGAAATAGCGTTTGCAGATGTCTACGTATCGTAGCAATAGAGTTCTGATGCTTCTTAAAACGCGATATCGCATCTCATTTCTATGTTTCATGGTAAGATATAATATGATTTGCGAACTGTTATGTATTCCTCGTCTACACTTCAAACGAATGTAAATGCGACACTTCCTTGCAAGGAAATAGCGTTTGCAGAAGTCTACGTATCGTAGCAATAGAGTTCTTATGATTCTTAAAAACGCAATATCGCATCTCATTTCTATGTTTCATGCTAAGATATAATATGATTTGCGGTGTGTTATGTATTCCTCGTCTACACTTCAAATGAATGTAAATGCGACACTTCCCTGCAAGGAAATAGCGTTTGCAGATGTCTACGTATCGAAGGAATAGAGTTCAAATGCTTCTTAAAACGAGATATTGCATCTCATATCCATGTTTCATGATAAGATATAATATTCATTGCGAAGTGTTATGCAATCCTCGTCTACGATTAAAATGAATGAAAATGCGACACTTCCTTGCAAGGAAATAGCGTTTGCAGATGTCTACGTATCGTAGCAATAGAGTTCTAATGCTTCTTAAAACGCGATATCGCATCTCATTTCTATGTTTCATGGTAAGATGTAATGTGATTTGCGATGTGTTATGTATTCCTCGTCTACGCTATAAATGAATGTGAATGCGACACTTCCTGGCTAGGAAATAGCGTTAGCAGATGTCTGCGTATCGTAGCAGTAGAGTTCTAATGCTTCTTAAAACGCGATATCGCATCTCATTTCTATGTTTCATGGTAAGATATAATATGATTTGCGAACTGTTATGTATTCCTCGTCTACACTTCAAATGAATGTAAATGCGACACTTCCTTGCAAGGAAGTAGCGTTTGCAGATGTCTACGTATCGAAGGAATAGAGTTCAAATGCTTCTTAAAACGAGATATTGCATCTCATATCTATGTTTCATGATAAGATATAATATTCATTGCGAAGTGTTATGCATTCCTCGTCTACGATTAAAATGAATGAAAATGCGACACTTCCTTGCAAGGAAATAACGTTTGCAGATGTCTACGTATCGTAGCAATAGAGTTCTAATGCTTCTTAAAACGCGATATCGCATCTCATTTCTATGTTTCATGGTAAGATATAATATGATTTGCGGTGTGTTATGTACTCCGCGTCTACACTTCAAATGAATGTAAATGCGACACTTCCTTGCAAGGAAATAGCGTTTGCAAATGTCTACCTATCGTAGCAGTAGTGATCTAATGCTTCTTAGAACGCGATATTGCATCTCATTTCTATGTTTCATGGTAAGATATAATATGATTTGCGAAGTGTTATGTATTCCTCGTCTACACTTCAAATGAATGTGAATGCGACACTTTCTCGCTAGGAAATAGCGTTTGCAGATGTCTACGTATCGTAGCAATAGAGTTCTGATGCTTCTTAAAACGCGATATCGCATCTCATTTCTATGTTTCATGGTAAGATATAATATGATTTGCGAACTGTTATGTATTCCTCGTCTACACTTCAAACGAATGTAAATGCGACACTTCCTTGCAAGGAAATAGCGTTTGCAGAAGTCTACGTATCGTAGCAATAGAGTTCTTATGATTCTTAAAAACGCAATATCGCATCTCATTCTATGTTTCATGCTAAGATATAATATGATTTGCGGTGTGTTATGTATTCCTCGTCTACACTTCAAATGAATGTAAATGCGACACTTCCCTGCAAGGAAATAGCGTTTGCAGATGTCTACGTATCGAAGGAATAGAGTTCAAATGCTTCTTAAAACGAGATATTGCATCTCATATCCATGTTCATGATAAGATATAATATCATTGCGAAGTGTTATGCATTCCTCGTCTACGATTAAAATGAATGAAAATGCGACACTTCCTTGCAAGGAAATAGCGTTTGCAGATGTCTACGTATCGTAGCAATAGAGTTCTAATGCTTCTTAAAACGCGATATCGCATCTCATTTCTATGTTTCATGGTAAGATGTAATGTGATTTGCGATGTGTTATGTATTCCTCGTCTACGCTATAAATGAATGTGAATGCGACACTTCCTGGCTAGGAAATAGCGTTAGCAGATGTCTGCGTATCGTAGCAGTAGAGTTCTAATGCTTCTTAAAACGCGATATCGCATCTCATTTCTATGTTTCATGGTAAGATATAATATAATTTGCGAACTGTTATGTATTCCTCGTCTACACTTCAAATGAATGTAAATGCGACACTTCCTTGCAAGGAAATAGCGTTTGCAGATGTCTACGTATCGAAGGAATAGAGTTCAAATGCTTCTTAAAACGAGATATTGCATCTCATATCTATGTTTCATGATAAGATATAATATTCATTGCGAAGTGTTATGCATTCCTCGTCTACGATTAAAATGAATGAAAATGCGACACTTCCTTGCAAGGAAATAGCGTTTGCAGATGTCTACGTATCGTAGCAATAGAGTTCTAATGCTTCTTAAAACGCGATATCGCATATCATTTCTATGTTTCATGGTAAGATATAATATGATTTGCGAACTGTTATGTATTCCTCTTCTACACTTCAAATGAATGTAAATGCGACACTTCCTTGCAAGGAAATAGCGTTTGCAGATGTCTACGTATCGTAGCAATAGAGTTCTTATGATTCTTAAAACGCAATATCGCATCTCATTTCTATGTTTCATGCTAAGATATAATATGATTTGCGGTGTGTTATGTACTCCGCGTCTACACTTCAAATGAATGTAAATGCGACACTTCCTTGCAAGGAAATAGCGTTTGCAAATGTCTACGTATCGTAGCAGTAGTGATCTAATGCTTCTTAGAACGCGAAATCGCATCTCATTTCTAGGTTTCATGGTAAGATATAATATGATTTGCGAAGTGTTATGTATTCCTCGTCTACACTTCAAATGAATGTGAATGCGACACTTTCTCGCTAGGAAATAGCGTTTGCTGATGTCTACGTATCGTAGCAATAGATTTCTAATGCTTCTTAAAACGCAAGATCGCATCTCATTTCTATGTATCATGGTAAGATATAATATGATTTGCGAAGTGTCATGTATTCCTCGTCTACACTTCAAATGAATGTAAATGCGACACTTCCTTGCTAGGAAATAGCGTCTGCAGATGTCTAGGTATCGTAGCAATAGAGTTCTAATGCTTCTTAAAACGCAATATCGCATTTCATTTCTATGTTTCATGGTAAGATATAATATGATTTGCGAAGTTTTATGTATTCCTCGTTTACACTTCAAATGAATGTAAATGCGACACTTCCTCGCTAGGAAATAGCGTTTGCAGATGTCTACGTATCGAAGCAATAGAGTTCAAATGCTTCTTAAAACGAGATATTGCATCTCATATCTATGTTTCATGATAAGATATATTATTCATTGCAAAGTGTTATGCATTCCTCGCCTACGATTCAAATGAATGTAAATGCGACACTTCCTTGCAAGGAAATAGCGTTTGCAGATGTCTACGTATCGAAGCAATAGAGTTCAAATGCTTCTTAAAACGCGATATTGCATCTCATATCTATGTTTCATGATAAGATATAATATTCATTACGAAGTGTTATGCATTCCTCGTCTACGATTTAAATGAATGTAAATGCGACACTTCCTTGCAAGGAAATAGCGTTTGCAGATGTCTACGTATCGTAGCAATGGCTTTCTGATGCTTCTTAAAACGCGATATCGCATCTCACTTCTATGCTTCATGGTAAGGTATAATATGATTTACAAACTGTTATGTATCCGTCGTCTACACTTCAAATGAATGTAAATGCGACTCTTCGTCGCTAGGAAATAGCGTTTGCAGATGTCTGCGTATCGTAGCAGTAGAGTTCTAATGCTTCTTAAAACGCGATATCGCATCTCATTTCTATGTTTCATGGTAAGGTATAATATGATTTGCGAAGTGTTATGTATTCCTCGTCTACACTTCAAATGAATGTGAATGCGACACTTCCTCGCTAGGAAATAGCGTTTGCAGATGTCTGCGTATCGTAGCAGTAGAGTTCTAATGCTTCTTAAAACGCGATATCGCATCTCATTTCTATGTTTCATGGTAAGGTATAATATGATTTGCGAAGTGTTATGTATTCCTCGTCTACACTTCAAATGAATGTGAATGCGACACTTCCTCGCTAGGAAATAGCGTTTGCAGATGTCTACGTATCGAAGCAATAGAGTTCAAATGCTTCTTAAAACGAGATATTGCATCTCATATCTATGTTTCATGATAAGATATAATATTCATTGCGAAGTGTTATGCATTCTTCGCCTACGATTCAAATGAATGTAAATGCAACACTTCCTTGCAAGGAAATAGCGTTTGCAGATGTCTACGTATCGTAGCAGTTGAGTTCTAATGCTTCTTAAAACGCGATATCGCACCTCATTTCTATGTTTCATGGTAAGATATAATATGATTTGCGAAGTGTTATGTATTCCTCGTCTACACATCAAATGAATGTAAATGCGACACTTCCTTGCAAGGAAATAGCGTTTGCAGATGTCTACGTATCTTAGCAATAGAGTTCTTATGATTCTTAAAACGCGATATCGCATCACATTTCTATGTTTCAAGGTAAGATATAATATGATTTGCGGAGTGTTATGTATTCCTCGTCTACACTTCAAATGAATGTGAATGCCACACTTCCTCGCTAGGAAATAGCGTTTGCAGATGTCTACGTATCGAAGCAATAGAGTTCTAATGCTTCTTAAAACGCGATATCGCATCTCATTTCTATGTTTCATGGTAAGGTATAATATGATTTGCGAAGTGTTATGTATTCCTCGTCTACACTTCAAATGAATGTAAATGCGACACTTTCTTGCAAGGAAATAGCGTTTGCAGATGTCTACGTATCGTAGCAATGGATTTCTGATGCTTCTTAAAACGCGATATCGCATCTCATTTCTATGTTTCATGGTAAGATATAATATGATTTGCGAAGTGTTATGTATTCCTCGGCTACACTTCAAATGAATGTGAATGCGACACTTCCTCGCTAGGAAATAGCGTTTGCAGATGTCTACGTATCGTAACAATAGAGTTCTTATGATTCTTAAAACGCGATATCGCATCTCATTTCTATGTTTCATGGTAAGGTATAATATGATTTGCGAAGTGTTATGTATCCGTCGTCTACACTTCCAATGAATGTAAATGCGACACTTTCTCGCAAGGAACTAGCGTTTGCAGATGTCTACGTATCTTAGCAATAGAGATCTTATGATTCTTAAAACGCGATATCGCATCACATTTCTATGTTTCATGGTAAGATATAATATGATTTGCGAAGTGTTATGTATCCGTCATCTACACTTCCAATGAATGTAAATGCGACACTTTCTCGCAAGGAACTAGCGTTTGCAGATGTCTACGTATCTTAGCAATAGAGTTCTTATGATTCTTAAAACGCGATATCGCATCACATTTCTATGTTTCATGGTAAGATATAATATGATTTGCGGAGTGTTATGTATTCCTCGTCTACCCTTCAAATGAATGTGAATGCCACACTTCCTCGCTAGGAAATAGCGTTTGCAGATGTCTACGTATCGAAGCAATAGAGTTCTAATGCTTCTTAAAACGCGATATCGCATCTCATATCTATGTTTCATGGTAAGGTATAATATGATTTGCGAAGTGTTATGTACTCCTCGTCTACACTTCAAATGAATGTAAATGCGACACTTTCTTGCAAGGAAATAGCGTTTGCAGATGTCTACGTATCGTAGCAATGGATTTCTGATGCTTCTTAAAACGCGATATCGCATCTCATTTCTATGTTTCATGGTAAGATATAATATGATTTGCGAAGTGTTATGTATTCCTCGGCTACACTTCAAATGAATGTGAATGCGACACTTCCTCGCTAGGAAATAGCGTTTGCAGATGTCTACGTATCGTAACAATAGAGTTCTTATGATTCTTAAAACGCGATATCGCATCTCATTTCTATGTTTCATGGTAAGGTATAATACGATTTGCGAAGTGTTATGTATCCGTCGTCTACACTTCCAATGAATGTAAATGCGACACTTTCTCGCAAGGAACTAGCGTTTGCAGATGTCTACGAATCTTAGCAATAGAGTTCTTATGATTCTTAAAACGCGATATCGCATCACATTTCTATGTTTCATGGTAAGATATAATATGATTTGCGAAGTGTTATGTATCCGTCGTCTACACTTCCAATGAATGTAAACGCGACACTTTCTCGCAAGGAACTAGCGTTTGCGGATGTCTACGTATCTTAGCAATAGAGTTCTTATGATTCTTAAAACGCGATATCGCATCACATTTCTATGTTTCATGGTAAGATATAATATGATTTGCGGAGTGTTATGTATTCCTCGGCTACACTTCAAATGAATGTGAATGCGACACTTCCTCGCTAGGAAATAGCGTTTGCAGATGTCTACGTATCGTAGCAGTTGAGTTCAAATGCTTCTAAAAACGCGATATCGCATCTTATTTCTATGCTTCATGGTAAGATATAATATGATTTGCGAAGTGTTATGTATCCGTCATCTACACTTCCAATGTATGTAAATGCGACACTTTCTCGCAAGGAACTAGCGTTTGCAGATGTCTACGTATCTTAGCAATAGAGTTCTTATGATTCTTAAAACGCGATATCGCATCACATTTCTATGTTCCATGGTAAGATATAATATGATTTGCGAAGTGTTATGTATCCGTCGTCTACACTTCCAATGAATGTAAATGCGACACTTTCTCGCAAGGAACTAGCGTTTGCAGATGTCTACGTATCTTAGCAATAGAGTTCTTATGATTCTTAAAACGCGATATCGCATCACATTTCTATGTTTCATGGTAAGATATAATATGATTTGCGAAGTGTTATGTATCCGTCGTCTACACTTCCAATGAATGTAAATGAGACACTTTCTCGCAAGGAACTAGCGTTTGCAGATGTCTACGTATCTTAGCAATAGAGTTCTTATGATTCTTAAAACGCGATATCGCATCACATTTCTATGTTTCATGGTAAGATATAATATGATTTGCGAAGTGTTATGTATCCGTCGTCTACACTTCCAATGAATGTAAATGCGACACTTTCTCGCAAGGAACTAGCGTTTGCAGATGTCTACGTATCTTAGCAATAGAGTTCTTATGATTCTTAAAACGCGATATCGCATCACATTTCTATGTTTCATGGTAAGATATAATATGATTTGCGGAGTGTTATGTATTCCTCGTCTACACTTCAAATGAATGTGAATGCCACACTTCCTCGCTAGGAAATAGCGTTTGCAGATGTCTACGTATCGTAACAATAGAGTTCTTATGATTCTTAAAACGCGATATCGCATCTCATTTCTATGTTTCATGGTAAGGTATAATATGATTTGCGAAGTGTTATGTATCCGTCGTCTACACTTCCAATGAATGTAAATGCGACACTTTCTCGCAAGGAACTAGCGTTTACAGATGTCTACGTATCGTAGCAATGGATTTCTGATGCTTCTTAAAACGCGATATCGCATCTCATTTCTATGTTTCATGGTAAGATATAATATGATTTGCGAAGTGTTATGTATTCCTCGGCTACACTTCAAATGAATGTGAATGCGACACTTCCTCGCTAGGAAATAGCGTTTGCAGATGTCTACGTATCGTAACAATAGAGTTCTTATGATTCTTAAAACGCGATATCGCATCTCATTTCTATGTTTCATGGTAAGGTATAATACGATTTGCGAAGTGTTATGTATCCGTCGTCTACACTTCCAATGAATGTAAATGCGACACTTTCTCGCAAGGAACTAGCGTTTGCAGATGTCTACGAATCTTAGCAATAGAGTTCTTATGATTCTTAAAACGCGATATAGCATCACATTTCTATGTTTCATGGTAAGATATAATATGATTTGCGAAATGTTATGTATCCGTCGTCTACACTTCCAATGAATGTAAACGCGACACTTTCTCGCAAGGAACTAGCGTTTGCGGATGTCTACGTATCTTAGCAATAGAGTTCTTATGATTCTTAAAACGCGATATCGCATCACATTTCTATGTTTCATGGTAAGATATAATATGATTTGCGGAGTGTTATGTATTCCTCGGCTACACTTCAAATGAATGTGAATGCGACACTTCCTCGCTAGGAAATAGCGTTTGCAGATGTCTACGTATCGTAGCAGTTGAGTTCAAATGCTTCTAAAAACGCGATATCGCATCTCATTTCTATGCTTCATGGTAAGATATAATATGATTTGCAAAGTGTTATGTATCCGTCATCTACACTTCCAATGAATGTAAATGCGACACTTTCTCGCAAGGAACTAGCGTTTGCAGATGTCTACGTATCTTAGCAATAGAGTTCTTATGATTCTTAAAACGCGATATCGCATCACATTTCTATGTTTCATGGTAAGATATAATATGATTTGCGAAGTGTTATGTATCCGTCGTCTACACTTCCAATGAATGTAAATGCGACACTTTCTCGCAAGGAACTAGCGTTTGCAGAAGTCTACGTATCTTAGCAATAGAGTTCTTATGATTCTTAAAACGCGATATCGCATCACATTTCTATGTTTCATGGTAAGATATAATATGATTTGCGAAGTGTTATGTATCCGTCGTCTACACTTCCAATGAATGTAAATGCGACACTTTCTCGCAAGGAACTAGCGTTTGCAGATGTCTACGTATCTTAGCAATAGAGTTCTTATGACTCTTAAAACGCGATATCGCATCACATTTCTATGTTTCATGGTAAGATATAATATGATTTGCGGAGTGTTATGTATTCCTCGTCTACACTTCAAATGAATGTGAATGCCACACTTCCTCGCTAGGAAATAGCGTTTGCAGATGTCTACGTATCGAAGCAATAGAGTTCTAATGCTTCTTAAAACGCGATATCGCATCTCATTTCTATGTTTCATGGTAAGGTATAATATGATTTGCGAAGTGTTATGTACTCCTCGTCTACACTTCAAATGAATGTAAATGCGACACTTTCTTGCAAGGAAATAGCGTTTGCAGATGTCTACGTATCGTAGCAGTTGAGTTCAAATGCTTCTTAAAACGCGATATCGCATCTCATTTCTATGTTTCATGGTAAGATATAATATGATTTGCGAAGTGTTATGTATTCCTCGGCTACACATCAAATGAATGTAAATGCGACACTTCTTTGCAAGGAAATAGCGATTGCAGATGTCTACGTATCGTAGCAGTAGAGTTCTTACGATTCTTGAAACGCGATATCGCATCTCATTTCTATGTTTCATGGTAAGATATAATATGATTTGCGGAGTGTTATGTATCCGTCGTCTACACTTCCAATGAATGTAAACGCGACACTTTCTCGCAAGGAACTAGCGTTTGCGGATGTCTACGTATCTTAGCAATAGAGTTCTTATGATTCTTAAAACGCGATATCGCATCACATTTCTATGTTTCATGGTAAGGTATAATATGATTTGCGAAGTGTTATGTACTCCTCGTCTACACTTCAAATGAATGTAAATGCGACACTTTCTTGCAAGGAAATAGCGTTTGCAGATGTCTACGTATCGTAGCAATGGATTTCTGATGCTTCTTAAAACGCGATATCGCATCTCATTTCTATGTTTCATGGTAAGATATAATATGATTTGCGAAGTGTTATGTATTCCTCGGCTACACTTCAAATGAATGTGAATGCGACACTTCCTCGCTAGGAAATAGCGTTTGCAGATGTCTACGTATCGTAGCAGTTGAGTTCAAATGCTTCTTAAAACGCGATATCGCATCTCATTTCTATGTTTCATGGTAAGATATAATATGATTTGCGAAGTGTTATGTATTCCTCGGCTACACATCAAATGAATGTAAATGCGACACTTCTTTGCAAGGAAATAGCGATTGCAGATGTCTACGTATCGTAGCAGTAGAGTTCTTACGATTCTTGAAACGCGATATCGCATCTCATTTCTATGTTTCATGGTAAGATATAATATGATTTGCGGAGTGTTATGTATCCGTCGTCTACACTTCCAATGAATGTAAACGCGACACTTTCTCGCAAGGAACTAGCGTTTGCGGATGTCTACGTATCTTAGCAATAGAGTTCTTATGATTCTTAAAACGCGATATCGCATCACATTTCTATGTTTCATGGTAAGGTATAATATGATTTGCGAAGTGTTATGTACTCCTCGTCTACACTTCAAATGAATGTAAATGCGACACTTTCTTGCAAGGAAATAGCGTTTGCAGATGTCTACGTATCGTAGCAATGGATTTCTGATGCTTCTTAAAACGCGATATCGCATCTCATTTCTATGTTTCATGGTAAGATATAATATGATTTGCGAAGTGTTATGTATTCCTCGGCTACACTTCAAATGAATGTGAATGCGACACTTCCTCGCTAGGAAATAGCGTTTGCAGATGTCTACGTATCGTAGCAGTTGAGTTCAAATGCTTCTTAAAACGCGATATCGCATCTCATTTCTATGTTTCATGGTAAGATATAATATGATTTGCGAAGTGTTATGTATTCCTCGGCTACACATCAAATGAATGTAAATGCGACACTTCTTTGCAAGGAAATAGCGATTGCAGATGTCTACGTATCGTAGCAGTAGAGTTCTTACGATTCTTGAAACGCCATATCGCATCTCATTTCTATGTTTCATGGTAAGATATAATATGATTTGCGGAGTGTTATGTACTCCTCGTCTACACTTCAAATGAATGCAAATGCGACACTTCCTTGCAAGGAAATAGCGTTTGCAAATGTCTACGTATCGAAGCAATAGAGTTCAAATGCTTCTTAAAACGAGATATTGCATCTCATATCTATGTTTCATGATAAGATATAATATGATTTGCGACGTGTTATGTATTCCTCGTCTACACTTCAAATGAATGTAAATGCGACACTTTCTTGCAAGGAAATAGCGATTGCAGATGTCTACGTATCGTAGCAATGGATTTCTGATGCTTCTTAAAACGCGATATCGCATCTCATTTCTATGTTTCATGGTAAGATATAATATGATATGCGAAGTGTCATGTATTCCACGTAAACACTTCAAATGAATGTAAATGCGACACTTCCTTGCAAGGAAATAGCGTCTGCAGATGTCTACGTATCGAAACAATAGAGTTCAAATGCTGCTTAAAACGAGATATTGCATCTCATATCTATGTTTCATGATAAGATATAATATTCATTGCGAAGTGTTATGCATTCCTCGCCTACGATTCAAATGAATGTAAATGCAACACTTCCTTGCAAGGAAATAGCGTTTGCAGAAGTCTACGTATCGTAGCAGTAGTGTTTTAATGCTTCTTAAAACGCGATATCGCATCTCATTTCTATGTTTCATGGTAAGGTATAATATGATTTGCGAAGTGTCATGTATTCCTCGTCTACACTTCAAATGAATGTAAATGCGACACTTCCTTGCTAGGAAATAGCGTCTGCAGATGTCTAGGTATCGTAGCAATAGAGTTCTAATGCTTCTTAAAACGCAATATCGCATTTCATTTCTATGTTTCATGGTAAGATATAATATGATTTGCGAAGTTTTATGTATTCCTCGTTTACACTTCAAATGAATGTAAATGCGACACTTCCTCGCTAGGAAATAGCGTTTGCAGATGTCTACGTATCGAAGCAATAGAGTTCAAATGCTTCTTAAAACGAGATATTGCATCTCATATCTATGTTTCATGATAAGATATATTATTCATTGCAAAGTGTTATGCATTCCTCGCCTACGATTCAAATGAATGTAAATGCGACACTTCCTTGCAAGGAAATAGCGTTTGCAGATGTCTACGTATCGAAGCAATAGAGTTCAAATGCTTCTTAAAACGCGATATTGCATCTCATATCTATGTTTCATGATAAGATATAATATTCATTACGATGTGTTATGCATTCCTCGTCTACGATTTAAATGAATGTAAATGCGACACTTCCTTGCAAGGAAATAGCGTTTGCAGATGTCTACGTATCGTAGCAATGGCTTTCTGATGCTTCTTAAAACGCGATATCGCATCTCACTTCTATGCTTCATGGTAAGGTATAATATGATTTGCAAACTGTTATGTATCCGTCGTCTACACTTCAAATGAATGTAAATGCGACTCTTCGTCGCTAGGAAATAGCGTTTGCAGATGTCTGCGTATCGTAGCAGTAGAGTTCTAATGCTTCTTAAAACGCGATATCGCATCTCATTTCTATGTTTCATGGTAAGGTATAATATGATTTGCGAAGTGTTATGTATTCCTCGTCTACACTTCAAATGAATGTGAATGCGACACTTCCTCGCTAGGAAATAGCGTTTGCAGATGTCTACGTATCGAAGCAATAGAGTTCAAATGCTTCTTAAAACGAGATATTGCATCTCATATCTATGTTTCATGATAAGATATAATATTCATTGCGAAGTGTTATGCATTCTTCGCCTACGATTCAAATGAATGTAAATGCAACACTTCCTTGCAAGGAAATAGCGTTTGCAGATGTCTACGTATCGTAGCAGTTGAGTTCTAATGCTTCTTAAAACGCGATATCGCACCTCATTTCTATGTTTCATGGTAAGATATAATATGATTTGCGAAGTGTTATGTATTCCTCGTCTACACATCAAATGAATGTAAATGCGACACTTCCTTGCAAGGAAATAGCGTTTGCAGATGTCTACGTATCTTAGCAATAGAGTTCTTATGATTCTTAAAACGCGATATCGCATCACATTTCTATGTTTCAAGGTAAGATATAATATGATTTGCGAAGTGTTATGTATCCGTCGTCTACACTTCCAATGAATGTAAATGCGACACTTTCTCGCAAGGAACTAGCGTTTGCAGATGTCTACGTATCTTAGCAATAGAGTTCTTATGATTCTTAAAACGCGATATCGCATCACATTTCTATGTTTCATGGTAAGATATAATATGATTTGCGGAGTGTTATGTATTCCTCGTCTACACTTCAAATGAATGTGAATGCCACACTTCCTCGCTAGGAAATAGCGTTTGCAGATGTCTACGTATCGAAGCAATAGAGTTCTAATGCTTCTTAAAACGCGATATCGCATCTCATTTCTATGTTTCATGGTAAGGTATAATATGATTTGCGAAGTGTTATGTACTCCTCGTCTACACTTCAAATGAATGTAAATGCGACACTTTCTTGCAAGGAAATAGCGTTTGCAGATGTCTACGTATCGTAGCAATGGATTTCTGATGCTTCTTAAAACGCGATATCGCATCTCATTTCTATGTTTCATGGTAAGATATAATATGATTTGCGAAGTGTTATGTATTCCTCGGCTACACTTCAAATGAATGTGAATGCGACACTTCCTCGCTAGGAAATAGCGTTTGCAGATGTCTACGTATCGTAACAATAGAGTTCTTATGATTCTTAAAACGCGATATCGCATCTCATTTCTATGTTTCATGGTAAGGTATAATACGATTTGCGAAGTGTTATGTATCCGTCGTCTACACTTCCAATGAATGTAAATGCGACACTTTCTCGCAAGGAACTAGCGTTTGCAGATGTCTACGAATCTTAGCAATAGAGTTCTTATGATTCTTAAAACGCGATATCGCATCACATTTCTATGTTTCATGGTAAGATATAATATGATTTGCGAAGTGTTATGTATCCGTCGTCTACACTTCCAATGAATGTAAACGCGACACTTTCTCGCAAGGAACTAGCGTTTGCGGATGTCTACGTATCTTAGCAATAGAGTTCTTATGATTCTTAAAACGCGATATCGCATCACATTTCTATGTTTCATGGTAAGATATAATATGATTTGCGGAGTGTTATGTATTCCTCGGCTACACTTCAAATGAATGTGAATGCGACACTTCCTCGCTAGGAAATAGCGTTTGCAGATGTCTACGTATCGTAGCAGTTGAGTTCAAATGCTTCTAAAAACGCGATATCGCATCTCATTTCTATGCTTCATGGTAAGATATAATATGATTTGCGAAGTGTTATGTATCCGTCATCTACACTTCCAATGAATGTAAATGCGACACTTTCTCGCAAGGAACTAGCGTTTGCAGATGTCTACGTATCTTAGCAATAGAGTTCTTATGATTCTTAAAACGCGATATCGCATCACATTTCTATGTTTCATGGTAAGATATAATATGATTTGCGAAGTGTTATGTATCCGTCGTCTACACTTCCAATGAATGTAAATGCGACACTTTCTCGCAAGGAACTAGCGTTTGCAGATGTCTACGTATCTTAGCAATAGAGTTCTTATGATTCTTAAAACGCGATATCGCATCACATTTCTATGTTTCATGGTAAGATATAATATGATTTGCGAAGTGTTATGTATCCGTCGTCTACACTTCCAATGAATGTAAATGCGACACTTTCTCGCAAGGAACTAGCGTTTGCAGATGTCTACGTATCTTAGCAATAGAGTTCTTATGATTCTTAAAACGCGATATCGCATCACATTTCTATGTTTCATGGTAAGATATAATATGATTTGCGGAGTGTTATGTATTCCTCGTCTACACTTCAAATGAATGTGAATGCCACACTTCCTCGCTAGGAAATAGCGTTTGCAGATGTCTACGTATCGAAGCAATAGAGTTCTAATGCTTCTTAAAACGCGATATCGCATCTCATTCCTATGTTTCATGGTAAGGTATAATATGATTTGCGAAGTGTTATGTACTCCTCGTCTACACTTCAAATGAATGTAAATGCGACACTTTCTTGCAAGGAAATAGCGTTTGCAGATGTCTACGTATCGTAGCAATGGATTTCTGATGCTTCTTAAAACGCGATATCGCATCTCATTTCTATGTTTCATGGTAAGATATAATATGATTTGCGAAGTGTTATGTATTCCTCGGCTACACTTCAAATGAATGTGAATGCGACACTTCCTCGCTAGGAAATAGCGTTTGCAGATGTCTACGTATCGTAGCAGTTGAGTTCAAATGCTTCTTAAAACGCGATATCGCATCTCATTTCTATGTTTCATGGTAAGATATAATATGATTTGCGAAGTGTTATGTATTCCTCGGCTACACATCAAATGAATGTAAATGCGACACTTCTTTGCAAGGAAATAGCGATTGCAGATGTCTACCTATCGTAGCAGTAGAGTTCTTACGATTCTTGAAACGCGATATCGCATCTCATTTCTATGTTTCATGGTAAGATATAATATGATTTGCGGAGTGCTATGTATTCCTCGTCTACACTTCAAATGAATGCAAATGCGACACTTTCTTGCAAGGAAATAGCGATTGCAGATGTCTACGTATCGTAGCAATGGATTTCTGATGCTTCTTAAAACGCGATATCGCATCTCATTTCTATGTTTCATGGTAAGATATAATATGATATGCGAAGTGTCATGTATTCCACGTAAACACTTCAAATGAATGTAAATGCGACACTTCCTTGCAAGGAAATAGCGTCTGCAGATGTCTACGTATCGAAACAATAGAGTTCAAATGCTGCTTAAAACGAGATATTGCATCTCATATCTATGTTTCATGATAAGATATAATATTCATTGCGAAGTGTTATGCATTCCTCGCCTACGATTCAAATGAATGTAAATGCAACACTTCCTTGCAAGGAAATAGCGTTTGCAGAAGTCTACGTATCGTAGCAGTAGTGTTTTAATGCTTCTTAAAACGCGATATCGCATCTCATTTCTATGTTTCATGGTAAGGTATAATATGATTTGCGAAGTGTTATGTATTCCTCGTCTACACTTCAAATGAATGTAAATGCGACACTTTCTTGCAAGGAAATAGCGTTTGCAGATGTCTACGTATCGTAGCAATGGATTTCTGATACTTCTTAAAACGAGATATCGCATGTCATTTCTATGTGTCATGGTAAGATACAATATGATTTGCGAAGTATTATGTATTCCTCGTTTACACTTCAAATGAATGTGAATGCGACACTTCCTCGCTAGGAAATAGTGTTTGCAGATGTCTAGGTATCGAAGCAATAGAGTTCAAATGCTTCTTAAAACGAGATATTGCATCTCATATCTATGTTTCATGATAAGATATAATATACATTGCGAAGTGTTATGCATTCCTCGTCTACGATTCAAATGAATGTAAATGCGACACTTCCTTGCAAGGAAATAGCGTTTGCAGATGTCTACGTATCGTAGCAATAGAGTTCTTATGATTCTTAAAACGCGATATCGCATCTCATTTCTATGTAAGATACAATATGATTTCGCGAAGTATTATGTATTCCTCGTCTACACTTCAAATGAATGTGAATGCGACACTTCCCCGCTAGGAAATAGTGCTTGCAGATGTCTAGGTATCGAAGCAATAGAGTTCAAATGCTTCTTAAAACGCGATATCACATCTCATTCCTATGTTTCATGGTAAGATATAATATGATTTGCGAAGTGTTATGTATTCCTCGTCTACACTTCAAATGAATGTAAAATGCGACACTTCCTTGCAAGGAAATAGCGTTTGCAGATGTCTACGTATCGAAGCAATAGAGTTCAAATGCTTCTTAAAACGAGATATTGCATCTCATATCTATGTATCATGATAAGATATAATATTCATTGCGAAGTGTTATGCATTCCTCGTCTACGATTCAAATGAATGTAAATGCGACACTTCCTTGCAAGGAAATAGCGTTTGCAGATGTCTACGTATCGTAGCAATAGAGTTCTAATGCTTCTTAAAACGCGATATCGCATCTCATTTCTATGTTTCATGGTAAGATATAATATGATTTGCGAAGTGTTATGTATTCCTCGTCTACACTTCAAATGAATGTGTATGTGACACTTCCTCGCTAGGAAATAGCGTTTGCAGATGTCTGCGTATCGTAGCAGTAGAGTTCTAATGCTTCTTAAAACGCTATATCGCATCTCATTTCTATTTTTCATGGTACGATACAATATGATTTGCGAAGTGTTATGTATTCCTCGTCAACACTTCAAATGAATGCGAATGCAACACTTCCTCGCTAGGAAATAGCGTTTGCAGATGTCTGCGTATCGTAGCAGTAGAGTTCTAATGCTTCTTAAAACGCGATATCGCATCTCATTTCTATGTTTCATGGTAAGATACAATATGATTTGCGAAGTGTTATGTATTCCTCGTCAACACTTCAAATGAATGCGAATGCAACACTTCCTCGCTAGGAAATAGCGTTTGCAGATGTCTACGTATCGAAGCAATAGAGTTCAAATGCTTCTTAAAACGCGATATCGCATCTCATTTCAATGTTTCATGGTAAGATATAATACGATTTGCGAAGTGTTATGTATTCCTCGGCTACACTTCAAATGAATGTAAATGCGACACTTTCTTGCAAGGAAATAGCGATTGCAGATGTCTACGTATCGTAGCAGTAGAGTTCTTATGATTCCTAAAACGCGATATCGCATCTCATTTCTATGTTTCATGGTAAGATATAATACGATTTGCGAAGTGTTATGTATCCGTCGTCTACACTTCAAATGAATGTAAATGCGACACTTTCTTGCAAGGAAATAGCGATTGCAGATGTCCACGTATCGAAGCAATAAGCAATAGAGTTCTAATGCTTCTTAAAACGCGATATCGCATCTCATTTCTATGTTTCATGATAAGATATAATAATCATTGCGAAGTGTTATGTATTCCTCGTCTACACTTCAAATGAATGTAAATGCGACACTTCCTTGCAAGGAAATAGCGTTTGCAGATGTCTACGTATCGAAGCAATAGAGTTCAAATGCTTCTTAAAACGAGATATTGCATCTCATATCTATGTTTCATGATAAGATATAATATTCATTGCGAAGTGTTATGCATTCCTCGTCTACGATTCAGATGAATGTTAATGAGACACTTCCTTGCAAGGAAATAGCGTTTGCAGATGTCTAAGTTTCGAAGCAATAGAGATCAAATGCTTCTTAAAACGCGAAATCACATCTCATTCCTATGTTTCATGGTAAGATATAATATGATTTGCGAAGTGTTATGTATCCGTCGTCTACACTTCAAATGAGTGTAAATGCGACACTTCCTTGCAAGGAAATAGCGTTTGCAGATGTCTACGTATCGTAGCAATAGAGTTCTAATGCTTCTTAAAACGCGATATCGCATCTCATTTCTATGTTTCATGGTAAGATATAATACGATTTGCGAAGTGTTATGTATCCGTCGTCTACACTTCAAATGAATGTAAATGCGACACTTTCTTGCAAGGAAATAGCGATTGCAGATGTCCACGTATCGAAGCAATAGAGTTCTAATGCTTCTTAAAACGCGATATCGCATCTCATTTCTATGTTTCATGGTAAGATATAATATGATTTGCGAAGTGTTATGTATTCCTCGTCTACACTTCAAATGAATGTGAATGTGACACTTCCTCGCTAGGAAATAGCGTTTGCAGATGTCTGCGTATCGTAGCAGTAGAGTTCTAATGCTTCCTAAAACGCGATATCGCATCTCATTTCTATGTTTCATGGTAAGATACAATATGATTTGCGAAGTGTTATGTATTCCTCGTCTACACTTCAAATGAATGCGAATGTAACACTTCCTCGCTAGGAAATAGCGTTTGCAGATGTCTACGTATCGAAGCAATAGAGTTCAAATGCTTCTTAAAACGCGATATCGCATCTCATTTCTATGTTTCATGGTAAGATATAATACGATTTGCGAAGTGTTATGCTTTCCTCGTCTACGATTCAGATGAATGTAAATGCGACACTTCCTTGCAAGGAAATAGCGTTTGCAGATGTCTACGTATCGTAGCAATAGAGTTCATATGATTCTTAAAACGCGATATCGCATCTCATTTCTATGTTTCATGGTAAGATATAATACGATTTGCGAAGTGTTATGTATTCCTCGGCTACACTTCAAATGAATGTAAATGCGACACTTCCTTGCAAGGAAATAGCGTTTGCAGATGTCTACGGATCGTAGCAATAGAGTTCTAATGCTTCTTAAACGCGATATCACATCTCATTTCTATGTTTCATGGTAAGATATAATATGATTTGCGAAGTGTTATGTATCCCTCGTCTACACTTCAAATGAATGTAAATGCGACACTTCCTTGCAAGGAAATAGCGTTTGCAGATGTCTACGTATCGTAGCAATAGAGTTCTTATGATTCCTAAAACGCGATATCGCATCTCATTTCTATGTTTCATGGTAAGATATAATACGATTTGCGAAGTGTTATGTATCCGTCGTCTACACTTCAAATGAATGTAAATGCGACACTTTCTTGCAAGGAAATAGCGATTGCAGATGTCCACGTATCGAAGCAATAGAGTTCTAATGCTTCTTAAAACGCGATATCGCATCTCATTTCTATGTTTCATGATAAGATATAATAATCATTGCGAAGTGTTATGTATTCCTCGTCTACACTTCAAATGAATGTAAATGCGACACTTCCTTGCAAGGAAATAGCGTTTGCAGATGTCTACGTATCGAAGCAATAGAGTTCAAATGCTTCTTAAAACGAGATATTGCATCTCATATCTATGTTTCATGATAAGATATAATATTCATTGCGAAGTGTTATGCATTCCTCGTCTACGATTCAGATGAATGTTAATGAGACACTTCCTTGCAAGGAAATAGCGTTTGCAGATGTCTAAGTTTCGAAGCAATAGAGATCAAATGCTTCTTAAAACGCGAAATCACATCTCATTCCTATGTTTCATGGTAAGATATAATATGATTTGCGAAGTGTTATGTATCCGTCGTCTACACTTCAAATGAGTGTAAATGCGACACTTCCTTGCAAGGAAATAGCGTTTGCAGATGTCTACGTATCGTAGCAATAGAGTTCTAATGCTTCTTAAAACGCGATATCGCATCTCATTTCTATGTTTCATGGTAAGATATAATACGATTTGCGAAGTGTTATGTATCCGTCGTCTACACTTCAAATGAATGTAAATGCGACACTTTCTTGCAAGGAAATAGCGATTGCAGATGTCCACGTATCGAAGCAATAGAGTTCTAATGCTTCTTAAAACGCGATATCGCATCTCATTTCTATGTTTCATGGTAAGATATAATATGATTTGCGAAGTGTTATGTATTCCTCGTCTACACTTCAAATGAATGTGAATGTGACACTTCCTCGCTAGGAAATAGCGTTTGCAGATGTCTGCGTATCGTAGCAGTAGAGTTCTAATGCTTCCTAAAACGCGATATCGCATCTCATTTCTATGTTTCATGGTAAGATACAATATGATTTGCGAAGTGTTATGTATTCCTCGTCTACACTTCAAATGAATGCGAATGTAACACTTCCTCGCTAGGAAATAGCGTTTGCAGATGTCTACGTATCGAAGCAATAGAGTTCAAATGCTTCTTAAAACGCGATATCGCATCTCATTTCTATGTTTCATGGTAAGATATAATACGATTTGCGAAGTGTTATGCTTTCCTCGTCTACGATTCAGATGAATGTAAATGCGACACTTCCTTGCAAGGAAATAGCGTTTGCAGATGTCTACGTATCGTAGCAATAGAGTTCATATGATTCTTAAAACGCGATATCGCATCTCATTTCTATGTTTCATGGTAAGATATAATACGATTTGCGAAGTGTTATGTATTCCTCGGCTACACTTCAAATGAATGTAAATGCGACACTTCCTTGCAAGGAAATAGCGTTTGCAGATGTCTACGGATCGTAGCAATAGAGTTCTAATGCTTCTTAAAACGCGATATCACATCTCATTTCTATGTTTCATGGTAAGATATAATATGATTTGCGAAGTGTTATGTATCCCTCGTCTACACTTCAAATGAATGTAAATGCGACACTTCCTTGCAAGGAAATAGCGTTTGCAGATGTCTACGTATCGTAGCAATAGAGTTCTAATGCTTCTTAAAACGCGATATCGCATCTCATTTCTATGTTTCATGGTAAGATATAATATGATTTGCGAAGTGTTATGTATTCCTCGTCTACACTTCAAATGAATGTGAATGTGACACTTCCTCGCTAGGAAATAGCGTTTGCAGATGTCTGCGTATCGTAGCAGTAGAGTTCTAATGCTTCTTAAAACGCGATATCGCATCTCATTTCTATGTTTCATGGTAAGATATAATACGATTTGCGAAGTGTTATGTGTCCATCGTCTACACTTCAAATGAATGTAAATGCGACACTTTCTTGCAAGGAAGTAGCGATTGCAGATGTCCACGTATCGAAGCAATAGAGTTCTAATGCTTCTTAAAACGCGATATCGCATCTCATTTCTATGTTTCATGATAAGATATAATAATCATTGCGAAGTGTTATGTATTCCTCGTCTACACTTCAAATGAATGTAAATGCGACACTTCCTTGCAAGGAAATAGCGTTTGCAGATGTCTACGTATCGAAGCAATAGAGTTCAAATGCTTCTTAAAACGAGATATTGCATCTCATATCTATGTTTCATGATGAGATATAATATTCATTGCGAAGTGTTATGCATTCCTCGTCTACGATTCAGATGAATGTAAATGAGACACTTCCTTGCAAGGAAATAGCGTTTGCAGATGTCTACGTATCGTAGCAATAGAGTTCTAATGCTTCTTAAAACGCGATATCGCATCTCATTTCTATGTTTCATGGTAAGATATAATATGATTTGCGAAGTGTTATGTATTCCTCGTCTACACTTCAAATGAATGTGAATGTGACACTTCCTCGCTAGGAAATAGCGTTTGCAGATGTCTGCGTATCGTAGCAGTAGAGTTCTAATGCTTCCTAAAACGCGATATCGCATCTCATTTCTATGTTTCATGGTAAGATACAATATGATTTGCGAAGTGTTATGTATTCCTCGTCTACACTTCAAATGAATGCGAATGTAACACTTCCTCGCTAGGAAATAGCGTTTGCAGATGTCTACGTATCGAAGCAATAGAGTTCAAATGCTTCTTAAAACGCGATATCGCATCTCATTTCTATGTTTCATGGTAAGATATAATACGATTTGCGAAGTGTTATGCTTTCCTCGTCTACGATTCAGATGAATGTAAATGCGACACTTCCTTGCAAGGAAATAGCGTTTGCAGATGTCTACGTATCGTAGCAATAGAGTTCATATGATTCTTAAAACGCGATATCGCATCTCATTTCTATGTTTCATGGTAAGATATAATACGATTTGCGAAGTGTTATGTATTCCTCGGCTACACTTCAAATGAGTGTAAATGCGACACTTCTTTGCAAGGAAATAGCGTTTGCAGATGTCCACGTATCGTAGCAATAGAGTTCTAATACTTCGTAATACGCGATATCGCATCTCATTTCTATGTTTCATGGTAAGATATAATACGATTTGCGTAGTGTTATGTATTCCTCGGCTACACTTCAAATGAATGTAAATGCGACACTTCTTTGCAAGGAAATAGCGATTGCAGATGTCCACGTATCGAAGCAATAGAGTTCAAATGCTTCTTAAAACGAGATATTGCATCTCATTTCTATGTTTCATGGTTGTAACGTCAGGCGTACCGCCTGCCACCCTCCGGCGTCCACCTCATCATCCCCAGCATCCGTATCCGGAGCCCCTGCACACGGGCCACCCGCCGACTCGCCGTCCCTACAGAAGGAGACAAAGGTACGAGAGGGAAGAGGGATGCAGCATGCCGCGCCCACGCGCGATCTCCACACACGAGGGGGAGGACTTCACCCCGTATTACGAGGGCGAGGAGCTCTCCGACACATACTGGGTCGAATCCCCAGCGATCACGAAGCCCTATACGTACTTCTCGTACATGTGGGATTAGAATAAGCACACTACTCACCTATGTACATACACACCAACACACACCTAGATTTAAGTAAATATATGTATATATTTTATTCATGCACGGTTATGTTCCGTGCACTCGCGCGCACACTCGACGCTCGCGGCTCACGCTTAACGCGGGCCGCGCCCCACTCCGAACGGCCGCCCCACCACGAGGGCCGAGCGGCCGCCCTACTCCGACCGTCCGCCCAACCGCGAGGGCCCAGCGACTCGCGCGCCGCGCGACCCGAGGAGGTCGCGGACGCGAGATCCGAGAGTCAGTTCCAATCTCACCTCCGAACTGGAGAGTTGGTATCTCATCTCCGAACTGGAGAGTTCCAATCTCATCTCCGAACCGGAGAGTTGGTATCTCATCTCCGAACTGGAGAGTTCATATCTCATCTCCGAACCGAGGAGTTCTAATCCAGCATCCGAACGATGCACTTCCGATCCGAGCAATAGGCTCATTCGCAACGAGCAATTAGCTCTAATGCATTCGTCTCTATCCATACTCCCATAGCGGAGTCCATTCGATACTTTATACTATTTCTAATTCTCATTGTAATCGCTAGTCAGTAACTTAGAATTTAGTCAAGTGTATCTAGTATAGTGAAATCATAGAATATAGTTTATTTTTACCAGATTCAAAGTATCTTTATTCGAGTTCAAATACAATACCTTAATTCTAATCCACGGGTACGCTCGCGATTATTCTAATTCTATATCTCATCTACGATAGTCTTGAGGCTCGACGACTAGAGCGAACCAGCGCTTAGTTGCTCCATCCTCACTTCTACCGTGTACAGAATATCTTGCGCCCAGGTCGATCCCGGTAAGCTAGAGCGAACCAACGCTTAGCCGTGCCGTATTCAACCAAAGTTCAAGTATTCTCGATGAGCCTTGCACCTCCGACAAAGCGTACACGACGCGCGGGGAGGAGAGAGTTCATTCGACGTCTCGCTCGGGAATACGCGGGTGATGCACCAGAATATTCAATTTCCTACGTTCGAGTCCTGGTTCCTGTGAAGGAGGTTTCCTTCGCCGCACGACCCGTTCGAGTCGCCAATCGTCAGGGCCAAACGCCGATACCTGCCAGCCGGAGTCAACCCGCCTGGACGCTTATTCCCGTAGACGTACCTCCGTTCCAGCCGTACGCCGCCGCCATCCCGGTTGCGGATCCAAGGCGCTCCAGGTACCTGGAAAGAGAAATCAGACAGCGGAATCAAGCCTTCGCAAGGTAAGTTTAGTGTTAGTTACCGTTTTATCGAGTCCGAAACGCCAACGAACCCGGTCCGGACGCAATTCGCGTTATTTTCGGGAACGGTTACGACTTTGTGCCACCGTTGCGAGCGCAACCGCACCTCGGGACGTGACATGGTAAAATATAATATGATTTGCGAAGTGTTATGTATTCCTCGTCTACACTTCAAATGAATGTGAATGCGACACTTCCTCGCTAGGAAATAGCGTTTGCAGATGTCTACGTATCGTAGCAATAGAGTTCTAATGCTGCTTAAAACGCGATATCGCATCTCATTTCTATGTTTCATGGTAAGATATAATACGATATGCGAAGTGTTATGTATTCCTCGGCTACACTTCAAATCAATGTAAATGCGACACTTCTTTGCAAGGAAATAGCGATTGCAGATATCTACGTATCGTAGCAGTAGAGTTCTATGATTCTTAAAACGCGATATCGCATCTCATTTCTATGTTTCATGGTAAGATATAATATGATTTGCGGAGTGTTATGTATTCCTCGTTTACACTTCAAATGAATGTGAATGCGACACTTCCTCGCTAGGAAATAGTGTTTGCAGATGTCTAGGTATCGAAGCAATAGAGTTCAAATGCTTCTTAAAACGAGATATTGCATCTCATATCTATGTTTCATGATAAGATATAATATTCATTGCGAAGTGTTATGTATTCCTCGGCTACACTTCAAATGAATGTAAATGCGACACTTCCTTGCAAGGAAATAGCGTTTGCAGATGTCTACGTATCGTAGCAATAGAGTTCTAATGCTTCTTAAAACACGATATCGCATCTCATTTCTATGGTTCATGGTAAGATATAATATGATTTGCGAAGTGTTATGTATTCCTCGTCTACACTTCAAATGAATGTGAATGTGACACTTCCTCGCTAGGAAATAGCGTTTGCAGATGTCTGCGTATCGTAGCAGTAGAGTTCTAATGCTTCTTAAAACGCGATATCGCATCTCATTTCTATGTTTCATGGTAAGATACAATATGATTTGCGAAGTGTTATGTATTCCTCGTCAACACTTCAAATGAATGCGAATGCAACACTTCCTCGCTAGGAAATAGCGTTTGCAGATGTCTACGTATCGAAGCAATAGAGTTCAAATGCTTCTTAAAACGCGATATCGCATCTCATTTCAATGTTTCATGGTAAGATATAATACGATTTGCGAAGTGTTATGTATTCCTCGGCTACACTTCAAATGAATGTAAATGCGACACTTTCTTGCAAGGAAATAGCGATTGCAGATGTCTACGTATCGTAGCAGTAGAGTTCTTATGATTCCTAAAACGCGATATCGCATCTCATTTCTATGTTTCATGGTAAGATATAATACCTTGCAAGGAAATAGCGTTTGCAGATGTCTACGTATCGAAGCAATAGAGTTCAAATGCTTCTTAAAACGAGATATTGCATCTCATATCTATGTTTCATGATAAGATATAATATTCATTGCGAAGTGTTATGCATTCCTCGTCTACGATTCAGATGAATGTAAATGAGACACTTCCTTGCAAGGAAATAGCGTTTGCAGATGTCTACGTATCGTAGCAATAGAGTTCTAATGCTTCTTAAAACGCGATATCGCATCTCATTTCTATGTTTCATGGTAAGATATAATATGATTTGCGAAGTGTTATGTATTCCTCGTCTACACTTCAAATGAATGTGAATGTGACACTTCCTCGCTAGGAAATAGCGTTTGCAGATGTCTGCGTATCGTAGCAGTAGAGTTCTAATGCTTCCTAAAACGCGATATCGCATCTCATTTCTATGTTTCATGGTAAGATATAATACGATTTGCGAAGTGTTATGTATTCCTCGGCTACACTTCAAATGAATGTAAATGCGACACTTCCTTGCAAGGAAATAGCGTTTGCAGATGTCTACGGATCGTAGCAATAGAGTTCTAATGCTTCTTAAAACGCGATATCGCATCTCATTTCTATGTTTCATGGTAAGATATAATACGATTTGCGAAGTGTTATGTATTCCTGGGCTACACTTCAAATGAATGTAAATGCGACACTTCTTTGCAAGGAAATAGCGATTGCAGATGTCTACCTATAGTAGCAGTATTGTTCTAATGCTTCTTAGAACGCGATATCGCATCTCATTTCTATGTTTCATGGTAAGATATAATATTATTTGCGAAGTGCTATGTATTCCTCGTCTACACTTCAAATGAATGTAAATGCGACACTTCCTTGCAAGGAAGTAGCGTTTGCAGTTGTCTACGTATCGAAGCAATAGAGTTCAAATGCTTCTTAAAACGAGATATTGCATCTCATATCTATGTTTCATGATAAGATATAATATTCATTGCGAAGTGTTATGCATTCCTCGTCTACGATTCAGATGAATGTAAATGAGACACTTCCTTGCAAGGAAATAGCGTTTGCAGATGTCTACGTATCGTAGCAATAGAGTTCTAATGCTTCTTAAAACGCGATATCGCATCTCATTTCTATGTTTCATGGTAAGATATAATATGATTTGCGAAGTGTTATGTATTCCTCGTCTACACTTCAAATGAATGTGAATGTGACACTTCCTCGCTAGGAAATAGCGTTTGCAGATGTCTGCGTATCGTAGCAGTAGAGTTCTAATGCTTCCTAAAACGCGATATCGCATCTCATTTCTATGTTTCATGGTAAGATACAATATGATTTGCGAAGTGTTATGTATTCCTCGTCTACACTTCAAATGAATGCGAATGTAACACTTCCTCGCTAGGAAATAGCGTTTGCAGATGTCTACGTATCGAAGCAATAGAGTTCAAATGCTTCTTAAAACGCGATATCGCATCTCATTTCTATGTTTCATGGTAAGATATAATACGATTTGCGAAGTGTTATGCTTTCCTCGTCTACGATTCAGATGAATGTAAATGCGACACTTCCTTGCAAGGAAATAGCGTTTGCAGATGTCTACGTATCGAAGCAATAGAGTTCAAATGCTTCTTAAAACGCGATATCGCATCTCATTTCTATGTTTCATGGTAAGATATAATACGATTTGCGAAGTGTTATGCTTTCCTCGTCTACGATTCAGATGAATGTAAATGCGACACTTCCTTGCAAGGAAATAGCGTTTGCAGATGTCTACGTATCGTAGCAATAGAGTTCATATGATTCTTAAAACGCGATATCGCATCTCATTTCTATGTTTCATGGTAAGATATAATACGATTTGCGAAGTGTTATGTATTCCTCGGCTACACTTCAAATGAATTTAAATGCGACACTTCCTTGCAAGGAAATAGCGTTTGCAGATGTCTACGGATCGTAGCAATAGAGTTCTAATGCTTCTTAAAACGCGATATCGCATCTCATTTCTATGTTTCATGGTAAGATATAATACGATTTGCGAAGTGTTATGTATTCCTGGGCTACACTTCAAATGAATGTAAATGCGACACTTCTTTGCAAGGAAATAGCGATTGCAGATGTCTACCTATAGTAGCAGTATTGTTCTAATGCTTCTTAGAACGCGATATCGCATCTCATTTCTATGTTTCATGGTAAGATATAATATTATTTGCGAAGTGTTATGTATTCCTCGTCTACACTTCAAATGAATGTAAATGCGACACTTCCTTGCAAGGAAGTAGCGTTTGCAGTTGTCTACGTATCGAAGCAATAGAGTTCAAATGCTTCTTAAAACGAGATATTGCATCTCATATCTATGTTTCATGATAAGATATAATATTCATTGCGAAGTGTTATGCATTCCTCGTCTACGATTCAGATGAATGTAAATGAGACACTTCCTTGCAAGGAAATAGCGTTTGCAGATGTCTACGTATCGTAGCAATAGAGTTCTAATGCTTCTTAAAACGCGATATCGCATCTCATTTCTATGTTTCATGGTAAGATATAATATGATTTGCGAAGTGTTATGTATTCCTCGTCTACACTTCAAATGAATGTGAATGTGACACTTCCTCGCTAGGAAATAGCGTTTGCAGATGTCTGCGTATCGTAGCAGTAGAGTTCTAATGCTTCTTAAAACGCGATATCGCATCTCATTTCTATGTTTCATGGTAAGATATAATATGATTTGCGAAGTGTTATGTATTCCTCGTCTACACTTCAAATGAATGTGAATGTGACACTTCCTCGCTAGGAAATAGCGTTTGCAGATGTCTGCGTATCGTAGCAGTAGAGTTCTAATGCTTCCTAAAACGCGATATCGCATCTCATTTCTATGTTTCATGGTAAGATACAACATGATTTGCGAAGTGTTATGTATTCCTCGTCTACACTTCAAATGAATGCGAATGTAACACTTCCTCGCTAGGAAATAGCGTTTGCAGATGTCTACGTATCGAAGCAATAGAGTTCAAATGCTTCTTAAAACGCGATATCGCATCTCATTTCTATGTTTCATGGTAAGATATAATACGATTTGCGAAGTGTTATGTATTCCTGGGCTACACTTCAAATGAATGTAAATGCGACACTTCTTTGCAAGGAAATAGCGATTGCAGATGTCTACCTATAGTAGCAGTATTGTTCTAATGCTTCTTAGAACGCGATATCGCATCTCATTTCTATGTTTCATGGTAAGATATAATATTATTTGCGAAGTGTTGTGTATTCCTCGTCTACACTTCAAATGAATGTAAATGCGACACTTCCTTGCAAGGAAATAGCGTTTGCAAATGTCTAACTATCGTAGCAATAGTGTTCTAATGCTTCTTAAAACGCGATATCGCATCTCATTTCTATGTTTCATGGTAAGATATAATATGATTTGCGAAGTGTTATGTATTCCTCGTCTACACATCAACTGAATGTAAATGCGACACATCCTTGCAAGGAAATAGCGTTTGCAAATGTCTAACTATCGTAGCAATAGTGTTCTAATGCTTCTTAAAACGCGATATCGCATCTCATTTCTATGTTTCATGGTAAGATGTAATACTCATTGCGAAGTGTTATGCATCCCTCGTCTACGATTAAAATGAATGTAAATGCGACACTTCCTTGCAAGGAAATGGCGTCTGCAGATGTCTAAGTATCGTAGCAATAGAGTTCTAATGCTTCTTACAGCGCGATATCGCATCTCATTTCTTTGTTTCGTGGTAAGATATAATATGATTTGCGAAGTGTTATGTATTCCTCGTCTACACTTCAAATGAATGTAAATACGACACTTCCTTGCAAGGAAATAGCTTTAGCAAACGTCTACCTATCGTAGCAAAAGAGTTCTAATGCTTCTTAAAACGCGATATCGCATCTCATTTCTATGTATCAGGGTAAGATATAAAATGATTTGCGAAGTGTCATGTATCCCTCGTCTACACTTCAAATGAATGTAAATGCGACACTTCCTTGCTAGGAAATAACGTCTGCAGATGTCTAGGTATCGTAGCAATAGAGTTCTAATGCTTCTTAAAACGCGATATCGCACCTCATTTCTATGTTTCATGGTAAGATATAATATGATTTGCGAAGTGTTATGTATTCCTCGTCTACACTTCAAATGAATGTAAATACGACACTTCCTTGCAAGGAAATAGCTTTTGCAAACGTCTACCTATCGTAGCAAAAGAGTTCTAATGCTTCTTAAAACGCGATGTCGCTTCTCATTTCTATATTTCATGGTAAGATATAATATGATTTGCGAAGTGTTATGTATTCCTCGTCTACACTTCAAATGAATGTAAATGCGACACTTCCTTGCAAGGAAGTAGCGTCTGCAGATGTCTAGGTATCGTAGCAATAGAGTTCTAATGCTTCTTAAAACGCGATATCGCATCTCATTTCTATGTTCCATGGTAAGATATAATATGTTTTGCGAAGTGTCATGTATTCCTCGTCTACACTTCAAATGAATGTAAATGCGACACTTCCTTGCAAGGAAATAGCGTTTGCAAAGTTCTAACTATCGTAGCAATAGTGTTCTAATGCTTCTTAAAACGCGATATCGCATCTCATTTCTATGTTTCATGGTAAGATATAATATGTTTTGCGAAGTGTCATGTATTCCTCGTCTACACTTCAAATGAATGTAAATGCGACACTTCCTTGCAAGGAAATAGCGTTTGCAAATGTCTAACTATCGTAGCAATAGTGTTCTAATGCTTCTTAAAACGCGATATCGCATCTCATTTCTATGTTTCATGGTAAGATATAATATGATTTGCGAAGTGTTATGCATTCCTCGTCTACACATCAACTGAATGTAAATGCGACACTTCCTTGCTAGGAAGTAGCGTCTGCAGATGTCTAGGTATCGTAGCAATAGAGTTCTAATGCTTCTTAAAACGCGATATCGCATCTCATTTCTATGTTTCGTGGTAAGATATAATATGATTTGCGAAGAGTCATGTATTCCTCGTCCACGCTTCAAATGAATGTAAATGCGACACTTCCTTGCAAGGAAATAGCGTTTGCAGATGTCTACGTATCGTAGCAATAGAGTTCTTGTGATTCTTAAAACGCGATATCGGATCTCATTTCTATGTTTCATGGTAAGATATAATATGATTTGCCAAGTGTTATGTATTCCTCGTCTACACATCAACTGAATGTAAATGCGACACTTCCTTGCTAGGAAGTAGCGTCTGCAGATGTCTAGGTATCGTAGCAATAGAGTTCTAATGCTTCTTAAAACGCGATATCGCATCTCATTTCTATATTTCGTGGTAAGATATAATATGATTGCGAAGTGTCATGTATTCCTCGTCCACGCTTCAAATGAATGTAAATGCGACACTTCCTTGCAAGGAAATAGCGTTTGCAAATGTCTAACTATCGTAGCAATAGTGTTCTAATGCTTCTTAAAACGCGATATCGCATCTCATTTCTATGTTTCATGGTAAGATATAATATGATTTGCGAAGTGTCATGTATTCCTCGTCTACACTTCAAATGAATGAAAATGCGGCACTTCCTTGCTAGGAAGTAGCGTCTGCAGATGTCTAGGTATCGTAGCAATAGAGTTCTAATGCTTCTTAAAACGCGATATCGCATCTCATTTCTATGTTTCATGGTAAGATAAAATATGTTTTGCGAAGTGTCATGTATTCCTCGTCTACACTTCAAATGAATGTAAATGCGACACTTCCTTGCAAGGAAATAGCGTTTGCAAATGTCTAACTATCGTAGCAATAGTGTTCTAATGCTTCTTAAAACGCGATATCGCATCTCATTTCTATGTTTCATGGTAAGATATAATATGATTTGCGAAGTGTTATGTATTCCTCGTCTACACATCAACTGAATGTAAAAGCGACACTTCCTTGCTAGGAAGTAGCGTCTGCAGATGTCTAGGTATCGTAGCAATAGAGTTCTTGTGATTCAAAACGCGATATCGGATCTCATTTCTATGTTTCATGGTAAGATATAATATGATTTGCCAAAGTGTTATGTATTCCTCGTCAACACATCAACTGTATGTAAGTGCGACACTTCCTTGCTAGGAAGTAGCGTCTGCAGATGTCTAGGTATCGTAGCAATAGAGTTCTAATGCTTCTTAAAACGCGATATCGCATCTCATTCCTATATTTCGTGGTAAGATATAATATGATTTGAGAAGTGTCATGTATTCCTCGTCCACGCTTCAAATGAATGTAAATGCGGCACTTCCTTGCAAGGAAATAGCGTATGCAAATGTCTACCTATTGTAGGCAATAGTGTTCTAATGCTTCTTAAAACGCGATATCGCATCTCATTTCTATGTTTCATGGTAAGATATAATATGATTTGCGAAGTGTTATGTATCCCTCGTCTACACTTCAAATGAATGTAAATGCGACACATCCTTGCGAGGAAATAGCGTTTGCAAATGTCTACCTATCGTAGCAGTATTGTTCTAATGCTTCTTAGAACGCGATGTCGCATCTCATTTCAATGTATCATGGTAAGATATAATGTGATTTGCGAGGTGTTATGTATTCCTCGTCTACACATCAACTGAATGTAAAAGCGACACTTCCTTGCTAGGAAGTAGCGTCTGCAGATGTCTAGGTATCGTAGCAATAGAGTTCTTGTGATTCTTAAAACGCGATATCGGATCTCATTTCTAAGTTTCATGGTAAGATATAATATGATTTGCGAAGTGTTATGTATTCCTCGTCTACACTTCAAGTGAATGTAAATGCGACAGTTCCTTGCAAGGAAATAGCGTTTGCAGATGTCTATGTATCGTAGCAATAGATTTCTAATGCTTCTTAAAACGTGACATCGCATCTCATTTCTATGTTTCATGGTAAGATATAATATTCATTGCGAAGTGTTATGCATTCCTCGTCTACGATTCAAATGAATGTGAATGCGATACTTCCTCGCTAGGAAATAGCGTTTGCAGATGTCTACGTATCGTAGCAATAGCTTTCTAGTGCTTTTTAAAACGCGATATCGCATCTCATTTCTATGTTTCATGGTAAGGTATATTATGATTTGCGAAGTGTCATGTGTTCCTCGTCTACACTTCAAATGAATGTAAATGCTACAATTCCTTGCTAGGAAATAGCGTCTGCAGATGTCTAGGTATCGTAGCAATAGAGTTCTAATGCTTCTTAAAACGCGATATCGCATCTCATTTCTATGTTTCATGGTAAGGTATATTATGATTTGCGAAGTGTCATGTATTCCTCGTCTACACTTCAAATGAATGTAAATGCTACACTTCCTTGCAAGGAAATAGCGTTTGCAAACGTCTACCTATCGTAGCAATAGAGTTCTAATGCTTCTTAAAACGCGAGATCGCATCTCATTTCTATATTTCATGGTAAGATATAATATGATTTGCAAAGTGTCATGTATTCCTCGTCTACACATCAAATGAATGTAAATGCGACGCTTCCTCGCTAGGAAATAGCGCTTGCAGATGTCTACGTATCGTAGCAATAGATTTCTAATGCTTCTTAAAGCGCGATATCGCATCTCATTTCTATGTTTCATGGTAAGATGTAATATTCATTGCGAAGTGTTATGCATTCCTCGTCTACACTTCAAATGAATGTAAATGCGACACTTTCTTGCTAGGAAATAGCGTTTGCAGATGTCTATGTATCGTAGCAATAGATTTCTAATGCTTCTTAAAACGTGACATCGCATCTCATTTCTATGTTTCATGGTAAGATATAATATTCATTGCGAAGTGTTATGCATTCCTCGTCTACGATTCAAATGAATGTGAATGCGATACTTCCTCGCTAGGAAATAGCGTTTGCAGATGTCTACGTATCGTAGCAATAGCTTTCTAGTGCTTTTTAAAACGCGATATCGCATCTCATTTCTATGTTTCATGGTAAAGTATATTATGATTTGCGAAGTGTCATGTATTCCTCGTCTACACTTCAAATGAATGTAAATGCTACACTTCCTTGCTAGGAAATAGCGTCTGCAGATGTCTAGGTATCGTAGCAATAGAGTTCTAATGCTTCTTAAAACGCGATATCGCATCTCATTTCTATGTTTCATGGTAAGGTATATTATGATTTGCGAAGTGTCATGTATTCCTCGTCCACACTTCAAATGAATGTAAATGCTACACTTCCTTGCAAGGAAATAGCGTTTGCAAACGTCTACCTATCGTAGCAATAGAGTTCTAATGCTTCTTAAAACGCGAGATCGCATCTCATTTCTATATTTCATGGTAAGATATAATATGATTTGCAAAGTGTCATGTATTCCTCGTCTACACATCAAATGAATGTAAATGCGACGCTTCCTCGCTAGGAAATAGCGCTTGCAGATGTCTACGTATCGTAGCAATAGATTTCTAATGCTTCTTAAAGCGCGATATCGCATCTCATTTCTATGTTTCATGGTAAGATGTAATATTCATTGCGAAGTGTTATGCATTCCTCGTCTACACTTCAAATGAATGTAAATGCGACACTTTCTTGCTAGGAAATAGCGTCTGCAGATGTCTAGGTATCGTAGCAATAGAGTTCTAATGCTTCTTAAAACGCGATATCGCATTTCATTTCTATGTTTCATGGTAAGATATAATATGATTTGCGAAGTGTTATGTATTCCTCGTCTACACTTCAAATTAATGTAAATGCGACACTTCCTTGCAAGGAAATAGCGTTTGCAGATGTCTACGTATCGTAGCAATAGAGTTCTTATGTTTCTTAAAACGCGATATCGCATCTCATTTCTATGTTTCATGGTAAGATATAACATGATTTGCGAAGTGTTATGTATTCCTCGTCTACACTTCAAATGAATGTAAATGCGACACTTCCTTGCAAGCAAATAGCGTTTGCAGATGTCTACGTATCGTAGCAATAGAGTTCTATTGCTTCTTAAAACGCGATATCGCATCTCATTTCTATGTTTCATGGTAAGATATAATACGATTTGCGAAGTGTCATGTATTCCTCGTCTACAATTCAAATGAATGTAAATGCGACACTTCCTCGCTAGGAAATAGCGCTTGCAGATGTCTACGTATCCTAGCAATAGATTTGTAATGCTTCTTAAAGCGCGATATCGCATCTCATTTCTATGTTTCATGGTAAGATGTAATATTCATTGCGAAGTGTTATGCATTCCTCGTCTACACTTCAAATGAATGTAAATGCTACACTTCCTTGCTAGGAAATAGCGTCTGCAGATGTCTAGGTATCGTAGCAATAGAGTTCTAATGCTTCTTAAAACGCGATATCGCATCTCATTTCTATGTTTCATGGTAAGATATAACATGATTTGCGAAGTGTTATGTATTCCTCGTCTACACTTCAAATGAATGTAAATGCGACACTTCCTTGCAAGCAAATAGCGTTTGCAGATGTCTATGTATCGTAGCAATAGAGTTCTATTGCTTCTTAAAACGCGATATCGCATCTCATTTCTATGTTTCATGGTAAGATATAATACGATTTGCGAAGTGTCATGTATTCCTCGTCTACAATTCAAATGAATGTAAATGCGACACTTCCTCGCTAGGAAATAGCGCTTGCAGATGTCTACGTATCCTAGCAATAGATTTGTAATGCTTCTTAAAGCGCGATATCGCATCTCATTTCTATGTTTCATGGTAAGATGTAATATTCATTGCGAAGTGTTATGTATTCCTCGTCTGCACTTCAAATGAATGTAAATACGACACTTCCATGCAAGGAAATAGCTTTTGCAAACGTCTACCTATCGTAGCAAAAGAGTTCTAATGCTTCTTAAAACGCGATATCGCATCTCATTTCTATGTATCATGGTAAGATATAAAATGATTTGCGAAGTGTCATGTATCCCTCGTCTACACTTCAAATGAATGTAAATGCGTCACTTCCTTGCTAGGAAATAACGTCTGCAGATGTCTAGGTATCGTAGCAATAGAGTTCTAATGCTTCTTAAAACGCGATATCGCATCTCATTTCTATGTTTCATGGTAAGATATAATATGATTTGCGAAGTGTTATGTATTCCTCGTCTACACTTCAAATGAATGTAAATACGACACTTCCTTGCAAGGAAATAGCTTTTGCAAACGTCTACCTATCGTAGCAAAAGAGTTCTGATGCTTCTTAAAACGTGATATCGCATCTCATTTCTATATTTCATGGTAAGATATAATATGATTTGCGAAGTGTTATGTATTCCTCGTCTACACTTCAAATGAATGTAAATGCTACACTTCCTTGCAAGGAAATAGCGTTTGCAAACGTCTACCTATCGTAGCAATAGAGTTCTAATGCTTCTTAAAACGCGAGATCGCATCTCATTTCTATATTTCATGGTAAGATATAATATGATTTGCAAAGTGTCATGTATTCCTCGTCTACACATCAAATGAATGTAAATGCTACACTTCCTTGCAAGGAAATAGCGTTTGCAAATGTCTAACTATCGTAGCAATAGTGTTCTAATGCTTCTTAAAACGCGATATCGCATCTCATTTCTATGTTTCATGGTAAGATATAATATGTTTTGCGAAGTGTCATGTATTCCTCGTCTGCACTTCAAATGAATGTAAATGCGACACTTCCTTGCAAGGAAATAGCGTTTGCAAATGTCTAACTATCGTAGCAATAGTGTTCTAATGCTTCTTAAAACGCGATATCGCATCTCATTTCTATGTTTCATGGTAAGATATAATATGATTTGCGAAGTGTTATGTATTCCTCGTCTACACATCAACTGAATGTAAATGCGACACTTCCTTGCAAGGAAATAGCGTTTGCAAATGTCTAACTATCGTAGCAATAGTGTTCTAATGCTTCTTAAAACGCGATATCGCATCTCATTTCTATGTTTCATGGTAAGATATAATATGATTTGCGAAGTGTTATGTATTCCTCGTCTACACATCAACTGAATGTAAATGCGACACTTCCTTGCTAGGAAGTAGCGTCTGCAGATGTCTAGGTATCGTAGCAATACAGTTCTAATGCTTCTTAAAACGCGATATCGCATCTCATTTCTATGTTTCGTGGTAAGATATAATATGATTTGCGAAGTGTCATGTATTCCTCGTCTACCCTTCAAATGAATGTAAATGCGACACTTCCTTGCTAGGAAGTAGCGTCTGCAGATGTCTAGGTATCGTAGCAATAGAGTTCTAATGCTTCTTAAAACGCGATATCGCATCTCATTTCTATGTTTCGTGGTAAGATATAATATGATTTGCGAAGAGTCATGTATTCCTCGTCCACGCTTCAAATGAATGTAAATGCGACACTTCCTTGCAAGGAAATAGCGTTTGCAGATGTCTACGTATCGTAACAATAGAGTTCTTATGATTCATAAAACGCGATATCGCATCACATTTCTATGTTTCATGGTAAAATATAATATGATTTGCGGAGTGTTATGTATTCCTCGTCTACACTTCAAATGAATGTGAATGCGACACTTCCTCGCTAGGAAATAGCGTTTGCAGATGTCTACGTATCGTAGCAGTAGAGTTCTAATGCTCCTTAAAACGCGATATCGCATCTCATTTCTATGTTTCATGGTAAGATATAATATGTTTTGCGAAGTGTCATGTATTCCTCGTCTACACTTCAAATGAATGTAAATGCGACACTTCCTTGCAAGGAAATAGCGTTTGCAAATGTCTAACTATCGTAGCAATAGTGTCCTAATGCTTCTTAAAACGCGATATCGCATCTCATTTCTATGTTTCATGGTAAGATATAATATGATTTACGAAGTGTTATGTATTCCTCGTCTACACATCAACTGAATGTAAATGCGACAATTCCTTGCAAGGAAATAGTGATTGCAGATGTCTATGTATCGTAGCAATAGATTTCTAATGCTTCTTAAAACGTGACATCGCATCTCATTTCCATGTTTCATGGTAAGATATAATACGATTTGCGAAGTGTCATGTATTCCTCGTCTACAATTCAAATGAATGTAAATGCGACACTTCCTCGCTAGGAAATAGCGCTTGCAGATGTCTACGTATCCTAGCAATAGATTTGTAATGCTTCTTAAAGCGCGATATCGCATCTCATTTCTATGTTTCATGGTAAGATGTAATATTCATTGCGAAGTGTTATGCATTCCTCGTCTACGATTAAAATGAATGTAAATGCGACACTTCCTTGCAAGGAAATAGCGTCTGCAGATGTCTAAGTATCGTAGCAATAGAGTTCTAATGCTTCTTAAAACGCGATATCGCATCTCATTTCTTTGTTTCGTGGTAAGATATAATATGATTTGCGAAGTGTTATGTATTCCTCGTCTACACTTCAAATGAATGTAAATACGAAACTTCCTTGCAAGGAAATAGCTTTTGCAAACGTCTACCTATCGTAGCAAAAGAGTTCTAATGCTTCTTAAAACGCGATATCGCATCTCATTTCTATGTATCATGGTAAGATATAAAATGATTTGCGAAGTGTCATGTATCCCTCGTCTACACTTCAAATGAATGTAAATGCGTCACTTCCTTGCTAGGAAATAACGTCTGCAGATGTCTAGGTATCGTAGCAATAGAGTTCTAATGCTTCTCAAAACGCGATATCGCATCTCATTTCTATGTTTCATGGTAAGATATAATATGATTTGCGAAGTGTTATGTATTCCTCGCCTACACTTCAAATGAATGTAAATACGACACTTCCTTGCAGGGAAATAGCTTTTGCAAACGTCTACCTATCGTAGTGAAAGAGTTCTAATGCTTCTTAAAACGCGATATCGCATCTCATTTCTATGTTTCATGGTAAGATATAATATGATTTGCGAAGTGTCATGTATTCCTCGTCTACAGTTCAAATGAATGAAAATGCGACACTTCCTTGCAAGGAAATAGCGTTTGCATATGTGTAGGTATCGTAGCAATAGAGTTATTATGCTTCTTAAAACGCGATATCGCATCTCATTTCTATGTTTCATGGTAAGATATAATATGATTTGCTAAGTGTTATATGTTCCTCGTCTACACTTCAAATGAATGTAAATGCGACACTTCCTTGCAAGCAAATAGCGTTTGCAGATGTCGACGTATCGTAGCAATAGAGTTCTTATTATTCTTAAAACGCGATATCGCATCTCATTTCTATGTTTCATGGTAAGAAATAATATGATTTGCGAAGTGTTATGTATTCCTCGTCTACACTTCAAATGAATGTAAATGCGACACTTCCATGCAAGGAAATAGCGTTTGCAGATGTCTACGTATCGAAGCAATAGAGTTCTTATGATTCTTAAAACGCGATATCGCATCTCATTTCTATGTCTCATGGTAAGATATAATATGATTTGCGAATTGTCATGTATTCCTCGTCTACACTTCAAATGAATGTAAATGCGACACTTCCTTGCAAGGGAATAGCGTTTGCAGATGTCTACGTATCGAAGCAATAGAGTTCAAATGCTTCTTAAAACGAGATATCGCATCTCATTTCTATGTTTCAGGGTAAGATATAATATGATTTGCGAAGTGTTATGTATTCCTCGTCTACACTTCAAATGAATGTAAATGCGACACTTCCTTGCAAAGAAATAGCGTTTGCAGATGTGTAGGTATCGATGCAATAGAGTTATAATGCTTCATAAAACGCGATATCGCATCTCATTTCTATGTTTCATGGTAAGATATAATATGATTTGCGAAGTGTTATGCATTCCTCGTCTACGAGTCAAATGAATGTAAATGCGACACTTCCTTGCAAGGAAATAGCGTTTGCAGATGTCTACGTATCGTAGCAATAGATCTCTAATGCTTCTTAAAACGCGATATCGCATCTCATTTCTATGTTTCATGGTAAGATATAATATGATTTGCGAAGTGTCATGTATTGCTCGTCTACAGTTCAAATGAATGAAAATGCGACACTTCCTTGCAAGGAAATAGCGTTTGCAGATGTGTAGGTATCGTAGCAATAGAGTTATTATGCTTCTTAAAACGCGATATCGCATCTCATTTCTATGTTTCATGGTAGGATATAATATGATTTGCGAAGTGTTATGTATTCCTCGTCTACACTTCAAATGAATGTAAATGTGACACTTCCTTGCAAAGAAATAGCGTTTGCAGATGTGTAGGTATCGATGCAATAGAGTTATAATGCTTCATAAAACGCGATATCGCATCTCATTTCTATGTTTCATGGTAAGATATAATATGATTTGCGAAGTGTTATGCATTCCTCGTCTACGATTCAAATGAATGTAAATGAGACACTTCCTTGCAAGGAAATAGCGTTTGCAGATGTCTACGTATCGTAGCAATAGATTTCTAATGCTTCTTAAAACGCGATATCGCATCTCATTTCTATGTTTCATGGTAAGATACAATATGATTTGCGAAGTGTCATGTATTCCTCGTCTACAGTTCAAATGAATGAAAGTGCGACACTTCCTTGCAAGGAAATAGCGTTTGCAGATGTGTAGGTATCGTAGCAATAGAGTTATTATGCTTCTTAAAACGCGATATCGCATCTCATTTCTATGTTTCATGGTAAGATATAATATGATTTGCTAAGTGTTATATGTTCCTCGTCTACACTTCAAATGAATGTAAATGCGACACTTCCTTGCAAGCAAATAGCGTTTGCGAATGTCTGTCTATCGTAGCAATAGTGTTCTAATGCTTCTTAAAACGCAATATCGCATCTCATTTCTATGTTTCATGGTAAGATATAATATGATTTGCGAAGTGTTATGTATTCCTCGTCTACACTTCAAATGAATGTAAATGCGACACTTCCTTGCAAAGAAATAGCGTTTACAGATGTGTAGGTATCGTAGCAATAGAGTTATAATGCTTCTTAAAACGCGATATCGCATCTGATTTCTATGTTTCATGGTAAGATATAATATGATTTGCGAAGTGTTATGCATTCCTCGTCTACGATTCAAATGAATGTAAATGCGACACTTCCTTGCAAGGAAATAGCGTTTGCGAATGTCTATCTATCGTAGCGATAGTGTTCTAGTGCTTCTTAAAACGCGATATCGCATATCATTTCTATGTTTCATGGTAAGATATAATATGATTTGCGAAGTGTCATGTATTCCTCGTCTACACTTCAAATGAATGTAAATGCCACACTTCCCTGCTAGGAAATAGTGTCTGCAGATGCCTAGGTATCGTAGCAGTAGAGTTCTAATGCTTCTTAAAACGCGATATCGCATCTCATTTCTATGTTTCATGGCAAGACATAATATGATTTGCGAAGTGTTATGTATTCCTCGTCTAGACTTCAAATGAATGTAAATGCGACACTCCCTTGCTAGGAAATAGCGTCTGCAGATGTCTAGGTATCGTAGCAGTAGAGTTCTAATGCTTCTTAAAACGCGATATCGCATCTCATTTCTATGTTTCATGGTAAGATATAATATGATTTGCGAAGTGTTATGTATTCCTCGTCTAGACTTCAAATGAATGTAAATGCGACACTACCTTGCTAGGAAATAGCGTCTGCAGATGTCTAGGTATCGCAGCAATAGAGTTCTTATGATTCTTAAAACGCGATATCGCATCTCATTTCTATGTTTCATGGTAAGATATAACATGATTTGCGAAGTGTCATGTATTCCTCGTCTACACTAGAAATGAATGTAAATGCGACACTTCCTTGCAAGGAAATAGCGTTTGCAGATGTGTAGGTATCGTAGCAATAGAGTTATAATGCTTCTTAAAACGCGATATCGCATCTCATTTCTATGTTTCATGGTAAGATATAATATGATTTGCGAAGTGTTATGCATTCCTCGTCTACGATTCAAATGAATGTAAATGCGACACTTCCTTGCAAGGAAATAGCGTTTGCGAATGTCTATCTATCGTAGCAATAGTGTTCTAATGCTTCTTAAAACGCGATATCGCATCTCATTTCTATGTTTCATGGTAAGATATAATATGATTTGCGAAGTGTCATGTATTCCTCGTCTACACTTCAAATGAATGTAAATGCCACACTTCCCTGCTAGGAAATAGTGTCTGCAGATGTCTAGGTATCGTAGCAGTAGAGTTCTAATGCTTCTTAAAACGCGATATCGCATCTCATTTCTATGTTTCATGGCGAGATATAATATGATTTGCGAAGTGTTATGTATTCCTCGTCTAGACTTCAAATGAATGTAAATGCGACACTCCCTTGCTAGGAAATAGCGTCTGCAGATGTCTAGGTATCGTAGCAGTAGAGTTCTAATGCTTCTTAAAACGCGATATCGCATCTCATTTCTATATTTCATGGTAAGATATAATATGATTTGCGAAGTGTTATGCATTCCTCGTCAACGATTCAAATGAATGTAAATGCGACATTTCCTTGCAAGGAAATAGAGTTTGCAGATGTCTACGTATCGTAGCAATAGATTTCTAATGCTTCTTAAAACGCGATATCGCATCTCATTTCTATGTTTCATGGTAAGATATAATATGATTTGCGAAGTGTCATGTATTCCTCGTCTACAGTTCAAATGAATGAAAATGCGACACTTCCTTGCAAGGAAATAGCGTTTGCATATGTGTAGGTATCGTAGCAATAGAGTTATTATGCTTCTTAAAACGCGATATCGCATCTCATTTCTATGTTTCATGGTAAGATATAATATGATTTGCTAAGTGTTATATGTTCCTCGTCTACACTTCAAATGAATGTAAATGCGACACTTCCTTGCAAGCAAATAGCGTTTGCAGATGTCGACGTATCGTAGCAATAGAGTTCTTATTATTCTTAAAACGCGATATCGCATCTCATTTCTATGTTTCATGGTAAGAAATAATATGATTTGCGAAGTGTTATGTATTCCTCGTCTACACTTCAAATGAATGTAAATGCGACACTTCCATGCAAGGAAATAGCGTTTGCAGATGTCTACGTATCGAAGCAATAGAGTTCTTATGATTCTTAAAACGCGATATCGCATCTCATTTCTATGTCTCATGGTAAGATATAATATGATTTGCGAAGTGTCATGTATTCCTCGTCTACACTTCAAATGAATGTAAATGCGACACTTCCTTGCAAGGGAATAGCGTTTGCAGATGTCTACGTATCGAAGCAATAGAGTTCAAATGCTTCTTAAAACGAGATATCGCATCTCATTTCTATGTTTCAGGGTAAGATATAATATGATTTGCGAAGTGTTATGTATTCCTCGTCTACACTTCAAATGAATGTAAATGCGACACTTCCTTGCAAAGAAATAGCGTTTGCAGATGTGTAGGTATCGATGCAATAGAGTTATAATGCTTCATAAAACGCGATATCGCATCTCATTTCTATGTTTCATGGTAAGATATAATATGATTTGCGAAGTGTTATGCATTCCTCGTCTACGAGTCAAATGAATGTAAATGCGACACTTCCTTGCAAGGAAATAGCGTTTGCAGATGTCTACGTATCGTAGCAATAGATCTCTAATGCTTCTTAAAACGCGATATCGCATCTCATTTCTATGTTTCATGGTAAGATATAATATGATTTGCGAAGTGTCATGTATTGCTCGTCTACAGTTCAAATGAATGAAAATGCGACACTTCCTTGCAAGGAAATAGCGTTTGCAGATGTGTAGGTATCGTAGCAATAGAGTTATTATGCTTCTTAAAACGCGATATCGCATCTCATTTCTATGTTTCATGGTAGGATATAATATGATTTGCGAAGTGTTATGTATTCCTCGTCTACACTTCAAATGAATGTAAATGTGACACTTCCTTGCAAAGAAATAGCGTTTGCAGATGTGTAGGTATCGATGCAATAGAGTTATAATGCTTCATAAAACGCGATATCGCATCTCATTTCTATGTTTCATGGTAAGATATAATATGATTTGCGAAGTGTTATGCATTCCTCGTCTACGATTCAAATGAATGTAAATGAGACACTTCCTTGCAAGGAAATAGCGTTTGCAGATGTCTACGTATCGTAGCAATAGATTTCTAATGCTTCTTAAAACGCGATATCGCATCTCATTTCTATGTTTCATGGTAAGATACAATATGATTTGCGAAGTGTCATGTATTCCTCGTCTACAGTTCAAATGAATGAAAGTGCGACACTTCCTTGCAAGGAAATAGCGTTTGCAGATGTGTAGGTATCGTAGCAATAGAGTTATTATGCTTCTTAAAACGCGATATCGCATCTCATTTCTATGTTTCATGGTAAGATATAATATGATTTGCTAAGTGTTATATGTTCCTCGTCTACACTTCAAATGAATGTAAATGCGACACTTCCTTGCAAGCAAATAGCGTTTGCGAATGTCTGTCTATCGTAGCAATAGTGTTCTAATGCTTCTTAAAACGCAATATCGCATCTCATTTCTATGTTTCATGGTAAGATATAATATGATTTGCGAAGTGTTATGTATTCCTCGTCTACACTTCAAATGAATGTAAATGCGACACTTCCTTGCAAAGAAATAGCGTTTACAGATGTGTAGGTATCGTAGCAATAGAGTTATAATGCTTCTTAAAACGCGATATCGCATCTGATTTCTATGTTTCATGGTAAGATATAATATGATTTGCGAAGTGTTATGCATTCCTCGTCTACGATTCAAATGAATGTAAATGCGACACTTCCTTGCAAGGAAATAGCGTTTGCGAATGTCTATCTATCGTAGCAATAGTGTTCTAGTGCTTCTTAAAACGCGATATCGCATATCATTTCTATGTTTCATGGTAAGATATAATATGATTTGCGAAGTGTCATGTATTCCTCGTCTACACTTCAAATGAATGTAAATGCGACACTTCCATGCAAGGAAATAGCGTTTGCAGATGTCTACGTATCGAAGCAATAGAGTTCTTATGATTCTTAAAACGCGATATCGCATCTCATTTCTATGTCTCATGGTAAGATATAATATGATTTGCGAAGTGTCATGTATTCCTCGTCTACACTTCAAATGAATGTAAATGCGACACTTCCTTGCAAGGGAATAGCGTTTGCAGATGTCTACGTATCGAAGCAATAGAGTTCAAATGCTTCTTAAAACGAGATATCGCATCTCATTTCTATGTTTCAGGGTAAGATATAATATGATTTGCGAAGTGTTATGTATTCCTCGTCTACACTTCAAATGAATGTAAATGCGACACTTCCTTGCAAAGAAATAGCGTTTGCAGATGTGTAGGTATCGATGCAATAGAGTTATAATGCTTCATAAAACGCGATATCGCATCTCATTTCTATGTTTCATGGTAAGATATAATATGATTTGCGAAGTGTTATGCATTCCTCGTCTACGAGTCAAATGAATGTAAATGCGACACTTCCTTGCAAGGAAATAGCGTTTGCAGATGTCTACGTATCGTAGCAATAGATCTCTAATGCTTCTTAAAACGCGATATCGCATCTCATTTCTATGTTTCATGGTAAGATATAATATGATTTGCGAAGTGTCATGTATTGCTCGTCTACAGTTCAAATGAATGAAAATGCGACACTTCCTTGCAAGGAAATAGCGTTTGCAGATGTGTAGGTATCGTAGCAATAGAGTTATTATGCTTCTTAAAACGCGATATCGCATCTCATTTCTATGTTTCATGGTAGGATATAATATGATTTGCGAAGTGTTATGTATTCCTCGTCTACACTTCAAATGAATGTAAATGCGACACTCCCTTGCTAGGAAATAGCGTCTGCAGATGTCTAGGTATCGTAGCAGTAGAGTTCTAATGCTTCTTAAAACGCGATATCGCATCTCATTTCTATGTTTCATGGTAAGATATAATATGATTTGCGAAGTGTCATGTATTCCTCGTCTACACTTCAAATGAATGTGAATGCGACACTTCCTTGCAAGGAAATAGCGTTTGCAGTTGTCTACGTATCGTAGCAGTAGGGTTCTTGTGATTCTTAAAACGCGATATCGCATCTCATTTCTATGTTTCATGGTAAGATATAATATGATTTGCGAAGTGTCATGTATTCCTCGTCTACACTTCAAATGGATGTAAATGCGACACTACCTTGCTAGGAAGTAGCGTCTGCAGATGTCTAGGTATCGCAGCAATAGAGTTCTAATGCTTCTTAAAACGCGATATCGCATCTCAATTCTATGTTTCATGGTAAGATATAATATGATTTGCGAAGTGTTATGTATTCCTCGTCTACGCTTCAAATGAATGTGAATGCGACACTTCCACGCTAGGAAATAGCGTTTGCAGATGTCTACGTAACGTTGCAATAGATTTCTAATGCTTCTTAAAACGTGATATCGCATCTCATTTCTATGTTTCATGGTAAGATATAATATGATTTGCGATGTGTTATGCATTCCTCGTCTATGATTCAAATGAATGTAAATGCGACACTTCCTTGCAAGGAAATAGCGTTTGCGAATGTCTATCTATCGTAGCAATATTGTTCTAGTGCTTCTTAAAACGCGATATCGCATATCATTTCTATGTTTCATGGTAAGATATAATATGATTTGCGAAGTGTCATGTATTCCTCGTCTACACTTCAAATGAATGTAAATGCCACACTTCCCTGCTAGGAAATAGTGTCTGCAGATGTCTAGGTATCGTAGCAGTAGAGTTCTAATGCTTCTTAAAACGCGATATCGCATTTCATTTCTATGTTTCATGGTAAGATATAATATGATTTGCGAAGTGTCATGTATTCCTCGTCTACACTTCAAATGAATGTAAATGCGACACTTCCTTGCAAAGAAATAGCGTTTGCAGATGTGTAGGTATCGTAGCAATAGAGTTATAATGCTTCTTAAAACGCGATATCGCATCTCATTTCTATGTTTCATGGTAAGATATAATATGATTTGCGAAGTGTCATGTATTCCTCGTCTACAGTTCAAATGAATGAAAATGCGACACTTCCTTGCAAGGAAATAGCGTTTGCATATGTGTAGGTATCGTAGCAATAGAGTTATTATGCTTCTAAAAACGCGATATCGCATCTCATTTCTATGTTTCATGGTAAGATATAATATGATTTGCTAAGTGTTATATGTTCCTCGTCTACACTTCAAATGAATGTAAATGCGACACTTCCTTGCAAGCAAATAGCGTTTGCAGATGTCGACGTATCGTAGCAATAGAGTTCTTATGATTCTTAAAACGCGATATCGCATCTCATTTCTATGTTTCATGGTAAGAAATAATATGATTTGCGAAGTGTTATGTATTCCTCGTCTACACTTCAAATGAATGTAAATGCGACACTTCCTTGCAAAGAAATAGCGTTTGCAGATGTGTAGGTATCGATGCAATAGAGTTATAATGCTTCATAAAACGCGATATCGCATCTCATTTCTATGTTTCATGGTAAGATATAATATGATTTGCGAAGTGTTATGCATTCCTCGTCTACGATTCAAATGAATGTAAATGAGACACTTCCTTGCAAGGAAATAGCGTTTGCAGATGTCTACGTATCGTAGCAATAGATTTCTAATGCTTCTTAAAACGCGATATCGCATCTCATTTCTATGTTTCATGGTAAGATACAATATGATTTGCGAAGTGTCATGTATTCCTCGTCTACAGTTCAAATGAATGAAAGTGCGACACTTCCTTGCAAGGAAATAGCGTTTGCAGATGTGTAGGTATCGTAGCAATAGAGTTATTATGCTTCATAAAACGCGATATCGCATCTCATTTCTATGTTTCATGGTAAGATATGATATGATTTGCTAAGTGTTATATGTTCCTCGTCTACACTTCAAATGAATGTAAATGCGACACTTCCTTGCAAGCAAATAGCGTTTGCAGATGTGTAGGTATCGATGCAATAGAGTTATAATGCTTCATAAAACGCGATATCGCATCTCATTTCTATGTTTCATGGTAAGATATAATATGATTTGCGAAGTGTTATGCATTCCTCGTCTACGATTCAAATGAATGTAAATGAGACACTTCCTTGCAAGGAAATAGCGTTTGCAGATGTCTACGTATCGTAGCAATAGATTTCTAATGCTTCTTAAAACGCGATATCGCATCTCATTTCTATGTTTCATGGTAAGATACAATATGATTTGCGAAGTGTCATGTATTCCTCGTCTACAGTTCAAATGAATGAAAGTGCGACACTTCCTTGCAAGGAAATAGCGTTTGCAGATGTGTAGGTATCGTAGCAATAGAGTTATTATGCTTCATAAAACGCGATATCGCATCTCATTTCTATGTTTCATGGTAAGATATGATATGATTTGCTAAGTGTTATATGTTCCTCGTCTACACTTCAAATGAATGTAAATGCGACACTTCCTTGCAAGCAAATAGCGTTTGCGAATGTCTGTCTATCGTAGCAATAGTGTTCTAATGCTTCTTAAAACGCGATATCGCATCTCATTTCTATGTTTCATGGTAAGATATAATATGATTTGCGAAGTGTCATGTATTCCTCGTCTACAGTTCAAATGAATGAAAATGCGACACTTCCTTGCAAGGAAATAGCGTTTGCATATGTGTAGGTATCGTAGCAATAGAGTTATTATGCTTCTAAAAACGCGATATCGCATCTCATTTCTATGTTTCATGGTAAGATATAATATGATTTGCTAAGTGTTATATGTTCCTCGTCTACACTTCAAATGAATGTAAATGCGACACTTCCTTGCAAGCAAATAGCGTTTGCAGATGTCGACGTATCGTAGCAATAGTGTTCTTATGATTCTTAAAACGCGATATCGCATCTCATTTCTATGTTTCATGGTAAGAAATAATATGATTTGCGAAGTGTTATGTATTCCTCGTCTACACTTCAAATGAATGTAAATGCGACACTTCCTTGCAAAGAAATAGCGTTTGCAGATGTGTAGGTATCGATGCAATAGAGTTATAATGCTTCATAAAACGCGATATCGCATCTCATTTCTATGTTTCATGGTAAGATATAATATGATTTGCGAAGTGTTATGCATTCCTCGTCTACGAGTCAAATGAATGTAAATGCGACACTTCCTTGCAAGGAAATAGCGTTTGCAGATGTCTACGTATCGTAGCAATAGATTTCTAATGCTTCTTAAAACGCGATATCGCATCTCATTTCTATGTTTCATGGTAAGATATAATATGATTTGCGAAGTGCCATGTATTGCTCGTCTACAGTTCAAATGAATGAAAATGCGACACTTCCTTGCAAGGGAATAGCGTTTGCAGATGTGTAGGTATCGTAGCAATAGAGTTATTATGCTTCTTAAAACGCGATATCGCATCTCATTTCTATGTTTCATGGTAAGATACAATATGATTTGCGAAGTGTCATGTATTCCTCGTCTACAGTTCAAATGAATGTAAATGCGACACTTCCTTGCAAGGAAATAGCGTTTGCAGATGCCTATCTATCGTAGCAATAGTGTTCTAATGCTTCTTAAAACGCGATATCGCATCTCATTTCTATGTTTCATGGTAATATATATTATGATTTGCGAAGTGTTATGTATACCTAGTCTACACTTCAAATGAATGTAAATGCGACACTTCCTTGCAAGGAAATAGCGTTTGCAGATGTCTACGTATCGTAGCAATAGATTTCTAATGCTTCTTAAAACGCGATATCGCATCTCATTTCTATGTTTCATGGTAAGATATAATATGATTTGCGAAGTGTTATGCATTCCTCGTCTACGATTCAAATGAATGTAAATGCGACACTTCCTTGCAAGGAAATAGCGTTTGCAGATGCCTATCTATCGTAGCAATAGTGTTCTAATGCTTCTTAAAACGCGATATCGCATCTCATTTCTATGTTTCATGGTAATATATATTATGATTTGCGAAGTGTTATGTATACCTAGTCTACACTTCAAATGAATGTAAATGCGACACTTCCTTGCAAGGAAATAGCGATTTCGAATGTCTATCTATCGTAGCAATAGTGTTCTAATGCTTCTTAAAACGCGATATCGCATCTCATTTCTATGTTTCATGGTAAGATATAATATGATTTGCGAAGTGTTATGCATTCCTCGTCTACGATTCAAATGAATGTAAATGAGACACTTCCTTGCAAGGAAATAGCGTTTGCAGATGTCTACGTATCGTAGCAATAGATTTCTAATGCTTCTTAAAACGCGATATCGCATCTCATTTCTATGTTTCATGGTAAGATACAATATGATTTGCGAAGTGTCATGTATTCCTCGTCTACAGTTCAAATGAATGAAAGTGCGACACTTCCTTGCAAGGAAATAGCGTTTGCAGATGTGTAGGTATCGTAGCAATAGAGTTCTAATGCTTCTTAAAACGCGATATCGCATCTCATTTCTATGTTTGATGGTAAGATATAATATGATTTGCGAAGTATCATGTATTCCTCGTCTACACTGCAAATGAATGTAAATGCGAAACTTCCTCGCTAGGAAATAGCGTTTGCAGATGTCTACGTATCGTAGCAATAGAGTTCTTATGATTCTTAAAACGCGATGTCGCATCTCATTTCTATGTTTCATGGTAAGATATAAAATGATTTGCGAAGTGTCATGTATTCCTCGTCTACACTTCAAATGAATGTGAATGCGACACTTCCTTGCAAGGAAATAGCGTTTTCGAATGTCTACCTATCGTAGCAATAGAGTTCTTATGATTCTTAAAACGCGATATCGCATCTCATTTCTATGTTTCATGGTAAGATATAATATGATTTGCGATGTGTCATGTATTCCTCGTCTACACTTCAAATGGATGTAAATGCGACACTACCTTGCTAGGAAATAGCGTCTGCAGATGTCTAGGTATCGCAGCAATAGAGTTCTTATGATTCTTAAAACGCGATATCGCATCTCATTTCTATGTTTCATGGTAAGATATAATATGATTTGCGAAGTGTTATGTATTCCTCGTCTACACTTCAAATGAATGTGAATGCGACACTTCCTTGCAAGGAAATAGCGTTTTCGAATGTCTACCTATCGTAGCAATAGTGTTCTAATGCTTCTTAGAACGCGATATCGCATCTCATGTCTGTGTTTCATGGTAAGATATAATACGATTTGCGAAGTGTTATGTATTCCTCGTCTACACTTCAAATGAATGTAAATGCGACACTTCCTTGCAAGGAAATAGCGTTTGCAGATGTCTACGTATCGTAGCAATAGATTTCTAATGCTTCTTAAAACGCGATATCACATCTCATTTCTATGTTTCATGGTAAGATATAATATGATTTGCGAAGTGTCATGTATTCCTCGTCTACAGTTCAAATGAATGAAAATGCGACACTTCCTTGCAAGGAAATAGCGTTTGCAGATGTCGACGTATCCTAGCAATAGAGTTCTTATGATTCTTAAAACGCGATATCGCATCTCATTTCTATGTTTCATGGTAAGATATAATATGATTTGCGAAGTGTTATGTATTCCTCGTCTACACTTCAAATGAATGTAAATGCGACACTTCCATGCAAGGAAATAGCGTTTGCAGATGTCTACGTATCGAAGCAATAGAGTTCTTATGATTCTTAAAACGCGATATCGCATCTCATTTCTATGTTTCATGGTAAGATATAATATGATTTGCGAAGTGTCATGTATTCCTCGTCTACACTTCAAATGAATGTAAATGCGACACTCCCTTGCTAGGAAATAGCGTCTGCAGATGTCTAGGTATCGTAGCAGTAGAGTTCTAATGCTTCTTAAAACGCGATATCGCATCTCATTTCTATGTTTCATGGTAAGATATAATATGATTTGCGAAGTGTCATGTATTCCTCGTCTACACTTCAAATGAATGTGAATGCGACACTTCCTTGCAAGGAAATAGCGTTTTCGAATGTCTACCTATCGTTGCAATAGAGTTCTTATGATTCTTAAAACGCGATATCGCATCTCATTTCTATGTTTCATGGTAAGATATAATATGATTTGCGAAGTGTCATGTATTCCTCGTCTACACTTCAAATGGATGTAAATGCGATACTACCTTGCTAGGAAATAGCGTCTGCAGATGTCTAGGTATCGCAGCAATAGAGTTCTAATGCTTCTTAAAACGCGATATCGCATCTCATTTCTATGTTTCATGGTAAGATATAATATGATTTGCGAAGTGTTATGTATTCCTCGTCTACACTTCAAATGAATGTGAATGCGACACTTCCTCGCTAGGAAATAGCGTTTGCAGATGTCTACGTATCGTAGCAATAGATTTCTAATGCTTCTTAAAACGCAATATCGCATCTCATTTCTATGTTTCATGGTAAGATATAATATGATTTGCGAAGTGTTATGTATTCCTCGCCTACACTTCAAATGAATGTAAATGCGACACTTCTATGCTAGGAAATAGCGATTGTAGATGTCTACGTATCGTAGCAATAGAGTTCATATGCTTCTTAAAATGCGATATCGCATCTCATTTCTATGTTTCATGGTAAGATATAATATGATTTGCGAAATATCATGTATTCCTCGTCTACACTTCAAGTGAATGTAAATGCGACACTTCCTTGCAAGGAAATAGCGTCTGCAGATGTCTAGGTGTCGTAGCAATAGAGTTCTAAAACTTCTTAAAACGCGATATCGCATCTCATTTCTATGTTTCATGGTAAGATGTAATATGATTTGCGAAGTATCATGTATTCCCCGTCTACACTTCAAATGAATGTAAATGCGACACTTCCTTGCAAGGAAATAGCGTTTGCAGATGTCTACGTATCGAAGCAATAGAGTTCAAATGCTTCCTTAAACGAGATATTGCATCTCATATCTATGTTTCATGATAAGATATAGTATTCATTGCGAAGTGTTATGCATTCCTCGTCTACGATTCAAATGGATGTAAATGCGACACTTCCTTGCTAGGAAATAGCGTTTGCAGATGTCTACGTATCGAAGCAATAGAGTTCAAATGTTTCTAGAAACAAGATATCGCATCTCAATTCTATGTTTCATGTTAAGATATAACATGATTTGCGAAGTGTTATGTATTCCTCGTCTACACTTCAAATGAATGTAAATGCGACACTTCCTTGCTAGGGAATAGCGTGTGCAGATGTCTAGGTATCGTAGCAATAGTGTTCTAATGCTTCTTAAAACGCGATATCTCATCTCAATTCTATGTCTCATGGTAAGATATAACATGATTTGCGAAGTGTTATGTATTCCTCGTCTACGATTCAAATGAATGTAAATGCGACACTTCCTCGCTAGGAAATAGCGTTTGCAAATGTCTACCTATCGTAGCAATAGTGTTCTAATGCTTCTTAAAACGCGATATCGCATCTTTTTTCTATGTTCCATGGTAAGATATAATATGATTTGCGAAGTATCATGTATTCCTCGTCTACACTTCAAATGAATGTAAATGCGACACTTCCTTGCAAGGAAATAGCGTTTCCAGATGTCTACGTATCGTAGCAATACAGTTCTTATGATTCTTAAAACGCGATATTGCATCTCATTTCTATGTTTCATGGTAAGATATAATATGATTTGCGAAGTGTTATGTATTCCTTGTCTACACTTCAAATGAATGTGAATGCGACACTTCCTCGCTAGGAAATAGCGTTTGCAGATGTCTACGTATCGTAGCAGTAGATTTCTAATGTTTCTTAAAACGCTATATCGCATCTCATTTCTATGTTTCATGGTAAGATATAATATGATTTGCGAAGCGTCATGTATACCTCGTCTAATCTTCAAATGAATGTAAATGCGACACTTCCTTGCAAGGAAATAGCGTTTGCAGATGTCTACGTATCGAAGCAATAGAGTTCAAATGCTTCCTAAAACAAGATATAGCATCTCGTTTCTATGTTTCATGGTAAGATGTAATATGATTTGCGAGGTGTTATGTATTCCTCGTCTACACTTAAAATGAATGTAAATACGACACTTCCTTGCTAGGAAATAGCGTCTGCAGATGTCTACGTATCGTAGCAATAGAGTTTATATGATTCTTAAAACGCGATGTCGCATCTCATTTCTATGTTTCATGGTAAGATATAATATGATTTGCGAAGTGTTATGTATTCCTCGCCTACACTTCAAATGAATGTAAATGCGACACTTCTATGCTAGGAAATAGCGATTGTAGATGTCTACGTATCGTAGCAATAGAGTTCATATGCTTCTTAAAACGCGATATCGCATCTCATTTCTATGTTTCATGGTAAGATATAATATGATTTGCGAAGTGTTATGTATTCCTTGTCTACACTTCAAATGAATGTGAATGCGACACTTCCTCGCTAGGATATAGCGTTTGCAGATATCTACGAAGCGAAGCAATAGAGTTCAGATTCTTCTTAAAACGAGATATCGCATCTCATTTCTATGTTTCATGATAAGGTATAATATTCATTGCGAAGTGTCATGTAAACCTAGCATTCACTTCAAAAGAATGTAAATGCGACACTTCCTTGCAAGGAAATAGCGTTTGCAGATGTCTACGTATCGAAGCAATAGAGTTCAAATGCTTCTTAAAACGAGATATTGCATCTCATATCTATGTTTCATGATAAGATATAATATTCATTGCGAAGAGTTATGCATTCCTCGTCTACGATTCAAATGAATGTAAATGCGACACTTCCTTGCTAGGAAATAGCGTTTGCAGATGTCTAAGTATCGTAGGGATGGAGTTCTAATGCTTCTTCAAACGTGATATCGCATCTCATTTCTATGTTTCATGATAAGATGTAATATTCATAGCGAAGTGTTATGTTTTCCTCGTCTACACTTCAAATGAATGTGAATGCAACACTTCCTCGCTAGGAAATAGCGTTTGCAGATGTCTACGTATCGTAGCAATAGAGTTCTTATGATTCTTAAAACGCGATGTCGCATCTCATTTCTATGTTTCATGGTAAGATATAAAATGATTTGCGAAGTGTCATGTATTCCTCGTCTACACTTCAAATGAATGTGAATGCGACACTTCCTCGCTAGGAAATAGCGTTTGCAGATGTCTACGTATCGTAGCAATAGAGTTCTTATGATTCTTAAAACGCGATGTCGCATCTCATTTCTATGTTTCATGGTAAGATATAAAATGATTTGCGAAGTGTCATGTATTCCTCGTCTACACTTCAAATGAATGTGAATGCGACACTTCCTTGCAAGGAAATAGCGTTTTCGAATGTCTACCTATCGTAGCAATAGAGTTCTTATGATTCTTAAAACGCGATATCGCATCTCATTTCTATGTTTCATGGTAAGATATAATATGATTTGCGATGTGTCATGTATTCCTCGTCTACACTTCAAATGGATGTAAATGCGACACTACCTTGCTAGGAAATAGCGTCTGCAGATGTCTAGGTATCGCAGCAATAGAGTTCTTATGATTCTTAAAACGCGATATCGCATCTCATTTCTATGTTTCATGGTAAGATATAATATGATTTGCGAAGTGTTATGTATTCCTCGTCTACACTTCAAATGAATGTGAATGCGACACTTCCTTGCAAGGAAATAGCGTTTTCGAATGTCTACCTATCGTAGCAATAGTGTTCTAATGCTTCTTAGAACGCGATATCGCATCTCATGTCTGTGTTTCATGGTAAGATATAATACGATTTGCGAAGTGTTATGTATTCCTCGTCTACACTTCAAATGAATGTAAATGCGACACTTCCTTGCAAGGAAATAGCGTTTGCAGATGTCTACGTATCGTAGCAATAGATTTCTAATGCTTCTTAAAACGCGATATCACATCTCATTTCTATGTTTCATGGTAAGATATAATATGATTTGCGAAGTGTCATGTATTCCTCGTCTACAGTTCAAATGAATGAAAATGCGACACTTCCTTGCAAGGAAATAGCGTTTGCAGATGTCGACGTATCCTAGCAATAGAGTTCTTATGATTCTTAAAACGCGATATCGCATCTAATTTCTATGTTTCATGGTAAGATATAATATGATTTGCGAAGTGTTATGTATTCCTCGTCTACACTTCAAATGAATGTAAATGCGACACTTCCATGCAAGGAAATAGCGTTTGCAGATGTCTACGTATCGAAGCAATAGAGTTCTTATGATTCTTAAAACGCGATATCGCATCTCATTTCTATGTTTCATGGTAAGATATAATATGATTTGCGAAGTGTCATGTATTCCTCGTCTACACTTCAAATGAATGTAAATGCGACACTCCCTTGCTAGGAAATAGCGTCTGCAGATGTCTAGGTATCGTAGCAGTAGAGTTCTAATGCTTCTTAAAACGCGATATCGCATCTCATTTCTATGTTTCATGGTAAGATATAATATGATTTGCGAAGTGTCATGTATTCCTCGTCTACACTTCAAATGAATGTGAATGCGACACTTCCTTGCAAGGAAATAGCGTTTTCGAATGTCTACCTATCGTTGCAATAGAGTTCTTATGATTCTTAAAACGCGATATCGCATCTCATTTCTATGTTTCATGGTAAGATATAATATGATTTGCGAAGTGTCATGTATTCCTCGTCTACACTTCAAATGGATGTAAATGCGATACTACCTTGCTAGGAAATAGCGTCTGCAGATGTCTAGGTATCGCAGCAATAGAGTTCTAATGCTTCTTAAAACGCGATATCGCATCTCATTTCTATGTTTCATGGTAAGATATAATATGATTTGCGAAGTGTTATGTATTCCTCGTCTACACTTCAAATGAATGTGAATGCGACACTTCCTCGCTAGGAAATAGCGTTTGCAGATGTCTACGTATCGTAGCAATAGATTTCTAATGCTTCTTAAAACGCGATATCGCATCTCATTTCTATGTTTCATGGTAAGATATAATATGATTTGCGAAGTGTTATGTATTCCTCGCCTACACTTCAAATGAATGTAAATGCGACACTTCTATGCTAGGAAATAGCGATTGTAGATGTCTACGTATCGTAGCAATAGAGTTCATATGCTTCTTAAAACGCGATATCGCATCTCATTTCTATGTTTCATGGTAAGATATAATATGATTTGCGAAGTATCATGTATTCCTCGTCTACACTTCAAATGAATGTAAATGCGACACTTCCTTGCAAGGAAATAGCGTCTGCAGATGTCTAGGTGTCGTAGCAATAGAGTTCTAAAACTTCTTAAAACGCGATATTGCATCTCATTTCTATGTTTCATGGTAAGATGTAATATGATTTGCGAAGTATCATGTATTCCCCGTCTACACTTCAAATGAATGTAAATGCGACACTTCCTTGCAAGGAAATGGCGTTTGCAGATGTCTACGTATCGAAGCAATAGAGTTCAAATGCTTCCTTAAACGAGATATTGCATCTCATATCTATGTTTCATGATAAGATATAGTATTCATTGCGAAGTGTTATGCATTCCTCGTCTACGATTCAAATGGATGTAAATGCGACACTTCCTTGCTAGGAAATAGCGTTTGCAGATGTCTACGTATCGAAGCAATAGAGTTCAAATGTTTCTAGAAACAAGATATCGCATCTCAATTCTATGTTTCATGTTAAGATATAACATGATTTGCGAAGTGTTATGTATTCCTCGTCTACACTTCAAATGAATGTAAATGCGACACTTCCTTGCTAGGGAATAGCGTGTGCAGATGTCTAGGTATCGTAGCAATAGTGTTCTAATGCTTCTTAAAACGCGATATCTCATCTCAATTCTATGTCTCATGGTAAGATATAACATGATTTGCGAAGTGTTATGTATTCCTCGTCTACGATTCAAATGAATGTAAATGCGACACTTCCTCGCTAGGAAATAGCGTTTGCAGATGTCTACGTATCGTAGCAATAGATTTCTAATGTTTCTTAAAACGCGATATCGCATCTCATTTCTATGTTTCATGGTAAGATATAATATGATTTGCGAAGAGTCATGTATTCCTCGTCTAATCTTCAAATGAATGTAAATGCGACACTTCCTTGCTAGGAAATAGCGTCTGCAGATGTCTAGGTATCGTATCAATAGCTTTCTAATGCTTCTTAAAACGCGATATCGAATCTCATTTCTATGTTTCATGGTAAGATATAATATTCATTACGAAGTGTTATGCATTCCTCGTCTACGATTCAAATGAATGTAAATGCGACACTTCTTTGCTAGGAAATAGCGTTTGCAAATGTCTACCTATCGTAGCAATAGTGTTCTAATGCTTCTTAAAACGCGATATCGCATCTTTTTTCTATGTTCCATGGTAAGATATAATATGATTTGCGAAGTATCATGTATTCCTCGTCTACACTTCAAATGAATGTAAATGCGACACTTCCTTGCAAGGAAATAGCGTTTCCAGATGTCTACGTATCGTAGCAATACAGTTCTTATGATTCTTAAAACGCGATATTGCATCTCATTTCTATGTTTCATGGTAAGATATAATATGATTTGCGAAGTGTTATGTATTCCTTGTCTACACTTCAAATGAATGTGAATGCGACACTTCCTCGCTAGGAAATAGCGTTTGCAGATGTCTACGTATCGTAGCAGTAGATTTCTAATGTTTCTTAAAACGCTATAGCGCATCTCATTTCTATGTTTCATGGTAAGATATAATATGATTTGCGAAGCGTCATGTATACCTCGTCTAATCTTCAAATGAATGTAAATGCGACACTTCCTTGCAAGGAAATAGCGTTTGCAGATGTCTACGTATCGAAGCAATAGAGTTCAAATGCTTCCTAAAACAAGATATCGCATCTCGTTTCTATGTTTCATGGTAAGATGTAATATGATTTGCGAGGTGTTATGTATTCCTCGTCTACACTTAAAATGAATGTAAATGCGACACTTCCTTGCTAGGAAATAGCGTCTGCAGATGTCTACGTATCGTAGCAATAGAGTTTATATGATTCTTAAAACGCGATATCGCATCTCATTTCTATGTTTCATGGTAAGATATAATATGATTTGCGAAGTGTTATGTATTCCTCGCCTACACTTCAAATGAATGTAAATGCGACACTTCTATGCTAGGAAATAGCGATTGCAGATGTCTACGTATCGTAGCAATAGAGTTCATATGCTTCTTAAAACGCGATATCGCATCTCATTTCTATGTTTCATGGTAAGATATAATATGATTTGCGAAGTGTTATGTATTCCTTGTCTACACTTCAAATGAATGTGAATGCGACACTTCCTCGCTAGGATATAGCGTTTGCAGATATCTACGAAGCGAAGCAATAGAGTTCAGATTCTTCTTAAAACGAGATATCGCATCTCATTTCTATGTTTCATGATAAGGTATAATATTCATTGCGAAGTGTCATGTAAACCTAGCATTCACTTCAAAGAATGTAAATGCGACACTTCCTTGCAAGGAAATAGCGTTTGCAGATGTCTACGTATCGAAGCAATAGAGTTCAAATGCTTCTTAAAACGAGATATTGCATCTCATATCTATGTTTCATGATAAGATATAATATTCATTGCGAAGAGTTATGCATTCCTCGTCTACGATTCAAATGAATGTAAATGCGACACTTCCTTGCTAGGAAATAGCGTTTGCAGATGTCTAAGTATCGTAGGGATGGAGTTCTAATGCTTCTTCAAACGTGATATCGCATCTCATTTCTATGTTTCATGATAAGATGTAATATTCATAGCGAAGTGTTATGTTTTCCTCGTCTACACTTCAAATGAATGTGAATGCAACACTTCCTCGCTAGGAAATAGCGTTTGCAGATGTCTACGTATCGAAGCAATAGAGTTCAAATGCTTCTTAAAACGCCATATCGCATCTCATCTCTATGTTTCATGGTAAGATATAATATGATTTGCGATGTATCATGTATTCCTCGTCTACGATTCAAATGAATGTAAATGCGACACTTCCTCGCTAGGAAATAGCGTTTGCAGATGTCTACGTATCGTAGCAATAGATTTCTAATGTTTCTGAAAACGCGATATCGCATCTCATTTCTATGTTTCATGGTAAGATATAATATGATTTGCGAAGAGTCATGTATTCCTCGTCTAATCTTCAAATGAATGTAAATGCGACACTTCCTTGCTAGGAAATAGCGTCTGCAGATGTCTAGGTATCGTATCAATAGCTTTCTAATGCTTCTTAAAACGCGATATCGAATCTCATTTCTATGTTTCATGGTAAGATATAATATTCATTACGAAGTGTTATGCATTCCTCGTCTACGATTCAAATGAATGTAAATGCGACACTTCCTTGCTAGGAAATAGCGTTTGCAAATGTCTACCTATCGTAGCAATAGTGTTCTAATGCTTCTTAAAACGCGATATCGAATCTCATTTCTATGTTTCATGGTAAGATATAATATTCATTACGAAGTGTTATGCATTCCTCGTCTACGATTCAAGTGAATGTAAATGCGACACTTCTTTGCTAGGAAATAGCGTCTGCAAATGTCTACCTATCGTAGCAATAGTGTTCTAATGCTTCTTAAAACGCGATATCGCATCTTTTTTCTATGTTCCATGGTAAGATATAATATGATTTGCGAAGTATCATGTATTCCTCGTCTACACTACAAATGAATGTAAATGCGACACTTCCTTGCAAGGAAATCGCGTTTGCAGATGTCTACGTATCGTAGCAATAGAGTTCTTATGATTCTTAAAACGCGATATTGCATCTCATTTCTATGTTTCATGGTAAGATATAATATGATTTGCGAAGTGTTATGTATTCCTTGTCTACACTTCAAAAGAATGTGAATGCGACACTTCCTTGCAAGGAAATAGCGTTTGCATATGTCTACGTATCGAAGCAATAGAGTTCAAATGCTTCCTAAAACAAGATATCGCATCTCGTTTCTATGTTTCATGGTAAGATGTAATATGATTTGCGAAGTGTTATGTATTCCTCGTCTACACTTAAAATGAATGTAAATGCGACACTTCCTTGCTAGGAAATAGCATCTGCAGATGTCTACGTATCGTAGCAATAGAGTTTATATGATTCTTAAAACGCGATATCGCATCTCATTTCTATGTTTCATGGTAAGATATAATATGATTTGCGAAGTGTTATGTATTCCTCGCCTACACTTCAAATGAATGTAAATGCGACACTTCTATGCTAGGAAATAGCGATTGCAGATGTCTACGTATCGTAGCAATAGAGTTCATATGCTTCTTAAAACGCGATATCGCATCTCATTTCTATGTTTCATGGTAAGATATAATATGATTTGCGAAGTATCATGTATTCCTCGTCTACACTTCAAATGAATGTAAATGCGACACTTCCTTGCAAGGAAATAGCGTCTGCAGATGTCTAGGTGTCGTAGCAATAGAGTTCTTATGATTCTTAAAACGCGATATTGCATCTCATTTCTATGTTTCATGGTAAGATATAATATGATTTGCGAAGTGTTATGTATTCCTTGTCTACACTTCAAATGAATGTGAATGCGACACTTCCTCGCTAGGATATAGCGTTTGCAGATATCTACGAAGCGAAGCAATAGAGTTCAGATTCTTCTTAAAACGAGATATCGCATCTCATTTCTATGTTTCATGATAAGGTATAATATTCATTGCGAAGTGTCATGTAAACCTAGCATTCACTTCAAAAGAATGTAAATGCGACACTTCCTTGCAAGGAAATAGCGTTTGCAGATGTCTACGTATCGAAGCAATAGAGTTCAAATGCTTCTTAAAACGAGATATTGCATCTCATATCTATGTTTCATGATAAGATATAATATTCATTGCGAAGAGTTATGCATTCCTCGTCTACGATTCAAATGAATGTAAATGCGACACTTCCTTGCTAGGAAATAGCGTTTGCAGATGTCTAAGTATCGTAGGGATGGAGTTCTAATGCTTCTTCAAACGTGATATCGCATCTCATTTCTATGTTTCATGATAAGATGTAATATTCATAGCGAAGTGTTATGTTTTCCTCGTCTACACTTCAAATGAATGTGAATGCAACACTTCCTCGCTAGGAAATAGCGTTTGCAGATGTCTACGTATCGTAGCAGTAGATTTCTAATGTTTCTTAAAACGCTATATCGCATCTCATTTCTATGTTTCATGGTAAGATATAATATGATTTGCGAAGCGTCATGTATACCTCGTCTAATCTTCAAATGAATGTAAATGCGACACTTCCTTGCAAGGAAATAGCGTTTGCAGATGTCTACGTATCGAAGCAATAGAGTTCAAATGCTTCCTAAAACAAGATATCGCATCTCGTTTCTATGTTTCATGGTAAGATATAATATGATTTGCGAAGTATCATGTATTCGTCGTCTACACTTCAAATGAATGTAAATGCGACACTTCCTTGCAAGGAAATAGCGTCTGCAGATGTCTAGGTGTCGTAGCAATAGAGTTCTAAAACTTCTTAAAACGCGATATCGCATCTCATTTCTATGTTTCATGGTAAGATATAATATGATTTGCGAAGTGTTATGTATTCCTCGCCTACACTTCAAATGAATGTAAATGCGACACTTCTATGCTAGGAAATAGCGATTGCAGATGTCTGCGTATCGTAGCAATAGAGTTCATATGCTTCTTAAAACGCGATATCGCATCTCATTTCTATGTTTCATGGTAAGATGTAATATGATTTGAGAAGTATCATGTATTCCCCGTCTACACTTCAAATGAATGTAAATGCGACACTTCCTTGCAAGGAAATAGCGTTTGCAGATGTCTACGTATCGAAGCAATAGAGTTCAAATGCTTCCTAAAACAAGATATCGCATCTCGTTTCTATATTTCATGGTAAAATATAACATGATTTGCGAAGTGTTATGTATTCCTCGTCTACACTTCAAATGAATGTAAATGCGACACTTCCTTGCTAGGAAATAGCGTTTGCAGATGTCTACGTATCGAAGCAATAGAGTTCTAATGCTTCTTAAAACGCGATATCGCATCTCATTTCTATGTTTCATGGTAAGATATAATATGATTTGCGAAGAGTCATGTATTCCTCGTCTAATCTTCAAATGAATGTAAATGCGACACTTCCTTGCTAGGAAATAGCGTCTGCAGATGTCTAGGTATCGTATCAATAGCTTTCTAATGCTTCTTAAAACGCGATATCGAATCTCATTTCTATGTTTCATGGTAAGATATAATATTCATTACGAAGTGTTATGCATTCCTCGTCTACGATTCAAATGAATGTTAATGCGACACTTCTTTGCTAGGAAATAGCGTTTGCAAATGTCTACCTATCGTAGCAATAGTGTTCTAATGCTTCTTAAAACGCGATATCGAATCTCATTTCTATGTTTCATGGTAAGATATAATATTCATTACGAAGTGTTATGCATTCCTCGTCTACGATTCAAATGAATGTACATGCGACACTTCTTTGCTAGGAAATAGCGTTTGCAAATGTCTACCTATCGTAGCAATAGTGTTCTAATGCTTCTTAAAACGCGATATCGCATCTTTTTTCTATGTTCCATGGTAAGATATAATATGATTTGCGAAGTATCATGTATTCCTCGTCTACACTTCAAATGAATGTAAATGCGACACTTCCTTGCAAGGAAATCGCGTTTGCAGATGTCTACGTATCGTAGCAATAGAGTTCTTATGATTCTTAAAACGCGATATTGCATCTCATTTCTATGTTTCATGGTAAGATATAATATGATTTGCGAAGTGTTATGTATTCCTTGTCTACACTTCAAATGAATGTGAATGCGACACTTCCTTGCTAGGAAATAGCGTTTGCAGATGTCTACGTATCGAAGCAATAGAGTTCAAATGCTACTTAAAACGCGATATCGCATCTCATTTCTAAATTTCATGGTAAGATATAATATGATTTGCGAAGTATCATGTATTCCTCGTCTACACTTCAAATGAATGTAAATGCGACACTTCCTTGCAAGGAAATAGCGTTTGCAGATGTCTACGTATCGAAGCAATAGAGTTCAAATGCTTCTTAAGACGAGATATTGCATCTCATATCTATGTTTCATGATAAGATATAATATTCATTGCGAAGTGTTATGCATTTTTCGTCTACGATTCAAATGAATGTAAATGAGACACTTCCTTGCAAGGAAATAGCGTTTGCAGATGTCTACGTATCGGAGCAATAGAGTTCAAATGCTTCTTAAAACGAGATATTGCATCTCATATCTATGTTTCATGATAAGATATAATATTCATTGCGAAGTGTTATGCATTCCTCGTCTACGATTCAAATGAATGTAAATGAGACACTTCCTTGCAAGGAAATAGCGTTTGCAGATGTCTACGTATCGTAGCAATAGAGTTCTTATGATTCTTAAAACGCGATATTGCATCTCATTTCTATGTTTCATGGTAAGATATAATATGATTTGCAAAGTGTTATGTATTCCTCGTCTACACTTCAAATGAATGTGAATGCGACACTTCCTCGCTAGGAAATAGCGTTTGCAGATGTCTACGTATCGTAGCAATAGAGTTCTAATGCTTCTTAAAACGCGATATCGCATCTCATTTCTATGTTTCATGGTAAGATATAATATGATTTGCGAAGTGTTATGTATTCCTCGTCTACACTTCAAATGAATGTAAATGCGACACTTCTTTGTTAGGAAATAGCGTTTGCAAATGTCTACCTATCGTAGCAATAGTGTTCTAATGCTTCTTAAAACGCGATATCGCATCTCATTTCTATGTTTCATGGTAAGATATAACATGATTTGCGAAGTGTTATGTATTCCTCGTCTACACTTCACATGAATATAAATGCGACACACCCTTGCTAGGAAATAGCGATTGTAGATGTCTACGTATCGTAGCAATAGGGTTCATATGATTCTTAAAACGCGATATCGCATCTGATTTCTATGTTTCATGGTAAGATATAACATGATTTGCGAAGTGTTATGTATTCCTCGTCTACACTTCAAATGAATGTGAATGCGATACTTCCTCGCTAGGAAATAGCGTTTGCAGATGTCTACGTATCTTAGCAATAGCTTTCTAATGCTACGTAAAAAGCGATATCGCATCTCATTTCTATGTTTCATGGTAAGATATAATATGATTTGCGAAGTGTCATGTATTCCTCGTCTACACTTCAAATGAATGTAAATGCGACACTTCCTTGCTAGGAAATAGCGTTTGCAGATGTCTACGTATCGAAGCAATAGAGTACAAATGCTACTTAAAACGCGATATCGCATCTCATTTCTAAATTTCATGGTAAGATATAATATGATTTGCGAAGTATCATGTGTTCCTCGCCTACACTTCAAATGAATGTAAATGCGACACTTCCTTGCAAGGAAATAGCGTTTGCAGATGTCTACGTATCGAAGCAATAGAGTTCAAATGCTTCTTAAAACGAGATATTGCATCTCATATCTATGTTTCCTGATAAGATATAATATTCATTGCGAAGTGTTATGCATTCCTCGTCTACGATTCAAATGAATGTAAATGCGACACTTCCTTGCAAGGAAATAGCGTTTGCAGATGTCTACGTATCGAAGCAATAGAGTTCAAATGCTTCTTAAAGCGAGATATTGCATCTCATATCTATGTTTCATGACAAGATATAATATTCATTGCGAAGTGTTATGCATTCCTCGTCTACGATTCGAATGAATGTAAATGCGACACTTCCTTGCAAGGAAATTGCGTTTGCAGATGTCTACGTATCGAAGCAATAGAGTTCAAATGCTTCTTAAAACGAGATATTGCATCTCATATCTATGTTTCCTGATAAGATATAATATTCATTGCGAAGTGTTATGCATTCCTCGTCTACGATTCAAATGAATGTAAATGCGACACTTCCTTGCAAGGAAATAGCGTTTGCAGATGTCTACGTATCGAAGCAATAGAGTTCAAATGCTTCTTAAAACGAGATATTGCATCTCATATCTATGTTTCATGACAAGAAATAATATTCATTGCGAAGTGTTATGCATTCCTCGTCTACGATTCGAATGAATGTAAATGCGACACTTCTTTGCTAGGAAATAGCGTTTGCAAATGTCTACCTATCGTAGCAATAGTGTTCTAATGCTTCTTAAAACGCGATATCGCATCTGATTTCTATGTTTCATGGTAAGATATAACATGATTTGCGAAGTGTTATGTATTCCTCGTCTACACTTCAAATGAATGTGAATGCGACACTTCCTTGCTAGGAAATAGCGATTGTAGATGTCTACGTATCGTAGCAATAGGGTTCATATGATTCTTAAAACGCGATATCGCATCTGATTTCTATATTTCATGGTAAGATATAACATGATTTGCGAAGTGTTATGTATTCCTCGTCTACACTTCAAATGAATGTGAATGCGCTACTTCCTCTCTAGGAAATAGCGTTTGCAGATGTCTACGTATCTTAGCAATAGCTTTCTAATGCTACTTAAAAAGCGATATCGCATCTCATTTCTAACTTTCATGGTAAGATATAATATGATTTGCGAAGTATCATGTATTCCTCGCCTACACTTCAAATGAATGTATATGCGACACTTCCTTGCAAGGAAATAGCGTTTGCAGATGTCTACGTATCGAAGCAATAGAGTTCAAATGCTTCTTAAAACGAGATATTGCATCTCATATCTATGTTTCCTGATAAGATATAATATTCACTGCGAAGTGTTATGCATTCCTCGTCTACGATTCAAATGAATGTAAATGCGACACTTCCTTGCAAGGAAATAGCGTTTGCAGATGTCTACGTATCAAAGCAATAGAGTTCAAATGCATCTTGAAACTAGATATTGCATCTCATCTATGTTTCATGACAAGATATAATATTCATTGCGAAGTGTTATGCATTCCTCGTCTACGATTCGAATGAATGTAAATGCGACACTTCCTTGCTAGGAAATAGCGTTTGCAAATGTCTACCTATCGTAGCAATAGTGTTCTAATGCTTCTTAAAACGCGATATCGCATCTGATTTCTATGTTTCATGGTAAGATATAACATGATTTGCGAAGTGTTATGTATTCCTCGTCTACACTTCAAATGAATGTGAATGCGACACTTCCTTGCAAGGAAATAGCGTTTGCAGATGTCTACGTATCGAAGAAATAGAGTTCAAATGCTTCTTAAAACGAGATATTGCATCTCATATCTATGTTTCATGATAAGATATAATATTCATTGCGAAGAGTTATGCATTCCTCGTCTACGATTCAAATGAATGTAAATGCGACACTTCCTTGCAAGGAAATAGCGTTTGCAGATGTCTACCTATCGTAGCAATAGATTTCTTATGATTCTTAAAACGCGATATCGCATCTCATTTCTATGTTTCATGGTAAGATATAATATGATATGCGAAGAGTTATGTATTCCTCGTCTACACTTCAAATGAATGTAAATGCGACACTTCCTTGCTAGGATATAGCGTTTGGAGATGTCTACGAAGCGAAGCAATAAAGTTCAGATTCCTCTTAAAACGAGATATCGCATCTCATTTCTATGTTTCATGATAAGGTATAATATTCATTGCGAAGTGTCATGTAAACCTCGCATGCACTTCAAAAGAATGTAAATGCGACACTTCCTTGCAAGGAAATAGCGTTTGCAGATGACTACGTATCGCAGCAATAGAGTTCAAATGCTTCTTAAAACGAGATATCGCATCTCATTACTACGTTCCATGGTGAGATATAATATTCATTGCGATGTGTCATGTATTCCTCCTTTACGCTTCAAATGAATGTAAATGCGACACATCTTTGATAGGAGATATCGATTGCAGATGTCTACGTATCGTATGGATGGAGTTCTAATGCATCTTAAAACGAGATATCGCGTTTCATTTCTATGTGTCATGATAAGGTATAATATTCATTGCGAAGTGTTATGTATTCCTCGTCTACACTTCAAATGAATGTAAATGCAACACTTCCTTGCTAGGAAATAGCGTGTGCAGATGTCTAGGTATCGCAGCAATAGTGTTCTAATGCTTCTTAAAACGCGATATCGCATCTCATTTCTATGTTTCATGGTAAGATATAATATGATTTGCGAAGCGTCATGTATTCCTCGTCTACTCTTCAAATGAATGTAAATGCAACACTTCCTTGCTAGGAAATAGCGTGTGCAGATGTCTAGGTATCGCAGCAATAGTGTTCTAATGCTTCTTAAAACGCGATATCGCATCTCAATTCTATGTTTCATGGTAAGATATAACATGAATTGCGAAGTGTTATGTATTCCTCGTCTACACGTCAAATGAATGTAAATGCGATACTTCCTCGCTAGGAAATAGCGTTTGCAGATGTCTACGTATCGTAGCAATAGCTTTCTAATGCTTCTTAAAACGCGATATCGAATCTCATTTCCATGTTTCATGGTAAGATATAATATTCATTACGAAGTGTTATGCATTCCTCGTCTACGATTCAAATGAATGTAAATGCGACACTTCTTTGCTAGGAAATAGCGTTTGCAAATGTCTACCTATCGTAGCAATAGTGTTCTAATGCTTCTTAAAACGCGATATCGCATCTCTTTTCTATGTTCCATGGTAAGATATAATATGATTTGCGAAGTATCATGTATTCCTCGTCTACACTTCAAATGAATGTAAATGCGACACTTCCTTGCAAGGAAATAGCGTCTGCAGATGTCTATGTATCGAAACAATAGAGTTCAAATGCTTCTTAAAACGCGATATCGCATCTTATTTCTATGTTTCATGGTAAGATATAACATGATTTGCGAAGTGTTATGTATTCCTCGTCTACACTTCAAATGAATGTGAATGCGATACTTCCTCGCTAGGAAATAGCGATTGCAGATGTCTACGTATCGTAGCAATAGAGTTCATATGATGCTTAAAACGCGATATCGCATCTCATTTCTATGTTTCATGGTAAGATATAATATGATTTGCGAAGTGTTATGTATTCCTCGTCTACACTTCAAATGAATGTAAATGCGACACTTCTTTGCTAGGAAATAGCGTTTGCAAATGTCTACATATCGTAGCAACAGTGTTCTAATGCTTCTTAAAACGCGATATCGCATCTCATTTCTATGTTTCATGGTAAGATATAATATGATTTGCGAAGTGTTATGTATTCCTCGTCTACACTTCAAGTGAATGTAAATGCGACACTTCTTTGTTAGGAAATAGCGTTTGCAAATGTCTACCTATCGTAGCAATAGTGTTCTAATGCTTCTTAAAACGCGATATCGCATCTCATTTCTATGTTTCATGGTAAGATATAACATGATTTGCGAAGTGTTATGTATTCCTCGTCTACACTTCAAATGAATATAAATGCGACACACCCTTGCTAGGAAATAGCGATTGTAGATGTCTACGTATCGTAGCAATAGGGTTCATATGATTCTTAAAACGCGATATCGCATCTGATTTCTATGTTTCATGGTAAGATATAACATGATTTGCGAAGTGTTATGTATTCCTCGTCTACACTTCAAATGAATGTGAATGCGATACTTCCTCGCTAGGAAATAGCGTTTGCAGATGTCTACGTATCTTAGCAATAGCTTTCTAATGCTACGTAAAAAGCGATATCGCATCTCATTTCTATGTTTCATGGTAAGATATAATATGATTTGCGAAGTGTCATGTATTCCTCGTCTACACTTCAAATGAATGTAAATGCGACACTTCCTTGCTAGGAAATAGCGTTTGCAGATGTCTACGTATCGAAGCAATAGAGTACAAATGCTACTTAAAACGCGATATCGCATCTCATTTCTAAATTTCATGGTAAGATATAATATGATTTGCGAAGTATCATGTGTTCCTCGCCTACACTTCAAATGAATGTAAATGCGACACTTCCTTGCAAGGAAATAGCGTTTGCAGATGTCTACGTATCGAAGCAATAGAGTTCAAATGCTTCTTAAAACGAGATATTGCATCTCATATCTATGTTTCCTGATAAGATATAATATTCATTGCGAAGTGTTATGCATTCCTCGTCTACGATTCAAATGAATGTAAATGCGACACTTCCTTGCAAGGAAATAGCGTTTGCAGATGTCTACGTATCGAAGCAATAGAGTTCAAATGCTTCTTAAAGCGAGATATTGCATCTCATATCTATGTTTCATGACAAGATATAATATTCATTGCGAAGTGTTATGCATTCCTCGTCTACGATTCGAATGAATGTAAATGCGACACTTCCTTGCAAGGAAATTGCGTTTGCAGATGTCTACGTATCGAAGCAATAGAGTTCAAATGCTTCTTAAAACGAGATATTGCATCTCATATCTATGTTTCCTGATAAGATATAATATTCATTGCGAAGTGTTATGCATTCCTCGTCTACGATTCAAATGAATGTAAATGCGACACTTCCTTGCAAGGAAATAGCGTTTGCAGATGTCTACGTATCGAAGCAATAGAGTTCAAATGCTTCTTAAAACGAGATATTGCATCTCATATCTATGTTTCATGACAAGAAATAATATTCATTGCGAAGTGTTATGCATTCCTCGTCTACGATTCGAATGAATGTAAATGCGACACTTCTTTGCTAGGAAATAGCGTTTGCAAATGTCTACCTATCGTAGCAATAGTGTTCTAATGCTTCTTAAAACGCGATATCGCATCTGATTTCTATGTTTCATGGTAAGATATAACATGATTTGCGAAGTGTTATGTATTCCTCGTCTACACTTCAAATGAATGTGAATGCGACACTTCCTTGCTAGGAAATAGCGATTGTAGATGTCTACGTATCGTAGCAATAGGGTTCATATGATTCTTAAAACGCGATATCGCATCTGATTTCTATATTTCATGGTAAGATATAACATGATTTGCGAAGTGTTATGTATTCCTCGTCTACACTTCAAATGAATGTGATTGCGATACTTCCTCTCTAGGAAATAGCGTTTGCAGATGTCTACGTATCTTAGCAATAGCTTTCTAATGCTACTTAAAAAGCGATATCGCATCTCATTTCTAACTTTCATGGTAAGATATAATATGATTTGCGAAGTATCATGTATTCCTCGCCTACACTTCAAATGAATGTATATGCGACACTTCCTTGCAAGGAAATAGCGTTTGCAGATGTCTACGTATCGAAGCAATAGAGTTCAAATGCTTCTTAAAACGAGATATTGCATCTCATATCTATGTTTCCTGATAAGATATAATATTCACTGCGAAATGTTATGCATTCCTCGTCTACGATTCAAATGAATGTAAATGCGACACTTCCTTGCAAGGAAATAGCGTTTGCAGATGTCTACGTATCAAAGCAATAGAGTTCAAATGCATCTTGAAACTAGATATTGCATCTCATCTATGTTTCATGACAAGATATAATATTCATTGCGAAGTGTTATGCATTCCTCGTCTACGATTCGAATGAATGTAAATGCGACACTTCCTTGCTAGGAAATAGCGTTTGCAAATGTCTACCTATCGTAGCAATAGTGTTCTAATGCTTCTTAAAACGCGATATCGCATCTGATTTCTATGTTTCATGGTAAGATATAACATGATTTGCGAAGTGTTATGTATTCCTCGTCTACACTTCAAATGAATGTGAATGCGACACTTCCTTGCAAGGAAATAGCGTTTGCAGATGTCTACGTATCGAAGAAATAGAGTTCAAATGCTTCTTAAAACGAGATATTGCATCTCATATCTATGTTTCATGATAAGATATAATATTCATTGCGAAGAGTTATGCATTCCTCGTCTACGATTCAAATGAATGTAAATGCGACACTTCCTTGCAAGGAAATAGCGTTTGCAGATGTCTACCTATCGTAGCAATAGATTTCTTATGATTCTTAAAACGCGATATCGCATCTCATTTCTATGTTTCATGGTAAGATATAATATGATATGCGAAGAGTTATGTATTCCTCGTCTACACTTCAAATGAATGTAAATGCGAGACTTCCTTGCTAGGAAATAGCGATTGCAGATGTCTACGTATCGTAGCAATAGAGTTCATATGATTCTTAAAACGAGATATCGCATCTCATTTCTATGTTTCATGGTAAGATATAATATGATTTGCGAAGTATCATGTATTCCTCGTCTACACTTCAAATGAATGTAAATGCGATACTTCCTTGCTAGGAAATAGCGATTGCAGATGTCTACGTATCGTAGCAATAGAGTTCATATGATGCTTAAAACGCGATATCGCATCTCATTTCTATGTTTCATGGTAAGATATAACATGATTTGCGAAGTGTTATGTATTCCTCGTCTACACTTCAAATGAATGTAAATGCGACGCTTCCTTGCAAGGAAATAGCGTCTGCAGATGTCTATGCATCGAAACAATAGAGTTCAAATGCTTCTTAAAACGCGATATCGCATCTTATTTCTATGTTTCATGGTAAGATATAACATGATTTGCGAAGTGTTATGTATTCCTCGTCTACACTTCAAATGAATGTGAATGCGATACTTCCTCACTAGGAAATAGCGATTGCAGATGTCTACGTATCGTAGCAATAGAGTTCATATGATGCTTAAAACGCGATATCGCATCTCATTTCTATGTTTCATGGTAAGATATAACATGATTTGCGAAGTGTAATGTATTCCTCGTCTACACTTCAAATGAATGTGAATGCGACACTTCCTTGCTAGGAAATAGCGTTTGCAGATGTCTACGTATCGAAGCAATAGAGTTCAAATGCTTCTAAAAACAAGATATCGCATCCCAATTCTATGCTTCATGATAAGATATAATATTCATTGCGAAGTGTTATGCATTCCTCGCCTACACTTCAAATGAATGTAAATGCGACACTTCCTTGCTAGGAAATAGCGTTTGCAGATGTCTACGTATCGAAGCAATAGAGTTCAAATGCTTCTAAAAACAAGATATCGCATCTCAATTCTATGTTTCATGATAAGATGTAATATTCTTTGCGAAGTGTTATGCATTCCTCGTCCACGATTCAAATGAATGTAAATGCGACACTTCCTTGCAAGGAAATAGCGTTTGCAGAAGTCTACGTATCGTAGCAATAGAGTTCTTATGATTCTTAAAACGCGATATTGCATCTCATTTCTATGTTTCATGGTAAGATATAACATGATTTGCGAAGTGTTATATATTCCTCGTCTACACTTCGAATGAATGTGAATGCGACACTTCCTCGCTAGGAAATAGCGATTGCAGATGTCTACGTATCGTAGCAATAGAGTTCTAATGCTTGTCAAAACGCGATATCGCATCTCATTTCTATGTTTCATGGTAAGATATAATATGATTTGCGAAGTGTTATGTATTCCTCGTCTACACTTCAAATGAATGTAAATGCGACACTTCTTTGCTAGGAAATAGCGTTTGCAAATGTCTACATATCGTAGCAACAGTGTTCTAATGCTTCTTAAAACGCGATATCGCATCTCATTTCTATGTTTCATGGTAAGATATAATATGATTTGCGAAGTGTTATGTATTCCTCGTCTACACTTCAAATGAATGTAAATGCGACACTTCTTTGCTAGGAAATAGCGTTTGCAAATGTCTACATATCGTAGCAACAGTGTTCTAATGCTTCTTAAAACGCGATATCGCATCTCATTTCTATGTTTCATGGTAAGATATAATATGTTTTGCGAAGTATCATGTATTCCTCGTCTACACTTCAAATGAATGTAAATGCGACACTTCCTTGCAAGGAAATAGCGTTTGCAGATGTCTACGTATCGAAGCAATACAGTTCAAATGCTTCTTAGAACGAGATATTGCATCTCATATATATGTTTCATGATAAGATATAATATTCTATTGCGAAGTGTTATGCATTCCTCGTCTTCACTTCAAATGAATGTAAATGCGACACTTCCTTGCTAGGAAATAGCGTTTGCAGATGTCTACGTATCGTAGCAATAGAGTTCATATGATTCTTAAAACGCGATATCGCATATCATTTCTATGTTTCATGGTAAGATATAATATGATTTGCGAAGTACATTGTATTCCTCGTCTACACTTCAAATGAATGTAAATGCGAGACTTCCTTGCTAGGAAATAGCGATTGCAGATGTCTACGTATCGTAGCAATAGAGTTCATATGATTCTTAAAACGAGATATCGCATCTCATTTCTATGTTTCATGGTAAGATATAATATGATTTGCGAAGTATCATGTATTCCTCGTCTACACTTCAAATGAATGTAAATGCGATACTTCCTTGCTAGGAAATAGCGATTGCAGATGTCTACGTATCGTAGCAATAGAGTTCATATGATGCTTAAAACGCGATATCGCATCTCATTTCTATGTTTCATGGTAAGATATAACATGATTTGCGAAGTGTAATGTATTCCTCGTCTACACTTCAAATGAATGTGAATGCGACACTTCCTCGCTAGGAAATAGCGTTTGCAGATGTCTACGTATCGTAGCAATAGTGTTCTAATGCTTCTTAAAACGCGATATCGCATCTCATTTCTATGTTTCATGGTAAGATATAATATGATTTGCGAAGTATCATGTATTCCTCGTCTACACTTCAAATGAATGTAAATGCGACACTTCCTTGCTAGGAAATAGCGTCTGCAGATGTCTAGGCATCGTAGCAATAAAGTTCTAATGCTTCTTAAAACGCGGTATCGCATCTCATTTCTATGTTTCATGGTAAGATATAATATGATTTGCGATGTGTTATGTATTCCTCGTCTACACTTCAAATGAATGTGAATGCGATACTTCCTCGCTAGGAAATAGCGATTGCAGATGTCTACGTATCGTAGCAATAGAGTTCATATGATGCTTAAAACGCGATATCGCATCTCATTTCTATGTTTCATGGTAAGATATAATATGATTTGCGAAGTGTCATGTATTCCTCGCCTACACTTCAAATGAAAGTAAGTGCGACACTTCTTTGCTAGGAAATAGCGTTTGCAAATGTCTACCTATCGTAGCAATAGTGTTCTAATGCTTCTTAAAACGCGATATCGCATCTCATTTCTATGTTTCATGGTAAGATATAATATGATTTGCGAAGTATCATGTATTCCTCGTCTACACTTCAAATGAATGTAAATGCGACATTTCCTTGCTAGGAAATAGCGTCTGCAGATGTCTAGGTATCGTAGCAATAAAGTTCTAATGCTTCTTAAAAAGCGGTATCGCATCTCATTTCTATGTTTCATGGTAAGATATAATATGATTTGCGAAGTGTTATGTATTCCTCGTCTACACTTCAAATGAATGTAAATGCGACACTTCTTTGCTAGGAAATAGCGTTTGCAAAATGTCTACCTATCGTGGCAATAGTGTTCTAATGCTTCTAAAAACGCGATATCGCATCTCATTTCTATGTTTCATGGTAAGATGTAATATGATTTGCGAAGTATTATGCATTCCTCGTCTACACTTCAAATGAATGTAAATGCGACACTTCCTTGCTAGGAAATAGCGATTGCAGATGTCTACGTATCGTAGCAATAGAGTTCATATGATTCTTAAAACGCGATATCGCATATCATTTCTATGTTTCATGGTAAGATATAATATGATTTGCGAAGAATCATGTATTCCTCGTCTTCACTTCAAATGAATGTAAATGCGACACTTCCTTGCTAAGAAATAGCGATTGCAGATGTCTACGTATCGTAGCAATAGAGTTTGTATGATGCTTAAAACGCGATATCGCATCTCATTTCTATGTTTCATGGTAAGATATAACATGATTTGCGAAGTGTTATGTATTCCTCGTCTACACTTCAAATGAATGTGAATGCGATACTTCCTCGCTAGGAAATAGCGATTGCAGATGTCTACGTATCGTAGCAATAGAGTTCATATGATGCTTAAAACGCGATATCGCATCTCATTTCTATGTTTCATGGTAAGATATAACATGATTTGCGAAGTGTAATGTATTCCTCGTCTACACTTCAAATGAATGTGAATGCGACACTTCCTCGCTAGGAAATAGCGTTTGCAGATGTCTACGTATCGTAGCAATAGCTTTCTAATGCTTCTTAAAACGCGATATCGCATCTCATTTCTATGTTTCATGGTAAGATATAATATGATTTGCGAAGTGTCATGTATTCCTCGTCTACACTTCAAATGAATGTGAATGCGACACTTCCTTGCTAGGAAATAGCGTTTGCAGATGTCTACGTATCGAAGCAATAGAGTTCTTATGATTCTTAAAACTCGATATCGCATCTCATTTCTATGTTTCATGGTAAGATATGATATGATTTGCGAAGTATTATGTATTCCTCGTCTACACTTCGAATGAATGTGAATGCGATACTTCCTCGCTAGGAAATAGCGTTTGCAGATGTCTACGTATCGTAGCAATAGAGTTCTAATGCTTCTTAAAACGAGATATTGCATCTCACATCTATGTTTCATGATAAGCTATAATATTCATTGCGGAGTGTTATGCATTCCTCGTCTACGATTCAAATGAATGTAAATGCGACACTTGATTTCAAGGAAATAGCGTTTGCAGATGTCTACGTATCGTAGCAATAGTGTTCTAATGCTTCTTAAAACGCGATATCGCATCTCATTTCTATGTTTCATGGTAAGATATAATATGATTTGCGAAGTATCATGTATTCCTCGTCTACACTTCAAATGAATGTAAATGCGACATTTCCTTGCTAGGAAATAGCGTCTGCAGATGTCTAGGTATCGTAGCAATAAAGTTCTAATGCTTCTTAAAAAGCGGTATCGCATCTCATTTCTATGTTTCATGGTAAGATATAATATGATTTGCGAAGTGTTATGTATTCCTCGTCTACACTTCAAATGAATGTAAATGCGACACTTCTTTGCTAGGAAATAGCGTTTGCAAAATGTCTACCTATCGTGGCAATAGTGTTCTAATGCTTCTAAAAACGCGATATCGCATCTCATTTCTATGTTTCATGGTAAGATGTAATATGATTTGCGAAGTATTATGCATTCCTCGTCTACACTTCAAATGAATGTAAATGCGACACTTCCTTGCTAGGAAATAGCGATTGCAGATGTCTACGTATCGTAGCAATAGAGTTCATATGATTCTTGAAACGCGATATCGCATATCATTTCTATGTTTCATGGTAAGATATAATATGATTTGCGAAGAATCATGTATTCCTCGTCTCCACTTCAAATGAATGTAAATGCGACACTTCCTTGCTAAGAAATAGCGATTGCAGATGTCTACGTATCGTAGCAATAGAGTTCGTATGATGCTTAAAACGCGATATCGCATCTCATTTCTATGTTTCGTGGTAAGATATAACATGATTTGCGAAGTGTTATGTATTCCTCGCCTACACTTCAAATGAAAGTAAGTGCGACACTTCTTTGCTAGGAAATAGCGTTTGCAAATGTCTACCTATCGTAGCAATAGTGTTCTAATGCTTCTTAAAACGCGATATCGCATCTCATTTCTATGTTTCATGGTAAGATATAATATGATTTGCGATGTGTTATGTATTCCTCGTCTACACTTCAAATGAATGTGAATGCGATACTTCCTCGCTAGGAAATAGCGATTGCAGATGTTTACGTATCGTAGCAATAGAGTTCATATGATGCTTAAAACGCGATATCGCATCTCATTTCTATGTTTCATGGTAAGATATAATATGATTTGCGAAGTGTCATGTATTCCTCGCCTACACTTCAAATGAAAGTAAGTGCGACACTTCTTTGCTAGGAAATAGCGTTTGCAAATGTCTACCTATCGTAGCAATAGTGTTCTAATGCTTCTTAAAACGCGATATCGCATCTCATTTCTATGTTTCATGGTAAGATATAATATGATTTGCGAAGTATCATGTATTCCTCGTCTACACTTCAAATGAATGTAAATGCGACATTTCCTTGCTAGGAAATAGCGTCTGCAGATGTCTAGGTATCGTAGCAATAAAGTTCTAATGCTTCTTAAAAAGCGGTATCGCATCTCATTTCTATGTTTCATGGTAAGATATAATATGATTTGCGAAGTGTTATGTATTCCTCGTCTACACTTCAAATGAATGTAAATGCGACACTTCTTTGCTAGGAAATAGCGTTTGCAAAATGTCTACCTATCGTGGCAATAGTGTTCTAATGCTTCTAAAAACGCGATATCGCATCTCACATCTATGTTTCATGATAAGATATAATATTCATTGCGGAGTGTTATGCATTCCTCGTCTACGATTCAAATGAATGTAAATGCGACACTTGATTTCAAGGAAATAGCGTTTGCAGATGTCTACGTATCGTAGCAATAGAGTCCTTATGATTCTTAAAACGCGATATTGCATCTCATTTCTATGTTTCATGGTAAGATATAATATGATTTGCGAAGTGTTATGTATTCCTCGTCTACACTTCAAATGAATGTGAATGCGACACTTCCTTGCTAGGAAATAGCGTTTGCAGATGTCTACGTATCGAAGCAATAGAGTTCAAATGCTTCTAAAAACAAGATATCGCATCTCAATCCTATGTTTCATGATAAGATGTAATATTCATTGCGAAGTGTTATGTACTCCTCGCCTACACTTCAAACGAATGTAAATGCGACACTTCTTTGCTTGGAAATAGCGTTTGCAGATGTCTACGTATCGAAGCAATAGAGTTCAAATGCTTCTAAAAACAAGATATCGCATCTCAATTCTATGTTTCATGATAAGATATAATATTCATTGCGAAGTGTTATGTATTCCTCGCCTACACTTCAAATGAATGTAAATGCGACACTTCCTTGCTAGGAAATAGCGTTTGCAGATGTCTACGTATCGAGGCAATAGAGTTCAAATGCTTCTTAAAACGAGATATTGCATCTCATTTCTATGTTTCATGGTAAGATATAATATGATTTGCGAAGTGTTATGTATTCCTCGTCTACACTTCAAATGAATGTAAATGCGACACTTCTTTGCTAGGAAATAGCGTTTGCAAATGTCTACATATCGTAGCAACAGTGTTCTAATGCTCCTTAAAACGCGATATCGCATCTCATTTCTATGTTTCATGGTAAGATATAATATGATTTGCGAAGTGTTATGTATTCCTCGTCTACACTTCAAATGAATGTAAATGCGACACTTCTTTGCTAGGAAAGAGCGTTTGCAAATGTCTACATATCGTAGCAACAGTGTTCTAATGCTTCTTAAAGCGCGATATCGCATCTCATTTCTATGTTTCATGGTAAGATATAATATGATTTGCGAAGTATCATGTATTCCTCGTCTACACTTCAAATGAATGTAAATGCGACACTTCCTTGCAAGGAAATAGTGTTTGCAGATGTCTACGTATCGAAGCAATACAGTTCAAATGCTTCTAAAAACAAGATATCGCATCTCAATTCTATGTTTCATGATAAGATGTAATATTCATTGCGAAGTGTTATGTATTCCTCGCCTACACTTCAAATGAATGTAAATGCGACACTTCCTTGCTAGGAAATAGCGTTTGCAGATGTCTACGTATCGAAGCAATAGAGTTCAAGTGCTTCCTAAAACGAGATATTGCATCTCATATCTATGTTTCATGATAAGATATAATATTCATTGCGAAGTGTTATGCATTCCTCGTCTACGATTCAAATGGATGTAAATGCGACACTTCCTTGCTAGGAAATAGCGTTTGCAGATGTCTACGTATCGAAGCAATAGAGTTCAAATGCTTCTAAAAACAAGATATCGCATCTCAATTCTATGTTTCATGATAAGATGTAATATACATTGCGAAGTGTTATGTATTCCTCGCCTACACTTCAAATGAATGTGAATGCGACACTTCCTCGCTAGGAAATAGCGTCTGCAGATGTCTATGTATCGAAACAATAGAGTTCAAATGCTCCTTAAAACGCGATATCGCATCTCATTTCTATGTTTCATGGTAAGATATAATATGATTTGCGAAGTATCATGCATTCCTCGTCTACACTTCAAATGAATGTAAATGCGACACTTCCTTGCTAGGAAATAGCGTTTGCAGATGTCTACGTATCGTAGCAATAGAGTTCATATGATTCTTAAAACGCGATATCGCATATCATTTCTATGTTTCATGGTAAGATATAATATGATTTGCGAAGTATCATGTATTCCTCGTCTACACTTCAAATGAATGTAAATGCGAGACTTCCTTGCTAGGAAATAGCGATTGCAGATGTCTACGTATCGTAGCAATAGAGTTCATATGATTCTTAAAACGAGATATCGCATCTCATTTCTATGTTTCATGGTAAGATATAATATGATTTGCGAAGTATCATGTATTCCTCGTCTACACTTCAAATGAATGTAAATGCGATACTTCCTTGCTAGGAAATAGCGATTGCAGATGTCTACGTATCGTAGCAATAGAGTTCATATGATGCTTAAAACGCGATATCGCATCTCATTTCTATGTTTCATGGTAAGATATAACATGATTTGCGAAGTGTTATGTATTCCTCGTCTACACTTCAAATGAATGTAAATGCGACGCTTCCTTGCAAGGAAATAGCGTCTGCAGATGTCTATGTATCGAAACAATAGAGTTCAAATGCTTCTTAAAACGCGATATCGCATCTTATTTCTATGTTTCATGGTAAGATATAACATGATTTGCGAAGTGTTATGTATTCCTCGTCTACACTTCAAATGAATGTGAATGCGATACTTCCTCGCTAGGAAATAGCGATTGCAGATGTCTACGTATCGTAGCAATAGAGTTCATATGATGCTTAAAACGCGATATCGCATCTCATTTCTATGTTTCATGGTAAGATATAACATGATTTGCGAAGTGTAATGTATTCCTCGTCTACACTTCAAATGAATGTGAATGCGACACTTCCTTGCTAGGAAATAGCGTTTGCAGATGTCTACGTATCGAAGCAATAGAGTTCAAATGCTTCTAAAAACAAGATATCGCATCCCAATTCTATGCATCATGATAAGATATAATATTCATTGCGAAGTGTTATGCATTCCTCGCCTACACTTCAAATGAATGTAAATGCGACACTTCCTTGCTAGGAAATAGCGTTTGCAGATGTCTACGTATCGAAGCAATAGAGTTCAAATGCTTCTAAAAACAAGATATCGCATCTCAATTCTATGTTTCATGATAAGATGTAATATTCTTTGCGAAGTGTTATGCATTCCTCGTCCACGATTCAAATGAATGTAAATGCGACACTTCCTTGCAAGGAAATAGCGTTTGCAGAAGTCTACATATCGTAGCAATAGAGTTCTTATGATTCTTAAAACGCGATATTGCATCTCATTTCTATGTTTCATGGTAAGATATAACATGATTTGCGAAGTGTTATATATTCCTCGTCTACACTTCGAATGAATGTGAATGCGACACTTCCTCGCTAGGAAATAGCGATTGCAGATGTCTACGTATCGTAGCAATAGAGTTCTAATGCTTCTCAAAACGCGATATCGCATCTCATTTCTATGTTTCATGGTAAGATATAATATGATTTGCGAAGTGTTATGTATTCCTCGTCTACACTTCAAATGAATGTAAATGCGACACTTCTTTGCTAGGAAATAGCGTTTGCAAATGTCTACATATCGTAGCAACAGTGTTCTAATGCTTCTTAAAACGCGATATCGCATCTCATTTCTATGTTTCATGGTAAGATATAATATGATTTGCGAAGTGTTATGTATTCCTCGTCTACACTTCAAATGAATGTGAATGCGACACTTCCTTGCTAGGAAATAGCGTTTGCAGATGTCTACGTATCGAAGCAATAGAGTTCAAATGCTTCTAAAAACAAGATATCGCATCCCAATTCTATGCATCATGATAAGATATAATATTCATTGCGAAGTGTTATGCATTCCTCGCCTACACTTCAAATGAATGTAAATGCGACACTTCCTTGCTAGGAAATAGCGTTTGCAGATGTCTACGTATCGAAGCAATAGAGTTCAAATGCTTCTAAAAACAAGATATCGCATCTCAATTCTATGTTTCATGATAAGATGTAATATTCTTTGCGAAGTGTTATGCATTCCTCGTCCACGATTCAAATGAATGTAAATGCGACACTTCCTTGCAAGGAAATAGCGTTTGCAGAAGTCTACATATCGTAGCAATAGAGTTCTTATGATTCTTAAAACGCGATATTGCATCTCATTTCTATGTTTCATGGTAAGATATAACATGATTTGCGAAGTGTTATATATTCCTCGTCTACACTTCGAATGAATGTGAATGCGACACTTCCTCGCTAGGAAATAGCGATTGCAGATGTCTACGTATCGTAGCAATAGAGTTCTAATGCTTCTCAAAACGCGATATCGCATCTCATTTCTATGTTTCATGGTAAGATATAATATGATTTGCGAAGTGTTATGTATTCCTCGTCTACACTTCAAATGAATGTAAATGCGACACTTCTTTGCTAGGAAATAGCGTTTGCAAATGTCTACATATCGTAGCAACAGTGTTCTAATGCTTCTTAAAACGCGATATCGCATCTCATTTCTATGTTTCATGGTAAGATATAATATGATTTGCGAAGTGTTATGTATTCCTCGTCTACACTTCAAATGAATGTAAATGCGACACTTCCTTGCAAGGAAATAGCGTTTGCAGATGTCTACGTATCGAAGCAATACAGTTCAAATGCTTCTTAGAACGAGATATTGCATCTCATATCTATGTTTCATGATAAGATATAATATTCTATTGCGAAGTGTTATGCATTCCTCGTCTACACTTCAAATGAATGTAAATGCGACACTTCCTTGCTAGGAAATAGCGTTTGCAGATGTCTACGTATCGTAGCAATAGAGTTCATATGATTCTTAAAACGCGATATCGCATATCATTTCTATGTTTCATGGTAAGATATAATATGATTTGCGAAGTATCATGTATTCCTCGTCTACACTTCAAATGAATGTAAATGCGAGACTTCCTTGCTAGGAAATAGCGATTGCAGATGTCTACGTATCGTAGCAATAGAGTTCATATGATTCTTAAAACGAGATATCGCATCTCATTTCTATGTTTCATGGTAAGATATAATATGATTTGCGAAGTATCATGTATTCCTCGTCTACACTTCAAATGAATGTAAATGCGATACTTCCTTGCTAGGAAATAGCGATTGCAGATGTCTACGTATCGTAGCAATAGAGTTCATATGATGCTTAAAACGCGATATCGCATCTCATTTCTATGTTTCATGGTAAGATATAACATGATTTGCGAAGTGTTATGTATTCCTCGTCTACACTTCAAATGAATGTAAATGCGATACATCCTCGCTAGGAAATAGCGTTTGCAAAATGTCTACCTATCGTGGCAATAGTGTTCTAATGCTTCTTAAAACGCGATATCGCATCTCATTTCTATGTTTCATGGTAAGATACAATATGATTTGCGAAGTATCATGTATTCCTCGTCTACACTTCAAATGAATGTAAATGCGAGACTTCCTTGCTAGGAAATAGCGTTTGCAGATGTCTACGTATCGAAGCAATAGAGTTCAAATGCTTCTAAAAACAAGATATCGCATCCCAATTCTATGCTTCATGATAAGATATAATATTCATTGCGAAGTGTTATGCATTCCTCGCCTACACTTCAAATGAATGTAAATGCGACACTTCCTTGCTAGGAAATAGCGTTTGCAGATGTCTACGTATCGAAGCAATAGAGTTCAAATGCTTCTAAAAACAAGATATCGCATCTCAATTCTATGTTTCATGATAAGATGTAATATTCTTTGCGAAGTGTTATGCATTCCTCGTCCACGATTCAAATGAATGTAAATGCGACACTTCCTTGCAAGGAAATAGCGTTTGCAGAAGTCTACGTATCGTAGCAATAGAGTTCTTATGATTCTTAAAACGCGATATTGCATCTCATTTCTATGTTTCATGGTAAGATATAACATGATTTGCGAAGTGTTATATATTCCTCGTCTACACTTCGAATGAATGTGAATGCGACACTTCCTCGCTAGGAAATAGCGATTGCAGATGTCTACGTATCGTAGCAATAGAGTTCTAATGCTTCTCAAAACGCGATATCGCATCTCATTTCTATGTTTCATGGTAAGATATAATATGATTTGCGAAGTGTTATGTATTCCTCGTCTACACTTCAAATGAATGTAAATGCGACACTTCTTTGCTAGGAAATAGCGTTTGCAAATGTCTACATATCGTAGCAACAGTGTTCTAATGCTTCTTAAAACGCGATATCGCATCTCATTTCTATGTTTCATGGTAAGATATAATATGATTTGCGAAGTGTTATGTATTCCTCGTCTACACTTCAAATGAATGTAAATGCGACACTTCCTTGCTAGGAAATAGCGTTTGCAGATGTCTACGTATCGTAGCAATAGAGTTCATATGATGCTTAAAACGCGATATCGCATCTCATTTCTATGTTTCATGGTAAGATATAACATGATTTGCGAAGTATCATGTATTCCTCGTCTACACTTCAAATGAATGTAAATGCGAGACTTCCTTGCTAGGAAATAGCGATTGCAGATGTCTACGTATCGTAGCAATAGAGTTCATATGATTCTTAAAACGAGATATCGCATCTCATTTCTATGTTTCATGGTAAGATATAACATGATTTGCGAAGTGTTATGTATTCCTCGTCAACACTTCAAATGAATGTAAATGCGACACTTCCTTGCAAGGAAATAGCGTTTGCAGATGTCTACGTATCGAAGCAATACAGTTCAAATGCTTCTTAGAACGAGATATTGCATCTCATATCTATGTTTCATGATAAGATATAACATGATTTGCGGGGTGTTATGTATTCCTCGTCTACACTTCAAATGAATGTGAATACGATACTTCCTCGCTAGGAAATAGCGATTGCAGATGTCTACGTATCGTAGCAATAGAGTTCATATGATGCTTAAAACGCGATATCGCATCTCATTTCTATGTTTCATGGTAAGATATAACATGATTTGCTAAGTGTAATGTATTCCTCGTCTACACTTCAAATGAATGTGAATGCGACACTTCCTCGCTAGGAAATAGCGTTTGCAGATGTCTACGTATCGTAGCAATAGTGTTCTAATGCTTCTTAAAACGCGATATCGCATCTCATTTCTATGTTTCATGGTAAGATATAATATGATTTGCGAAGTGTTATGTATTCCTCGCCTACACTTCAAATGAAAGTAAGTGCGACACTTCTTTGCTAGGAAATAGCGTTTGCAAAATGTCTACCTATCGTGGCAATAGTGTTCTAATGCTTCTTAAAACGCGATATCGCATCCCATTTCTATGTTTCATGGTAAGATGTAATATGATTTGCGAAGTATTATGTATTCCTCGTCTACACTTCAAATGAATGTAAATGCGACACTTCCTTGCAAGGAAATAGCGCTTGCAGATGTCTACGTATCGAAGCAATACAGTTCAAATGCTTCTTAGAACGAGATATTGCATCTCATATCTATGTTTCATGATAAGATATAACATGATTTGCGAAGTGTTATGTATTCCTCGTCTACACTTCAAATGAATGTGAATGCGATACTTCCTCGCTAGGAAATAGCGATTGCAGATGTCTACGTATCGTAGCAATAGAGTTCATATGATGCTTAAAACGCGATATCGCATCTCATTTCTATGTTTCATGGTAAGATATAACATGATTTGCGAAGTGTAATGTATTCCTCGTCTACACTTCAAATGAATGTGAATGCGACACTTCCTCGCTAGGAAATAGCGTTTGCAGATGTCTACGTATCGTAGCAATAGTGTTCTAATGCTTCTTAAAACGCGATATCGCATCCCATTTCTATGTTTCATGGTAAGATATAATATGATTAGCGAAGTGTTATGTATTCCTCGCCTACACTTCAAATGAAAGTAAGTGCGACACTTCTTTGCTAGGAAATAGCGTTTGCAAATGTCTACCTATCGTAGCAATAGTGTTCTAATGCTTCTTAAAACGCGATATCGCATCTCATTTCTATGTTTCATGGTAAGATATAATATGATTTGCGAAGTATCATGTATTCCTCGTCTACACTTCAAATGAATGTAAATGCGACATTTCCTTGCTAGGAAATAGCGTCTGCAGATGTCTAGGTATCGTAGCAATAAAGTTCTAATGCTTCTTAAAAAGCGGTATCGCATCTCATTTCTATGTTTCATGGTAAGATATAATATGATTTGCGAAGTGTTATGTATTCCTCGTCTACACTTCAAATGAATGTAAATGCGACACTTCTTTGCTAGGAAATAGCGTTTGCAAAATGTCTACCTATCGTGGCAATAGTGTTCTAATGCTTCTAAAAACGCGATATCGCATCTCATTTCTATGTTTCATGGTAAGATGTAATATGATTTGCGAAGTATTATGCATTCCTCGTCTACACTTCAAATGAATGTAAATGCGACACTTCCTTGCTAGGAAATAGCGATTGCAGATGTCTACGTATCGTAGCAATAGAGTTCATATGATTCTTAAAACGCGATATCGCATATCATTTCTATGTTTCATGGTAAGATATAATATGATTTGCGAAGAATCATGTATTCCTCGTCTCCACTTCAAATGAATGTAAATGCGACACTTCCTTGCTAAGAAATAGCGATTGCAGATGTCTACGTATCGTAGCAATAGAGTTCGTATGATGCTTAAAACGCGATATCGCATCTCATTTCTATGTTTCATGGTAAGATATAACATGATTTGCGAAGTGTTATGTATTCCTCGTCTACACTTCAAATGAATGTGAATGCGATACTTCCTCGCTAGGAAATAGCGATTGCAGATGTCTACGTATCGTAGCAATAGAGTTCATATGATGCTTAAAACGCGATATCGCATCTCATTTCTATGTTTCATGGTAAGATATAACATGATTTGCGAAGTGTTATGTATTCCTCGTCTACACTTCAAATGAATGTAAATGCGATACATCCTCGCTAGGAAATAGCGTTTGCAAAATGTCTACCTATCGTGGCAATAGTGTTCTAATGCTTCTTAAAACGCGATATCGCATCTCATTTCTATGTTTCATGGTAAGATACAATATGATTTGCGAAGTATCATGTATTCCTCGTCTACACTTCAAATGAATGTAAATGCGAGACTTCCTTGCTAGGAAATAGCGTTTGCAGATGTCTACGTATCGAAGCAATAGAGTTCAAATGCTTCTAAAAACAAGATATCGCATCCCAATTCTATGCTTCATGATAAGATATAATATTCATTGCGAAGTGTTATGCATTCCTCGCCTACACTTCAAATGAATGTAAATGCGACACTTCCTTGCTAGGAAATAGCGTTTGCAGATGTCTACGTATCGAAGCAATAGAGTTCAAATGCTTCTAAAAACAAGATATCGCATCTCAATTCTATGTTTCATGATAAGATGTAATATTCTTTGCGAAGTGTTATGCATTCCTCGTCCACGATTCAAATGAATGTAAATGCGACACTTCCTTGCAAGGAAATAGCGTTTGCAGAAGTCTACGTATCGTAGCAATAGAGTTCTTATGATTCTTAAAACGCGATATTGCATCTCATTTCTATGTTTCATGGTAAGATATAACATGATTTGCGAAGTGTTATATATTCCTCGTCTACACTTCGAATGAATGTGAATGCGACACTTCCTCGCTAGGAAATAGCGATTGCAGATGTCTACGTATCGTAGCAATAGAGTTCTAATGCTTCTCAAAACGCGATATCGCATCTCATTTCTATGTTTCATGGTAAGATATAATATGATTTGCGAAGTGTTATGTATTCCTCGTCTACACTTCAAATGAATGTAAATGCGACACTTCTTTGCTAGGAAATAGCGTTTGCAAATGTCTACATATCGTAGCAACAGTGTTCTAATGCTTCTTAAAACGCGATATCGCATCTCATTTCTATGTTTCATGGTAAGATATAATATGATTTGCGAAGTGTTATGTATTCCTCGTCTACACTTCAAATGAATGTAAATGCGACACTTCCTTGCTAGGAAATAGCGTTTGCAGATGTCTACGTATCGTAGCAATAGAGTTCATATGATGCTTAAAACGCGATATCGCATCTCATTTCTATGTTTCATGGTAAGATATAACATGATTTGCGAAGTATCATGTATTCCTCGTCTACACTTCAAATGAATGTAAATGCGAGACTTCCTTGCTAGGAAATAGCGATTGCAGATGTCTACGTATCGTAGCAATAGAGTTCATATGATTCTTAAAACGAGATATCGCATCTCATTTCTATGTTTCATGGTAAGATATAACATGATTTGCGAAGTGTTATGTATTCCTCGTCAACACTTCAAATGAATGTAAATGCGACACTTCCTTGCAAGGAAATAGCGTTTGCAGATATCTACGTATCGAAGCAATACAGTTCAAATGCTTCTTAGAACGAGATATTGCATCTCATATCTATGTTTCATGATAAGATATAACATGATTTGCGGGGTGTTATGTATTCCTCGTCTACACTTCAAATGAATGTAAATGCGACACTTCCTTGCTAGGAAATAGCGTTTGCAGATGTCTACGTATCGTAGCAATAGAGTTCATATGATTCTTAAAACGCGATATCGCATATCATTTCTATGTTTCATGGTAAGATATAATATGATTTGCGAAGTATCATGTATTCCTCGTCTACACTTCAAATGAATGTAAATGCGAGACTTCCTTGCTAGGAAATAGCGATTGCAGATGTCTACGTATCGTAGCAATAGAGTTCATATGATTCTTAAAACGAGATATCGCATCTCATTTCTATGTTTCATGGTAAGATATAATATGATTTGCGAAGTATCATGTATTCCTCGTCTACACTTCAAATGAATGTAAATGCGATACTTCCTTGCTAGGAAATAGCGATTGCAGATGTCTACGTATCGTAGCAATAGAGTTCATATGATGCTTAAAACGCGATATCGCATCTCATTTCTATGTTTCATGGTAAGATATAACATGATTTGCGAAGTGTTATGTATTCCTCGTCTACACTTCAAATGAATGTAAATGCGATACATCCTCGCTAGGAAATAGCGTTTGCAAAATGTCTACCTATCGTGGCAATAGTGTTCTAATGCTTCTTAAAACGCGATATCGCATCTCATTTCTATGTTTCATGGTAAGATACAATATGATTTGCGAAGTATCATGTATTCCTCGTCTACACTTCAAATGAATGTAAATGCGAGACTTCCTTGCTAGGAAATAGCGTTTGCAGATGTCTACGTATCGAAGCAATAGAGTTCAAATGCTTCTAAAAACAAGATATCGCATCCCAATTCTATGCTTCATGATAAGATATAATATTCATTGCGAAGTGTTATGCATTCCTCGCCTACACTTCAAATGAATGTAAATGCGACACTTCCTTGCTAGGAAATAGCGTTTGCAGATGTCTACGTATCGAAGCAATAGAGTTCAAATGCTTCTAAAAACAAGATATCGCATCTCAATTCTATGTTTCATGATAAGATGTAATATTCTTTGCGAAGTGTTATGCATTCCTCGTCCACGATTCAAATGAATGTAAATGCGACACTTCCTTGCAAGGAAATAGCGTTTGCAGAAGTCTACGTATCGTAGCAATAGAGTTCTTATGATTCTTAAAACGCGATATTGCATCTCATTTCTATGTTTCATGGTAAGATATAACATGATTTGCGAAGTGTTATATATTCCTCGTCTACACTTCGAATGAATGTGAATGCGACACTTCCTCGCTAGGAAATAGCGATTGCAGATGTCTACGTATCGTAGCAATAGAGTTCTAATGCTTCTCAAAACGCGATATCGCATCTCATTTCTATGTTTCATGGTAAGATATAATATGATTTGCGAAGTGTTATGTATTCCTCGTCTACACTTCAAATGAATGTAAATGCGACACTTCTTTGCTAGGAAATAGCGTTTGCAAATGTCTACATATCGTAGCAACAGTGTTCTAATGCTTCTTAAAACGCGATATCGCATCTCATTTCTATGTTTCATGGTAAGATATAATATGATTTGCGAAGTGTTATGTATTCCTCGTCTACACTTCAAATGAATGTAAATGCGACACTTCCTTGCTAGGAAATAGCGTTTGCAGATGTCTACGTATCGTAGCAATAGAGTTCATATGATGCTTAAAACGCGATATCGCATCTCATTTCTATGTTTCATGGTAAGATATAACATGATTTGCGAAGTATCATGTATTCCTCGTCTACACTTCAAATGAATGTAAATGCGAGACTTCCTTGCTAGGAAATAGCGATTGCAGATGTCTACGTATCGTAGCAATAGAGTTCATATGATTCTTAAAACGAGATATCGCATCTCATTTCTATGTTTCATGGTAAGATATAACATGATTTGCGAAGTGTTATGTATTCCTCGTCAACACTTCAAATGAATGTAAATGCGACACTTCCTTGCAAGGAAATAGCGTTTGCAGATGTCTACGTATCGAAGCAATACAGTTCAAATGCTTCTTAGAACGAGATATTGCATCTCATATCTATGTTTCATGATAAGATATAACATGATTTGCGGGGTGTTATGTATTCCTCGTCTACACTTCAAATGAATGTGAATACGATACTTCCTCGCTAGGAAGTAGCGATTGCAGATGTCTACGTATCGTAGCAATAGAGTTCATATGATGCTTAAAACGCGATATCGCATCTCATTTCTATGTTTCATGGTAAGATATAACATGATTTGCTAAGTGTAATGTATTCCTCGTCTACACTTCAAATGAATGTGAATGCGACACTTCCTCGCTAGGAAATAGCGTTTGCAGATGTCTACGTATCGTAGCAATAGTGTTCTAATGCTTCTTAAAACGCGATATCGCATCTCATTTCTATGTTTCATGGTAAGATATAATATGATTTGCGAAGTGTTATGTATTCCTCGCCTACACTTCAAATGAAAGTAAGTGCGACACTTCTTTGCTAGGAAATAGCGTTTGCAAAATGTCTACCTATCGTGGCAATAGTGTTCTAATGCTTCTTAAAACGCGATATCGCATCCCATTTCTATGTTTCATGGTAAGATGTAATATGATTTGCGAAGTATTATGTATTCCTCGTCTACACTTCAAATGAATGTAAATGCGACACTTCCTTGCAAGGAAATAGCGCTTGCAGATGTCTACGTATCGAAGCAATACAGTTCAAATGCTTCTTAGAACGAGATATTGCATCTCATATCTATGTTTCATGATAAGATATAACATGATTTGCGAAGTGTTATGTATTCCTCGTCTACACTTCAAATGAATGTGAATGCGATACTTCCTCGCTAGGAAATAGCGATTGCAGATGTCTACGTATCGTAGCAATAGAGTTCATATGATGCTTAAAACGCGATATCGCATCTCATTTCTATGTTTCATGGTAAGATATAACATGATTTGCGAAGTGTAATGTATTCCTCGTCTACACTTCAAATGAATGTGAATGCGACACTTCCTCGCTAGGAAATAGCGTTTGCAGATGTCTACGTATCGTAGCAATAGTGTTCTAATGCTTCTTAAAACGCGATATCGCATCCCATTTCTATGTTTCATGGTAAGATATAATATGATTAGCGAAGTGTTATGTATTCCTCGCCTACACTTCAAATGAAAGTAAGTGCGACACTTCTTTGCTAGGAAATAGCGTTTGCAAATGTCTACCTATCGTAGCAATAGTGTTCTAATGCTTCTTAAAACGCGATATCGCATCTCATTTCTATGTTTCATGGTAAGATATAATATGATTTGCGAAGTATCATGTATTCCTCGTCTACACTTCAAATGAATGTAAATGCGACATTTCCTTGCTAGGAAATAGCGTCTGCAGATGTCTAGGTATCGTAGCAATAAAGTTCTAATGCTTCTTAAAAAGCGGTATCGCATCTCATTTCTATGTTTCATGGTAAGATATAATATGATTTGCGAAGTGTTATGTATTCCTCGTCTACACTTCAAATGAATGTAAATGCGACACTTCTTTGCTAGGAAATAGCGTTTGCAAAATGTCTACCTATCGTGGCAATAGTGTTCTAATGCTTCTAAAAACGCGATATCGCATCTCATTTCTATGTTTCATGGTAAGATGTAATATGATTTGCGAAGTATTATGCATTCCTCGTCTACACTTCAAATGAATGTAAATGCGACACTTCCTTGCTAGGAAATAGCGATTGCAGATGTCTACGTATCGTAGCGATAGAGTTCATATGATTCTTAAAACGCGATATCGCATATCATTTCTATGTTTCATGGTAAGATATAATATGATTTGCGAAGAATCATGTATTCCTCGTCTCCACTTCAAATGAATGTAAATGCGACACTTCCTTGCTAAGAAATAGCGATTGCAGATGTCTACGTATCGTAGCAATAGAGTTCGTATGATGCTTAAAACGCGATATCGCATCTCATTTCTATGTTTCATGGTAAGATATAACATGATTTGCGAAGTGTTATGTATTCCTCGTCTACACTTCAAATGAATGTGAATGCGATACTTCCTCGCTAGGAAATAGCGATTGCAGATGTCTACGTATCGTAGCAATAGAGTTCATATGATGCTTAAAACGCGATATCGCATCTCATTTCTATGTTTCATGGTAAGATATAACATGATTTGCGAAGTGTAATGTATTCCTCGTCTACACTTCAAATGAATGTGAATGCGACACTTCCTCGCTAGGAAATAGCGTTTGCAGATGTCTACGTATCGTAGCAATAGCTTTCTAATGCTTCTTAAAACGCGATATCGCATCTCATTTCTATGTTTCATGGTAAGATATAATATGATTTGCGAAGTGTCATGTATTCCTCGTCTACACTTCAAATGAATGTGAATGCGACACTTCCTTGCTAGGAAATAGCGTTTGCAGATGTCTACGTATCGAAGCAATAGAGTTCTTATGATTCTTAAAACGCGATATCGCATCTCATTTCTATGTTTCATGGTAAGATATGATATGATTTGCGAAGTATCATGTATTCCTCGTCTACACTTCAAATGAATGTAAATGCGACATTTCCTTGCTAGGAAATAGCGTCTGCAGATGTCTAGGTATCGTAGCAATAAAGTTCTAATGCTTCTTAAAAAGCGGTATCGCATCTCATTTCTATGTTTCATGGTAAGATATAATATGATTTGCGAAGTGTTATGTATTCCTCGTCTACACTTCAAATGAATGTAAATGCGACACTTCTTTGCTAGGAAATAGCGTTTGCAAAATGTCTACCTATCGTGGCAATAGTGTTCTAATGCTTCTAAAAACGCGATATCGCATCTCATTTCTATGTTTCATGGTAAGATGTAATATGATTTGCGAAGTATTATGCATTCCTCGTCTACACTTCAAATGAATGTAAATGCGACACTTCCTTGCTAGGAAATAGCGATTGCAGATGTCTACGTATCGTAGCGATAGAGTTCATATGATTCTTAAAACGCGATATCGCATATCATTTCTATGTTTCATGGTAAGATATAATATGATTTGCGAAGAATCATGTATTCCTCGTCTCCACTTCAAATGAATGTAAATGCGACACTTCCTTGCTAAGAAATAGCGATTGCAGATGTCTACGTATCGTAGCAATAGAGTTCGTATGATGCTTAAAACGCGATATCGCATCTCATTTCTATGTTTCATGGTAAGATATAACATGATTTGCGAAGTGTTATGTATTCCTCGTCTACACTTCAAATGAATGTGAATGCGATACTTCCTCGCTAGGAAATAGCGATTGCAGATGTCTACGTATCGTAGCAATAGAGTTCATATGATGCTTAAAACGCGATATCGCATCTCATTTCTATGTTTCATGGTAAGATATAACATGATTTGCGAAGTGTAATGTATTCCTCGTCTACACTTCAAATGAATGTGAATGCGACACTTCCTCGCTAGGAAATAGCGTTTGCAGATGTCTACGTATCGTAGCAATAGCTTTCTAATGCTTCTTAAAACGCGATATCGCATCTCATTTCTATGTTTCATGGTAAGATATAATATGATTTGCGAAGTGTCATGTATTCCTCGTCTACACTTCAAATGAATGTGAATGCGACACTTCCTTGCTAGGAAATAGCGTTTGCAGATGTCTACGTATCGAAGCAATAGAGTTCTTATGATTCTTAAAACGCGATATCGCATCTCATTTCTATGTTTCATGGTAAGATATGATATGATTTGCGAAGTATTATGTATTCCTCGTCTACACTTCGAATGAATGTGAATGCGATACTTCCTCGCTAGGAAATAGCGTTTGCAGATGTCTACGTATCGTAGCAATAGAGTTCTAATGCTTCTTAAAACGAGATATTGCATCTCACATCTATGTTTCATGATAAGATATAATATTCATTGCGGAGTGTTATGCATTCCTCGTCTACGATTCAAATGAATGTAAATGCGACACTTGATTTCAAGGAAATAGCGTTTGCAGATGTCTACGTATCGTAGCAATAGTGTTCTAATGCTTCTTAAAACGCGATATCGCATCTCATTTCTATGTTTCATGGTAAGATATAATATGATTTGCGAAGTATCATGTATTCCTCGTCTACACTTCAAATGAATGTAAATGCGACATTTCCTTGCTAGGAAATAGCGTCTGCAGATGTCTAGGTATCGTAGCAATAAAGTTCTAATGCTTCTTAAAAAGCGGTATCGCATCTCATTTCTATGTTTCATGGTAAGATATAATATGATTTGCGAAGTGTTATGTATTCCTCGTCTACACTTCAAATGAATGTAAATGCGACACTTCTTTGCTAGGAAATAGCGTTTGCAAAATGTCTACCTATCGTGGCAATAGTGTTCTAATGCTTCTAAAAACGCGATATCGCATCTCATTTCTATGTTTCATGGTAAGATGTAATATGATTTGCGAAGTATTATGCATTCCTCGTCTACACTTCAAATGAATGTAAATGCGACACTTCCTTGCTAGGAAATAGCGATTGCAGATGTCTACGTATCGTAGCAATAGAGTTCATATGATTCTTAAAACGCGATATCGCATATCATTTCTATGTTTCATGGTAAGATATAATATGATTTGCGAAGAATCATGTATTCCTCGTCTCCACTTCAAATGAATGTAAATGCGACACTTCCTTGCTAAGAAATAGCGATTGCAGATGTCTACGTATCGTAGCAATAGAGATCGTATGATGCTTAAAACGCGATATCGCATCTCATTTCTATGTTTCATGGTAAGATATAACATGATTTGCGAAGTGTTATGTATTCCTCGCCTACACTTCAAACGAAAGTAAGTGCGACACTTCTTTGCTAGGAAATAGCGTTTGCAAATGTCTACCTATCGTAGCAATAGTGTTCTAATGCTTCTTAAAACGCGATATCGCATCTCATTTCTATGTTTCATGGTAAGATATAATATGATTTGCGATGTGTTATGTATTCCTCGTCTACACTTCAAATGAATGTGAATGCGATACTTCCTCGCTAGGAAATAGCTATTGCAGATGTCTACGTATCGTAGCAATAGAGTTCATATGATGCTTAAAACGCGATATCGCATCTCATTTCTATGTTTCATGGTAAGATATAATATGATTTGCGATGTGTCATGTATTCCTCGCCTACACTTCAAATGAAAGTAAGTGCGACACTTCTTTGCTAGGAAATAGCGTTTGCAAATGTCTACCTATCGTAGCAATAGTGTTCTAATGCTTCTTAAAACGCGATATCGCATCTCATTTCTATGTTTCATGGTATGATATAATATGATTTGCGAAGTATCATGTATTCCTCGTCTACACTTCAAATGAATGTAAATGCGACATTTCCTTGCTAGGAAATAGCGTCTGCAGATGTCCAGGTATCGTAGCAATAAAGTTCTAATGCTTCTTAAAAAGCGGTATCGCATCTCATTTCTATGTTTCATGGTAAGATATAATATGATTTGCGAAGTGTTATGTATTCCTCGTCTACACTTCAAATGAATGTAAATGCGACACTTCTTTGCTAGGAAATAGCGTTTGCAAAATGTCTACCTATCGTGGCAATAGTGTTCTAATGCTTCTAAAAACGCGATATCGCATCTCACATCTATGTTTCATGATAAGATATAATATTCATTGCGGAGTGTTATGCATTCCTCGTCTACGATTCAAATGAATGTAAATGCGACACTTGATTTCAAGGAAATAGCGTTTGCAGATGTCTACGTATCGAAGCAATAGAGTTCAAATGCTTCTAAAAACAAGATATCGCATCTCAATTCTATGTTTCATGATAAGATGTAATATACATTGCGAAGTGTTATGTATTCCTCGCCTACACTTCAAATGAATGTGAATGCGACACTTCCTCGCTAGGAAATAGCGTTTGCAGATGTCTACGTATCGTAGCAATAGAGTTCTAATGCATCTTAAAACGCGATATCGCATCTCATTTCTATGTTTCATGGTAAGATATAATATGATTTGCGAAGTACCATGTATTCCTCGTCTACACTTCAAATGAATGTAAATGCGACACTTCCTTGCAAGGAAATAGCGTTTGCAGATGTCTACGTATCGAAGCAATAGAGTTCAAATGCTTCTTAAAACGAGATATTGCATCTCATATCTATGTTTCATGATAAGATATAATATTCATTGCGAAGTGTTATGCATTCCTCGTCTACGATTCAAATGGATGTAAATGCGACACTTCCTTGCTAGGAAATAGCGTTTGCAGATGTCTACGTATCGAAGCAATAGAGTTCAAATGCTTCTAAAAACAAGATATCGCATCTCAATTCTATGTTTCATGATAAGATGTAATATTCATTGCGAAGTGTTATGTATTCCTCGCCTACACTTCAAATGAATGTAAATGCGACACTTCCTTGCTAGGAAATAGCGTTTGCAGATATCTACGTATCGAGGCAATAGAGTTCAAATGCTTCTTAAAACGAGATATTGCATCTCATATCTATGTTTCATGATAAGATATAATATTCATTGCGAAGTGTTATGCATTCCTCGTCTACGATTCAAATGGATGTAAATGCGACACTTCCTTGCTAGGAAATAGCGTTTGCAGATGTCTACGTATCGAAGCAATGGAGTTCAAATGCTTCTAAAAACAAGATATCGCATCTCAATTCTATGTTTCATGATAAGATGTAATATTCATTGCGAAGTGTTATGTATTCCTCGTCTACACTTCAAATGAATGTAAATGCGACACTTCCTTGCTAGAAAATAGCGATTGCAGATGTCTACGTATCGTAGCAATAGAGTTCGTATGATGCTTAAAACGCGATATCGCATCTCATTTCTATGTTTCATGGTAAGATATAACATGATTTGCGAAGTGTTATGTATTCCTCGTCTACACTTCAAATGAATGTGAATGCGACACTTCCTCGCTAGGAAATAGCGTTTGCAGATATCTACGTATCGTAGGAATAGAGTTCTAATGCTTCTTAAAACGCGATATCGCATCTCATTTCTATGTTTCATGGTAAGATATAATATGATTTGCGAAGTATCATGTATTCCTCGTCTACACTTCAAATGAATGTAAATGCGATACTTCCTTGCTAGGAAATAGCGATTGCAGATGTCTACGTATCGTAGCAATAGAGTTCATATGATGCTTAAAACGCGATATCGCATCTCATTTCTATGTTTCATGGTAAGATATAACATGATTTGCGAAGTGTAATGTATTCCTCGTCTACACTTCAAATGAATGTGAATGCGACACTTCCTCGCTAGGAAATAGCGTTTGCAGATGTCTACGTATCGTAGCAATAGTGTTCTAATGCTTCTTAAAACGCGATATCGCATCCCATTTCTATGTTTCATGGTAAGATATAATATGATTAGCGAAGTGTTATGTATTCCTCGCCTACACTTCAAATGAAAGTAAGTGCGACACTTCTTTGCTAGGAAATAGCGTTTGCAAATGTCTACCTATCGTAGCAATAGTGTTCTAATGCTTCTTAAAACGCGATATCGCATCTCATTTCTATGTTTCATGGTAAGATATAATATGATTTGCGAAGTGTTATGTATTCCTCGTCTACACTTCAAATGAATGTAAATGCGACACTTCTTTGCTAGGAAATAGCGTTTGCAAAATGTCTACCTATCGTGGCAATAGTGTTCTAATGCTTCTTGAAACGCGATATCGCATCTCATTTCTATGTTTCATGGTAAGATGTAATATGATTTGCGAAGTATTATGTATTCCTCGTCTACACTTCAAATGAATGTAAATGCGACACTTCCTTGCAAGGAAATAGCGTTTGCAGATGTCTACGTATCGAAGCAATACAGTTCAAATGCTTCTTAGAAAGAGATATTGCATCTCATATCTATGTTTCATGATAAGATATAACATGATTTGCGAAGTGTTATGTATTCCTCGTCTACACTTCAAATGAATGTAAATGCGACACTTCTTTGCTAGGAAATAGCGTTTGCAAAATGTCTACCTATCGTGGCAATAGTGTTCTAATGCTTCTTGAAACGCGATATCGCATCTCATTTCTATGTTTCATGGTAAGATGTAATATGATTTGCGAAGTATTATGTATTCCTCGTCTACACTTCAAATGAATGTAAATGCGACACTTCCTTGCAAGGAAATAGCGTTTGCAGATGTCTACGTATCGAAGCAATACAGTTCAAATGCTTCTTAGAAAGAGATATTGCATCTCATATCTATGTTTCATGATAAGATATAACATGATTTGCGAAGTGTTATGTATTCCTCGTCTACACTTCAAATGAATGTGAATGCGATACTTCCTCGCTAGGAAATAGCGATTGCAGATGTCTACGTATCGTAGCAATAGAGTTCATATGATGCTTAAAACGCGATATCGCATCTCATTTCTATGTTTCATGGTAAGATATAATATGATTTGCGAAGTGTCATGTATTCCTCGTCTACACTTCAAATGAATGTGAATGCGACACTTCCTTGCTAGGAAATAGCGTTTGCAGATGTCTACGTATCGAAGCAATAGAGTTCTTATGATTCTTAAAACGCGATATCGCATCTCATTTCTATGTTTCATGGTAAGATATGATATGATTTGCGAAGTATTATGTATTCCTCGTCTACACTTCGAATGAATGTGAATGCGATACTTCCTCGCTAGGAAATAGCGTTTGCAGATGTCTACGTATCGTAGCAATAGGGTTCTAATGCTTCTTAAAACGAGATATTGCATCTCACATCTATGTTTCATGATAAGATATAATATTCATTGCGGAGTGTTATGCATTCCTCGTCTACGATTCAAATGAATGTAAATGCGACACTTGATTTCAAGGAAATAGCGTTTGCAGATGTCTACGTATCGTAGCAATAGAGTCCTTATGATTCTTAAAACGCGATATTGCATCTCATTTCTATGTTTCATGGTAAGATATAATATGATTTGCGAAGTGTTATGTATTCCTCGTCTACACTTCAAATGAATGTGAATGCGACACTTCCTTGCTAGGAAATAGCGTTTGCAGATGTCTACGTATCGAAGCAATAGAGTTCAAATGCTTCTAAAAACAAGATATCGCATCTCAATCCTATGTTTCATGATAAGATGTAATATTCATTGCGAAGTGTTATGTACTCCTCGCCTACACTTCAAATGAATGTAAATGCGACACTTCTTTGCTTGGAAATAGCGTTTGCAGATGTCTACGTATCGAAGCAATAGAGTTCAAATGCTTCTAAAAACAAGATATCGCATCTCAATTCTATGTTTCATGATAAGATATAATATTCATTGCGAAGTGTTATGTATTCCTCGCCTACACTTCAAATGAATGTAAATGCGACACTTCCTTGCTAGGAAATAGCGTTTGCAGATGTCTACGTATCGAGGCAATAGAGTTCAAATGCTTCTTAAAACGAGATATTGCATCTCATTTCTATGTTTCATGGTAAGATATAATATGATTTGCGAAGTGTTATGTATTCCTCGTCTACACTTCAAATGAATGTAAATGCGACACTTCTTTGCTAGGAAATAGCGTTTGCAAATGTCTACATATCGTAGCAACAGTGTTCTAATGCTCCTTAAAACGCGATATCGCATCTCATTTCTATGTTTCATGGTAAGATATAATATGATTTGCGAAGTGTTATGTATTCCTCGTCTACACTTCAAATGAATGTAAATGCGACACTTCTTTGCTAGGTAAGAGCGTTTGCAAATGTCTACATATCGTAGCAACAGTGTTCTAATGCTTCTTAAAGCGCGATATCGCATCTCATTTCTATGTTTCATGGTAAGATATAATATGATTTGCGAAGTATCATGTATTCCTCGTCTACACTTCAAATGAATGTAAATGCGACACTTCCTTGCAAGGAAATAGCGTTTGCAGATGTCTACGTACCGAAGCAATAGAGTTCAAATGCTTCTAAAAACAAGATATCGCATCTCAATTCTATGTTTCATGATAAGATGTAATATTCATTGCGAAGTGTTATGTATTCCTCGCCTACACTTCAAATGAATGTAAATGCGACACTTCCTTGCTAGGAAATAGCGTTTGCAGATGTCTACGTATCGAAGCAATAGAGTTCAAATGCTTCCTAAAACGAGATATTGCATCTCATATCTATGTTTCATGATAAGATATAATATTCATTGCGAAGTGTTATGCATTCCTCGTCTACGATTCAAATGGATGTAAATGCGACACTTCCTTGCTAGGAAATAGCGTTTGCAGATGTCTACGTATCGAAGCAATAGAGTTCAAATGCTTCTAAAAACAAGATATCGCATCTCAATTCTATGTTTCATGATAAGATGTAATATACATTGCGAAGTGTTATGTATTCCTCGCCTACACTTCAAATGAATGTGAATGCGACACTTCCTCGCTAGGAAATAGCGTTTGCAGATGTCTACGTATCGTAGCAATAGAGTTCTAATGCTTCTTAAAACGCGATATCGCATCTCATTTCTATGTTTCATGGTAAGATATAATAAGATTTGCGAAGTGTTATGTATTCCTCGTCTACACTTCAAACGAATGTAAATGCGACACTTCTTTGCTAGGAAATAGCGTTTGCAAATGTCTACGTATCGTAGCAACAGTGTTCTAATGCTCCTTAAAACGCGATATCGCATCTCATTTCTATGTTTCATGGTAAGATATAATATGATTTGCGAAGTGTTATGTATTCCTCGTCTACACTTCAAATTTATGTAAATGCGACACTTCTTTGCTAGGAAAGAGCGTTTGCAAATGTCTACATATCGTAGCAATAGCTTTCTAATGCTTCTTAAAACGCGATATCGCATCTCATTTCTATGTTTCATGGTAAGATATAATATGATTTGCGAAGTGTCATGTATTCCTCGTCTACACTTCAAATGAATGTGAATGCGACACTTCCTTGCTAGGAAATAGCGTTTGCAGATGTCTACGTATCGAAGCAATAGAGTTCAAATGCCTCTAAAAACAAGATATCGCATCTCAATTCTATGTTTCATGATAAGATGTAATATTCATTGCGAAGTGTTATGTATTCCTCGCCTACACTTCAAATGAATGTAAATGCGACACTTCCTTGCTAGGAAATGGCGTTTGCAGATGTCTACGTATCGAAGCAATAGAGTTCTTCTGATTCTTAAAACGCGATATCGCATCTCATTTCTATGTTTCATGGTAAGATATAATATGATTTGCGAAGTATTATGTATTCCTCGTCTACACTTCGAATGAATGTGAATGCGATACTTCCTCGCTAGGAAATAGCGTTTGCAGATGTCTACGTACCGTAGCAATAGAGTTCTAATGCTTCTTAAAACGAGATATTGCATCTCATATCTATGTTTCATGATAAGATATAATATTCATTGCGGAGTGTTATGCATTCCTCGTCTACGATTCAAATGAATGTAAATGCGACACTTCCTTGCAAGGAAATAGCGTTTGCAGATGTCTACGTATCGTAGCAATAGAGTCCTTATGATTCTTAAAACGCGATATTGCATCTCATTTCTATGTTTCATGGTAAGATATAATATGATTTGCGAAGTGTTATGTATTCCTCGTCTACACTTCAAATGAATGTGAATGCGACACTTCCTTGCTAGGAAATAGCGTTTGCAGATGTCTACGTATCGAAGCAATAGAGTTCAAATGCTTCTAAAAACAAGATATCGCATCTCAATCCTATGTTTCATGATAAGATGTAATATTCATTGCGAAGTGTTATGTACTCCTCGCCTACACTTCAAATGAATGTAAATGCGACACTTCTTTGCTTGGAAATAGCGTTTGCAGATGTCTACGTATCGAAGCAATAGAGTTCAAATGCTTCTAAAAACAAGATATCGCATCTCAATTCTATGTTTCATGATAAGATATAATATTCATTGCGAAGTGTTATGTATTCCTCGCCTACACTTCAAATGAATGTAAATGCGACACTTCCTTGCTAGGAAATAGCGTTTGCAGATGTCTACGTATCGAGGCAATAGGGTTCAAATGCTTCTTAAAACGAGATATTGCATCTCATTTCTATGTTTCATGGTAAGATGTAATATGATTTGCGAAGTGTTATGTATTCCTCGTCTACACTTCAAATGAATGTAAATGCGACACTTCTTTGCTAGGAAATAGCGTTTGCAAATGTCTACATATCGTAGCAACAGTGTTCTAATGCTCCTTAAAACGCGATATCGCATCTCATTTCTATGTTTCATGGTAAGATATAATATGATTTGCGAAGTGTTATGTATTCCTCGTCTACACTTCAAATGAATGTAAATGCGACACTTCTTTGCTAGGAAAGAGCGTTTGCAAATGTCTACATATCGTAGCAACAGTGTTCTAATGCTTCTTAAAGCGCGATATCGCATCTCATTTCTATGTTTCATGGTAAGATATAATATGATTTGCGAAGTATCATGTATTCCTCGTCTACACTTCAAATGAATGTGAATGCGATTCTTCCTCGCTAGGAAATAGCGTTTGCAGATGTATACGTATCGTAGCAATAGCTTTCTAATGCTTCTTAAAACGCGATATCGCATCTCATTTCTATGTTTCATGGTAAGATATAATATGATTTGCGAAGTGTCATGTATTCCTCGTCTACACTTCAAATGAATGTGAATGCGACACTTCCTTGCTAGGAAATAGCGTTTGCAGATGTCTACGTATCGAAGCAATAGAGTTCAAATGCTTCTAAAAACAAGATATCGCATCTCAATTCTATGTTTCATGATAAGATGTAATATTCATTGCGAAGTGTTATGTATTCCTCGCCTACACTTCAAATGAATGTAAATGCGACACTTCCTTGCTAGGAAATGGCGTTTGCAGATGTCTACGTATCGAAGCAATAGAGTTCTTCTGATTCTTAAAACGCGATATCGCATCTCATTTCTATGTTTCATGGTAAGATATAATATGATTTGCGAAGTATTATGTATTCCTCGTCTACACTTCGAATGAATGTGAATGCGATACTTCCTCGCTAGGAAATAGCGTTTGCAGATGTCTACGTATCGAAGCAATAGAGTTCAAATGCTTCTAAAAACAAGATATCGCATCTCAATCCTATGTTTCATGATAAGATGTAATATTCATTGCGAAGTGTTATGTACTCCTCGCCTACACTTCAAATGAATGTAAATGCGACACTTCTTTGCTTGGAAATAGCGTTTGCAGATGTCTACGTATCGAAGCAATAGAGTTCAAATGCTTCTAAAAACAAGATATCGCATCTCAATTCTATGTTTCATGATAAGATATAATATTCATTGCGAAGTGTTATGTATTCCTCGCCTACACTTCAAATGAATGTAAATGCGACACTTCCTTGCTAGGAAATAGCGTTTGCAGATGTCTACGTATCGAGGCAATAGGGTTCAAATGCTTCTTAAAACGAGATATTGCATCTCATTTCTATGTTTCATGGTAAGATGTAATATGATTTGCGAAGTGTTATGTATTCCTCGTCTACACTTCAAATGAATGTAAATGCGACACTTCTTTGCTAGGAAATAGCGTTTGCAAATGTCTACATATCGTAGCAACAGTGTTCTAATGCTCCTTAAAACGCGATATCGCATCTCATTTCTATGTTTCATGGTAAGATATAATATGATTTGCGAAGTGTTATGTATTCCTCGTCTACACTTCAAATGAATGTAAATGCGACACTTCTTTGCTAGGAAAGAGCGTTTGCAAATGTCTACATATCGTAGCAACAGTGTTCTAATGCTTCTTAAAGCGCGATATCGCATCTCATTTCTATGTTTCATGGTAAGATATAATATGATTTGCGAAGTATCATGTATTCCTCGTCTACACTTCAAATGAATGTAAATGCGACACTTCCTTGCAAGGAAATAGCGTTTGCAGATGTCTACGTATCGAAGCAGTAGAGTTCAAATGCTTCCTAAAACGAGATATTGCATCTCATATCTATGTTTCATGATAAGATATAATATTCATTGCGAAGTGTTATGCATTCCTCGTCTACGATTCAAATGGATGTAAATGCGACACTTCCTTGCTAGGAAATAGCGTTTGCAGATGTCTACGTATCGAACCAATAGAGTTCAAATGCTTCTAAAAACAAGATATCGCATCTCAATTCTATGTTTCATGATAAGATGTAATATACATTGCGAAGTGTTATGTATTCCTCGCCTACACTTCAAATGAATGTGAATGCGACACTTCCTCGCTAGGAAATAGCGTTTGCAGATGTCTACGTATCGTAGCAATAGAGTTCTAATGCTTCTTAAAACGCGATATCGCATCTCATTTCTATGTTTCATGGTAAGATATAATAAGATTTGCGAAGTGTTATGTATTCCTCGTCTACACTTCAAACGAATGTAAATGCGACACTTCCTTGCTAGGAAATAGCGTTTGCAGATGTCTACGTATCGAAGCAATACAGTTCAAATGCTTCTTAGAACGAGATATTGCATCTCATATCTATGCTTCATGATAAGATATAATATTCATTGCGAAGTGTTGTGCATTCCTCGTCTACACTTCAAATGAATGTAAATGCGACACTTCCTTGCTAGGAAATAGCGATTGCAGATGTCTACGTATCGTAGCAATAGAGTTCATATAATGCTTAAAACGCGATATCGCATCTCATTTCTATGTTTCATGGTAAGATATAACATGATTTGCGAAGTGTTATGTATTCCTCGTCTACACTTCAAATGAATGTGAATGCGATTCTTCCTCGCTAGGAAATAGCGTTTGCAGATGTATACGTATCGTAGCAATAGCTTTCTAATGCTTCTTAAAACGCGATATCGCATCTCATTTCTATGTTTCATGGTAAGATATAATATGATTTGCGAAGTGTTATGTATTCCTAGTCTACACTTCAAATGAATGTGAATGCGACACTTCCTTGCTAGGAAATAGCGTTTGCTGATGTCTACGTATCGAAGCAATAGAGTTCAAATGCTTCTAAAAACAAGATATCGCATCTCAATTCTATGTTTCATGATAAGATGTAATATTCATTGCGAAGTGTTATGTATTCCTCGCCTACACTTCAAATGAATGTAAATGCGACACTTCCTTGCTAGGAAATAGCGTTTGCAGATGTCTACGTATCGAGGCAATAGAGTCCAAATGCTTCTTAAAACGAGATATTGCTTCTCATATCTATGTTTTCTGATAAGATATAATATTCATTGCGAAGTGTTATGCATTCCTCGTCTACGATTCAAATGAATGTAAATGCGACACTTCCTTCCAAGGAAATAGCGTTTGCAGAAGTCTACGTATCGTAGCAATAGAGTTCTTATGATTCTTAAAACGCGATATTGTATCTCATTTCTATGTTTCATGGTAAGATATAACATGATGTGCGAAGTGTTATGTATTCCTCGTCTACACTTCAAATGAATGTGAATGCGACACTTCCTCGCTAGGAAATAGCGTTTGCAGATGTCTACGTATCGTAGCAATAGATTTCTAATGCTTCTTAAAACGCGATATCGCATCTCATTTCTATGTTTCATGGTAAGATATAATATGATTTGCGAAGTGTTATGTATTCCTCGTCTACACTTCAAATGAATGTAAATGCGACACTTCTTTGCTAGGAAATAGCGTTTGCAAATGTCTACATATCGTAGCAACAGTGTTCTAATGCTCCTTAAAACGCGATATCGCATCTCATTTCTATGTTTCATGGTAAGATATAATATGATTTGCGAAGTGTTATGTATTCCTCGTCTACACTTCAAATGAATGTAAATGCGACACTTCTTTGCTAGGAAAGAGCGTTTGCAAATGTCTACATGTCGTAGCAACAGTGTTCTAATGCTTCTTAAAGCGCGATATCGCATCTCATTTCTATGTTTCATGGTAAGATATAATATGACTTGCGAAGTATCATGCATTCCTCGTCTACACTTCAAATGAATGTAAATGCGACACTTCCTTCCAAGGAAATAGCGTTTGCAGAAGTCTACGTACCGAAGCAATAGAGTTCAAATGCTTCTAAAAACAATATATCGCATCTCAATTCTATGTTTCATGATAAGATGTAATATTCATTGCGAAGTGTTATGTATTCCTCGCCTACACTTCAAATGAATGTAAATGCGACACTTCCTTGCTAGGAAATAGCGTTTGCAGATGTCTACGTATCGAAGCAATAGAGTTCTTATGATTCTTAAAACGCGATATCGCATCTCATTTCTATGTTTCATGGTAATATATAATATGATTTGCGAAGTATTATGTATTCCTCGTCTACACTTCGAATGAATGTGAATGCGATACTTCCTCGCTAGGAAATAGCGTTTGCAGATGTCTACGTATCGTAGCAATAGAGTTCTAATGCTTCTTAAAACGAGATATTGCATCTCATATCTATGTTTCATGATAAGATATAATATTCATTGCGGAGTGTTATGCATTCCTCGTCTACGATTCAAATGAATGTAAATGCGACACTTCCTTGCAAGGAAATAGCGTTTGCAGATGTCTACGTATCGTAGCAATAGAGTCCTTATGATTCTTAAAACGCGATATTGCATCTCATTTCTATGTTTCATGGTAAGATATAATATGATTTGCGAAGTGTTATGTATTCCTCGTCTACACTTCAAATGAATGTAAATGCGACACTTCCTTGCTAGGAAATAGCGTTTGCAGATGTCTACGTATCGAAGCAATAGAGTTCAAATGCTTCTAAAAACAAGATATCGCATCTCAATCCTATGTTTCATGATAAGATGTAATATTCATTGCGAAGTGTTATGTATTCCTCGTCTACACTTCAAATGAATGTGAATGCGACACTTCTTTGCTTGGAAATAGCGTTTGCAGATGTCTACGTATCGAAGCAATAGAGTTCAAATGCTTCTAAAAACAAGATATCGCATCTCAATTCTATGTTTCATGATAAGATATAATATTCATTGCGAAGTGTTATGTATTCCTCGCCTACACTTCAAATGAATGTAAATGCGACACTTCCTTGCTAGGAAATAGCGTTTGCAGATGTCTACGTATCGAGGCAATAGAGTTCAAATGCTTCTTAAAACGAGATATTGCATCTCATTTCTATGTTTCATGGTAAGATATAATATGATTTGCGAAGTGTTATGTATTCCTCGTCTACACTTCAAATGAATGTAAATGCGACACTTCTTTGCTAGGAAATAGCGTTTGCAAATGTCTACATATCGTAGCAACAGTGTTCTAATGCTCCTTAAAACGCGATATCGCATCTCATTTCTATGTTTCATGGTAAGATATAATATGATTTGCGAAGTGTTATGTATTCCTCGTCTACACTTCAAATGAATGTGAATGCGACACTTCCTTGCTAGGAAATAGCGTTTGCAGATGTCTACGTATCGAAGCAATAGAGTTCAAATGCTTCTAAAAACAAGATATCGCATCTCAATCCTATGTTTCATGATAAGATGTAATATTCATTGCGAAGTGTTATGTACTCCTCGCCTACACTTCAAATGAATGTAAATGCGACACTTCTTTGCTTGGAAATAGCGTTTGCAGATGTCTACGTATCGAAGCAATAGAGTTCAAATGCTTCTAAAAACAAGATATCGCATCTCAATTCTATGTTTCATGATAAGATATAATATTCATTGCGAAGTGTTATGTATTCCTCGCCTACACTTCAAATGAATGTAAATGCGACACTTCCTTGCTAGGAAATAGCGTTTGCAGATGTCTACGTATCGAGGCAATAGAGTTCAAATGCTTCTTAAAACGAGATATTGCATCTCATTTCTATGTTTCATGGTAAGATATAATATGATTTGCGAAGTGTTATGTATTCCTCGTCTACACTTCAAATGAATGTAAATGCGACACTTCTTTGCTAGGAAATAGCGTTTGCAAATGTCTACATATCGTAGCAACAGTGTTCTAATGCTCCTTAAAACGCGATATCGCATCTCATTTCTATGTTTCATGGTAAGATATAATATGATTTGCGAAGTGTTATGTATTCCTCGTCTACACTTCAAATGAATGTAAATGCGACACTTCTTTGCTAGGAAAGAGCGTTTGCAAATGTCTACATATCGTAGCAACAGTGTTCTAATGCTTCTTAAAGCGCGATATCGCATCTCATTTCTATGTTTCATGGTAAGATATAATAAGATTTGCGAAGTGTTATGTATTCCTCGTCTACACTTCAAACGAATGTAAATGCGACACTTCCTTGCTAGGAAATAGCGTTTGCAGATGTCTACGTATCGAAGCAATACAGTTCAAATGCTTCTTAGAACGAGATATTGCATCTCATATCTATGCTTCATGATAAGATATAATATTCATTGCGAAGTGTTGTGCATTCCTCGTCTACACTTCAAATGAATGTAAATGCGACACTTCCTTGCTAGGAAATAGCGATTGCAGATGTCTACGTATCGTAGCAATAGAGTTCATATAATGCTTAAAACGCGATATCGCATCTCATTTCTATGTTTCATGGTAAGATATAACATGATTTGCGAAGTGTTATGTATTCCTCGTCTACACTTCAAATGAATGTGAATGCGATTCTTCCTCGCTAGGAAATAGCGTTTGCAGATGTATACGTATCGTAGCAATAGCTTTCTAATGCTTCTTAAAACGCGATATCGCATCTCATTTCTATGTTTCATGGTAAGATATAATATGATTTGCGAAGTGTCATGTATTCCTCGTCTACACTTCAAATGAATGTGAATGCGACACTTCCTTGCTAGGAAATAGCGTTTGCAGATGTCTACGTATCGAAGCAATAGAGTTCAAATGCTTCTAAAAACAAGATATCGCATCTCAATTCTATGTTTCATGATAAGATGTAATATTCATTGCGAAGTGTTATGTATTCCTCGCCTACACTTCAAATGAATGTAAATGCGACACTTCCTTGCTAGGAAATAGCGTTTGCAGATGTCTACGTATCGAAGCAATAGAGTTCTTATGATTCTTAAAACGCGATATCGCATCTCATTTCTATGTTTCATGGTAAGATATAATATGATTTGCGAAGTATTATGTATTCCTCGTCTACACTTCGAATGAATGTGAATGCGATACTTCCTCGCTAGGAAATAGCGTTTGCAGATGTCTACGTATCGTAGCAATAGAGTTCTAATGCTTCTTAAAACGAGATATTGCATCTCATATCTATGTTTCATGATAAGATATAATATTCATTGCGGAGTGTTATGCATTCCTCGTCTACGATTCAAATGAATGTAAATGCGACACTTCCTTGCAAGGAAATAGCGTTTGCAGATGTCTACGTATCGTAGCAATAGAGTCCTTATGATTCTTAAAACGCGATATTGCATCTCATTTCTATGTTTCATGGTAAGATATAATATGATTTGCGAAGTGTTATGTATTCCTAGTCTACACTTCAAATGAATGTGAATGCGACACTTCCTTGCTAGGAAATAGCGTTTGCTGATGTCTACGTATCGAAGCAATAGAGTTCAAATGCTTCTAAAAACAAGATATCGCATCTCAATTCTATGTTTCATGATAAGATGTAATATTCATTGCGAAGTGTTATGTACTCCTCGCCTACACTTCAAATGAATGTAAATGCGACACTTCTTTGCTTGGAAATAGCGTTTGCAGATGTCTACGTATCGAAGCAATAGAGTTCAAATGCTTCTAAAAACAAGATATCGCATCTCAATTCTATGTTTCATGATAAGATATAATATTCATTGCGAAGTGTTATGTATTCCTCGCCTACACTTCAAATGAATGTAAATGCGACACTTCCTTGCTAGGAAATAGCGTTTGCAGATGTCTACGTATCGAGGCAATAGAGTTCAAATGCTTCTTAAAACGAGATATTGCATCTCATTTCTATGTTTCATGGTAAGATATAATATGATTTGCGAAGTGTTATGTATTCCTCGTCTACACTTCAAATGAATGTAAATGCGACACTTCTTTGCTAGGAAATAGCGTTTGCAAATGTCTACATATCGTAGCAACAGTGTTCTAATGCTCCTTAAAACGCGATATCGCATCTCATTTCTATGTTTCATGGTAAGATATAATATGATTTGCGAAGTGTTATGTATTCCTCGTCTACACTTCAAATGAATGTAAATGCGACACTTCTTTGCTAGGAAAGAGCGTTTGCAAATGTCTACATATCGTAGCAACAGTGTTCTAATGCTTCTTAAAGCGCGATATCGCATCTCATTTCTATGTTTCATGGTAAGATATAATATGATTTGCGAAGTATCATGTATTCCTCGTCTACACTTCAAATGAATGTAAATGCGACACTTCCTTGCAAGGAAATAGCGTTTGCAGATGTCTACGTACCGAAGCAATAGAGTTCAAATGCTTCTAAAAACAAGATATCGCATCTCAATTCTATGTTTCATGATAAGATGTAATATTCATTGCGAAGTGTTATGTATTCCTCGCCTACACTTCAAATGAATGTAAATGCGACACTTCCTTGCTAGGAAATAGCGTTTGCAGATGTCTACGTATCGAAGCAATAGAGTTCAAATGCTTCCTAAAACGAGATATTGCATCTCATATCTATGTTTCATGATAAGATATAATATTCATTGCGAAGTGTTATGCATTCCTCGTCTACGATTCAAATGGATGTAAATGCGACACTTCCTTGCTAGGAAATAGCGATTGCAGATGTCTACGTATCGAACCAATAGAGTTCAAATGCTTCTAAAAACAAGATATCGCATCTCAATTCTATGTTTCATGATAAGATGTAATATACATTGCGAAGTGTTATGTATTCCTCGCCTACACTTCAAATGAATGTGAATGCGACACTTCCTCGCTAGGAAATAGCGTTTGCAGATGTCTACGTATCGTAGCAATAGAGTTCTAATGCTTCTTAAAACGCGATATCGCATCTCATTTCTATGTTTCATGGTAAGATATAATAAGATTTGCGAAGTGTTATGTATTCCTCGTCTACACTTCAAACGAATGTAAATGCGACACTTCTTTGCTAGGAAATAGCGTTTGCAAATGTCTACGTATCGTAGCAACAGTGTTCTAATGCTCCTTAAAACGCGATATCGCATCTCATTTCTATGTTTCATGGTAAGATATAATATGATTTGCGAAGTGTTATGTATTCCTCGTCTACACTTCAAATTTATGTAAATGCGACACTTCTTTGCTAGGAAAGAGCGTTTGCAAATGTCTACATATCGTAGCAATAGCTTTCTAATGCTTCTTAAAACGCGATATCGCATCTCATTTCTATGTTTCATGGTAAGATATAATATGATTTGCGAAGTGTCATGTATTCCTCGTCTACACTTCAAATGAATGTGAATGCGACACTTCCTTGCTAGGAAATAGCGTTTGCAGATGTCTACGTATCGAAGCAATAGAGTTCAAATGCTTCTAAAAACAAGATATGGCATCTCAATTCTATGTTTCATGATAAGATGTAATATTCATTGCGAAGTGTTATGTATTCCTCGCCTACACTTCAAATGAATGTAAATGCGACACTTCCTTGCTAGGAAATAGCGTTTGCAGATGTCTACGTATCGAAGCAATAGAGTTCTTATGATTCTTAAAACGCGATATCGCATCTCATTTCTATGTTTCATGGTAAGATATAATATGATTTGCGAAGTATTATGTATTCCTCGTCTACACTTCGAATGAATGTGAATGCGATACTTCCTCGCTAGGAAATAGCGTTTGCAGATGTCTACGTATCGTAGCAATAGAGTTCTAATGCTTCTTAAAACGAGATATTGCATCTCATATCTATGTTTCATGATAAGATATAATATTCATTGCGGAGTGTTATGCATTCCTCGTCTACGATTCAAATGAATGTAAATGCGACACTTCCTTGCAAGGAAATAGCGTTTGCAGATGTCTACGTATCGTAGCAATAGAGTCCTTATGATTCTTAAAACGCGATATTGCATCTCATTTCTATGTTTCATGGTAAGATATAATATGATTTGCGAAGTGTTATGTATTCCTCGTCTACACTTCAAATGAATGTGAATGCGACACTTCCTTGCTAGGAAATAGCGTTTGCAGATGTCTACGTATCGAAGCAATAGAGTTCAAATGCTTCTAAAAACAAGATATCGCATCTCAATCCTATGTTTCATGATAAGATGTAATATTCATTGCGAAGTGTTATGTACTCCTCGCCTACACTTCAAATGAATGTAAATGCGACACTTCTTTGCTTGGAAATAGCGTTTGCAGATGTCTACGTATCGAAGCAATAGAGTTCAAATGCTTCTAAAAACAAGATATCGCATCTCAATTCTATGTTTCATGATAAGATATAATATTCATTGCGAAGTGTTATGTATTCCTCGCCTACACTTCAAATGAATGTAAATGCGACACTTCCTTGCTAGGAAATAGCGTTTGCAGATGTCTACGTATCGAGGCAATAGAGTTCAAATGCTTCTTAAAACGAGATATTGCATCTCATTTCTATGTTTCATGGTAAGATATAATATGATTTGCGAAGTGTTATGTATTCCTCGTCTACACTTCAAATGAATGTAAATGCGACACTTCTTTGCTAGGAAATAGCGTTTGCAAATGTCTACATATCGTAGCAACAGTGTTCTAATGCTCCTTAAAACGCGATATCGCATCTCATTTCTATGTTTCATGGTAAGGTATAATATGATTTGCGAAGTGTTATGTATTCCTCGTCTACACTTCAAATGAATGTAAATGCGACACTTCTTTGCTAGGAAAGAGCGTTTGCAAATGTCTACATATCGTAGCAACAGTGTTCTAATGCTTCTTAAAGCGCGATATCGCATCTCATTTCTATGTTTCATGGTAAGATATAATATGATTTGCGAAGTATCATGTATTCCTCGTCTACACTTCAAATGAATGTAAATGCGACACTTCCTTGCAAGGAAATAGCGTTTGCAGATGTCTACGTACCGAAGCAATAGAGTTCAAATGCTTCTAAAAACAAGATATCGCATCTCAATTCTATGTTTCATGATAAGATGTAATATTCATTGCGAAGTGTTATGTATTCCTCGCCTACACTTCAAATGAATGTAAATGCGACACTTCCTTGCTAGGAAATAGCGTTTGCAGATGTCTACGTATCGAAGCAATAGAGTTCAAATGCTTCCTAAAACGAGATATTGCATCTCATATCTATGTTTCATGATAAGATATAATATTCATTGCGAAGTGTTATGCATTCCTCGTCTACGATTCAAATGGATGTAAATGCGACACTTCCTTGCTAGGAAATAGCGTTTGCAGATGTCTACGTATCGAACCAATAGAGTTCAAATGCTTCTAAAAACAAGATATCGCATCTCAATTCTATGTTTCATGATAAGATGTAATATACATTGCGAAGTGTTATGTATTCCTCGCCTACACTTCAAATGAATGTGAATGCGACACTTCCTCGCTAGGAAATAGCGTTTGCAGATGTCTACGTATCGTAGCAATAGAGTTCCAATGCTTCTTAAAACGCGATATCGCATCTCATTTCTATGTTTCATGGTAAGATATAATAAGATTTGCGAAGTGTTATGTATTCCTCGTCTACACTTCAAACGAATGTAAATGCGACAATTCCTTGCTAGGAAATAGCGTTTGCAGATGTCTACGTATCGAAGCAATACAGTTCAAATGCTTCTTAGAACGAGATATTGCATCTCATATCTATGCTTCATGATAAGATATAATATTCATTGCGAAGTGTTGTGCATTCCTCGTCTACACTTCAAATGATTGTAAATGCGACACTTCCTTGCTAGGAAATAGCGATTGCAGATGTCTACGTATCGTAGCAATAGAGTTCATATAATGCTTAAAACGCGATATCGCATCTCATTTCTATGTTTCATGGTAAGATATAACATGATTTGCGAAGTGTTATGTATTCCTCGTCTACACTTCAAATGAATGTGAATGCGATTCTTCCTCGCTAGGAAATAGCGTTTGCAGATGTATACGTATCGTAGCAATAGCTTTCTAATGCTTCTTAAAACGCGATATCGCATCTCATTTCTATGTTTCATGGTAAGATATAATATGATTTGCGAAGTGTCATGTATTCCTCGTCTACACTTCAAATGAATGTGAATGCGACACTTCCTTGCTAGGAAATAGCGTTTGCAGATGTCTACGTATCGAAGCAATAGAGTTCAAATGCTTCTAAAAACAAGATATCGCATCTCAATTCTATGTTTCATGATAAGATGTAATATTCATTGCGAAGTGTTATGTATTCCTCGCCTACACTTCAAATGAATGTAAATGCGACACTTCCTTGCTAGGAAATAGCGTTTGCAGATGTCTACGTATCGAAGCAATAGAGTTCTTATGATTCTTAAAACGCGATATCGCATCTCATTTCTATGTTTCATGGTAAGATATAATATGATTTGCGAAGTATTATGTATTCCTCGTCTACACTTCGAATGAATGTGAATGCGATACTTCCTCGCTAGGAAATAGCGTTTGCAGATGTCTACGTATCGTAGCAATAGAGTTCTAATGCTTCTTAAAACGAGATATTGCATCTCATATCTATGTTTCATGATAAGATATAATATTCATTGCGGAGTGTTATGCATTCCTCGTCTACGATTCAAATGAATGTAAATGCGACACTTCCTTGCAAGGAAATAGCGTTTGCAGATGTCTACGTATCGTAGCAATAGAGTCCTTATGATTCTTAAAACGCGATATTGCATCTCATTTCTATGTTTCATGGTAAGATATAATATGATTTGCGAAGTGTTATGTATTCCTAGTCTACACTTCAAATGAATGTGAATGCGACACTTCCTTGCTAGGAAATAGCGTTTGCTGATGTCTACGTATCGAAGCAATAGAGTTCAAATGCTTCTAAAAACAAGATATCGCATCTCAATTCTATGTTTCATGATAAGATGTAATATTCATTGCGAAGTGTTATGTACTCCTCGCCTACACTTCAAATGAATGTAAATGCGACACTTCCTTGCAAGGAAATAGCGTTTGCAGATGTCTACGTATCGTAGCAATAGAGTCCTTATGATTCTTAAAACGCGATATTGCATCTCATTTCTATGTTTCATGGTAAGATATAATATGATTTGCGAAGTGTTATGTATTCCTAGTCTACACTTCAAATGAATGTGAATGCGACACTTCCTTGCTAGGAAATAGCGTTTGCTGATGTCTACGTATCGAAGCAATAGAGTTCAAATGCTTCTAAAAACAAGATATCGCATCTCAATTCTATGTTTCATGATAAGATGTAATATTCATTGCGAAGTGTTATGTACTCCTCGCCTACACTTCAAATGAATGTAAATGCGACACTTCCTTGCCAGGAAATAGCGTTTGCAGATGTCTACGTATCGAAGCAATAGAGTTCAAATGCTTCTAAAAACAAGATATCGCATCTCAATTCTATGTTTCATGATAAGATGTAATATTCATTGCGAAGTGTTATGTATTCCTCGCCTACACTTCAAATGAATGTAAATGCGACACTTCCTTGCTAGGAAATAGCGTTTGCAGATGTCTACGTATCGAGGCAATAGAGTTCAAATGCTTCTTAAAACGAGATATTGCTTCTCATATCTATGTTTTCTGATAAGATATAATATTCATTGCGAAGTGTTATGCATTCCTCGTCTACGATTCAAATGAATGTAAATGCGACACTTCCTTGCAAGGAAATAGCGTTTGCAGATGTCTACGTATCGTAGCAATAGAGTCCTTATGATTCTTAAAACGCGATATTGCATCTCATTTCTATGTTTCATGGTAAGATATAATATGATTTGCGAAGTGTTATGTATTCCTCGTCTACACTTCAAATGAATGTGAATGCGACACTTCCTTGCTAGGAAATAGCGTTTGCAGATGTCTACGTATCGAAGCAATAGAGTTCAAATGCTTCTAAAAACAAGATATCGCATCTCAATCCTATGTTTCATGATAAGATGTAATATTCATTGCGAAGTGTTATGTACTCCTCGCCTACACTTCAAATGAATGTAAATGCGACACTTCTTTGCTTGGAAATAGCGTTTGCAGATGTCTACGTATCGAAGCAATAGAGTTCAAATGCTTCTAAAAACAAGATATCGCATCTCAATTCTATGTTTCATGATAAGATATAATATTCATTGCGAAGTGTTATGTATTCCTCGCCTACACTTCAAATGAATGTAAATGCGACACTTCCTTGCTAGGAAATAGCGTTTGCAGATGTCTACGTATCGAGGCAATAGAGTTCAAATGCTTCTTAAAACGAGATATTGCATCTCATTTCTATGTTTCATGGTAAGATATAATATGATTTGCGAAGTGTTATGTATTCCTCGTCTACACTTCAAATGAATGTAAATGCGACACTTCTTTGCTAGGAAATAGCGTTTGCAAATGTCTACATATCGTAGCAACAGTGTTCTAATGCTCCTTAAAACGCGATATCGCATCTCATTTCTATGTTTCATGGTAAGATATAATATGATTTGCGAAGTGTTATGTATTCCTCGTCTACACTTCAAATGAATGTAAATGCGACACTTCTTTGCTAGGAAAGAGCGTTTGCAAATGTCTACATATCGTAGCAACAGTGTTCTAATGCTTCTTAAAGCGCGATATCGCATCTCATTTCTATGTTTCATGGTAAGATATAATATGATTTGCGAAGTATCATGTATTCCTCGTCTACACTTCAAATGAATGTAAATGCGACACTTCCTTGCAAGGAAATAGCGTTTGCAGATGTCTACGTACCGAAGCAATAGAGTTCAAATGCTTCTAAAAACAAGATATCGCATCTCAATTCTATGTTTCATGATAAGATGTAATATTCATTGCGAAGTGTTATGTATTCCTCGCCTACACTTCAAATGAATGTAAATGCGACACTTCCTTGCTAGGAAATAGCGTTTGCAGATGTCTACGTATCGAAGCAATAGAGTTCAAATGCTTCCTAAAACGAGATATTGCATCTCATATCTATGTTTCATGATAAGATATAATATTCATTGCGAAGTGTTATGCATTCCTCGTCTACGATTCAAATGGATGTAAATGCGACACTTCCTTGCTAGGAAATAGCGTTTGCAGATGTCTACGTATCGAACCAATAGAGTTCAAATGCTTCTAAAAACAAGATATCGCATCTCAATTCTATGTTTCATGATAAGATGTAATATACATTGCGAAGTGTTATGTATTCCTCGCCTACACTTCAAATGAATGTGAATGCGACACTTCCTCGCTAGGAAATAGCGTTTGCAGATGTCTACGTATCGTAGCAATAGAGTTCTAATGCTTCTTAAAACGCGATATCGCATCTCATTTCTATGTTTCATGGTAAGATATAATAAGATTTGCGAAGTGTTATGTATTCCTCGTCTACACTTCAAACGAATGTAAATGCGACACTTCCTTGCTAGGAAATAGCGTTTGCAGATGTCTACGTATCGAAGCAATACAGTTCAAATGCTTCTTAGAACGAGATATTGCATCTCATATCTATGCTTCATGATAAGATATAATATTCATTGCGAAGTGTTGTGCATTCCTCGTCTACACTTCAAATGATTGTAAATGCGACACTTCCTTGCTAGGAAATAGCGATTGCAGATGTCTACGTATCGTAGCAATAGAGTTCATATAATGCTTAAAACGCGATATCGCATCTCATTTCTATGTTTCATGGTAAGATATAACATGATTTGCGAAGTGTTATGTATTCCTCGTCTACACTTCAAATGAATGTGAATGCGATTCTTCCTCGCTAGGAAATAGCGTTTGCAGATGTATACGTATCGTAGCAATAGCTTTCTAATGCTTCTTAAAACGCGATATCGCATCTCATTTCTATGTTTCATGGTAAGATATAATATGATTTGCGAAGTGTCATGTATTCCTCGTCTACACTTCAAATGAATGTGAATGCGACACTTCCTTGCTAGGAAATAGCGTTTGCAGATGTCTACGTATCGAAGCAATAGAGTTCAAATGCTTCTAAAAACAAGATATCGCATCTCAATTCTATGTTTCATGATAAGATGTAATATTCATTGCGAAGTGTTATGTATTCCTCGCCTACACTTCAAATGAATGTAAATGCGACACTTCCTTGCTAGGAAATAGCGTTTGCAGATGTCTACGTATCGAAGCAATAGAGTTCTTATGATTCTTAAAACGCGATATCGCATCTCATTTCTATGTTTCATGGTAAGATATAATATGATTTGCGAAGTATTATGTATTCCTCGTCTACACTTCGAATGAATGTGAATGCGATACTTCCTCGCTAGGAAATAGCGTTTGCAGATGTCTACGTATCGTAGCAATAGAGTTCTAATGCTTCTTAAAACGAGATATTGCATCTCATATCTATGTTTCATGATAAGATATAATATTCATTGCGGAGTGTTATGCATTCCTCGTCTACGATTCAAATGAATGTAAATGCGACACTTCCTTGCAAGGAAATAGCGTTTGCAGATGTCTACGTATCGTAGCAATAGAGTCCTTATGATTCTTAAAACGCGATATTGCATCTCATTTCTATGTTTCATGGTAAGATATAATATGATTTGCGAAGTGTTATGTATTCCTAGTCTACACTTCAAATGAATGTGAATGCGACACTTCCTTGCTAGGAAATAGCGTTTGCTGATGTCTACGTATCGAAGCAATAGAGTTCAAATGCTTCTAAAAACAAGATATCGCATCTCAATTCTATGTTTCATGATAAGATGTAATATTCATTGCGAAGTGTTATGTACTCCTCGCCTACACTTCAAATGAATGTAAATGCGACACTTCCTTGCAAGGAAATAGCGTTTGCAGATGTCTACGTATCGTAGCAATAGAGTCCTTATGATTCTTAAAACGCGATATTGCATCTCATTTCTATGTTTCATGGTAAGATATAATATGATTTGCGAAGTGTTATGTATTCCTAGTCTACACTTCAAATGAATGTGAATGCGACACTTCCTTGCTAGGAAATAGCGTTTGCTGATGTCTACGTATCGAAGCAATAGAGTTCAAATGCTTCTAAAAACAAGATATCGCATCTCAATTCTATGTTTCATGATAAGATGTAATATTCATTGCGAAGTGTTATGTACTCCTCGCCTACACTTCAAATGAATGTAAATGCGACACTTCCTTGCCAGGAAATAGCGTTTGCAGATGTCTACGTATCGAAGCAATAGAGTTCAAATGCTTCTAAAAACAAGATATCGCATCTCAATTCTATGTTTCATGATAAGATGTAATATTCATTGCGAAGTGTTATGTATTCCTCGCCTACACTTCAAATGAATGTAAATGCGACACTTCCTTGCTAGGAAATAGCGTTTGCAGATGTCTACGTATCGAGGCAATAGAGTTCAAATGCTTCTTAAAACGAGATATTGCTTCTCATATCTATGTTTTCTGATAAGATATAATATTCATTGCGAAGTGTTATGCATTCCTCGTCTACGATTCAAATGAATGTAAATGCGACACTTCCTTCCAAGGAAATAGCGTTTGCAGAAGTCTACGTATCGTAGCAATAGAGTTCTTATGATTCTTAAAACGCGATATTGTATCTCATTTCTATGTTTCATGGTAAGATATAACATGATGTGCGAAGTGTTATGTATTCCTCGTCTACACTTCAAATGAATGTGAATGCGACACTTCCTCGCTAGGAAATAGCGTTTGCAGATGTCTACGTATCGTAGCAATAGATTTCTAATGCTTCTTAAAACGCGATATCGCATCTCATTTCTATGTTTCATGGTAAGATATAATATGATTTGCGAAGTGTTATGTATTCCTCGTCTACACTTCAAATGAATGTAAATGCGACACTTCTTTGCTAGGAAATAGCGTTTGCAAATGTCTACATATCGTAGCAACAGTGTTCTAATGCTCCTTAAAACGCGATATCGCATCTCATTTCTATGTTTCATGGTAAGATATAATATGATTTGCGAAGTGTTATGTATTCCTCGTCTACACTTCAAATGAATGTAAATGCGACACTTCTTTGCTAGGAAAGAGCGTTTGCAAATGTCTACATGTCGTAGCAACAGTGTTCTAATGCTTCTTAAAGCGCGATATCGCATCTCATTTCTATGTTTCATGGTAAGATATAATATGACTTGCGAAGTATCATGTATTCCTCGTCTACACTTCAAATGAATGTAAATGCGACACTTCCTTGCAAGGAAATAGCGTTTGCAGAAGTCTACGTACCGAAGCAATAGAGTTCAAATGCTTCTAAAAACAATATATCGCATCTCAATTCTATGTTTCATGATAAGATGTAATATTCATTACGAAGTGTTATGTATTCCTCGCCTACACTTCAAATGAATGTAAATGCGACACTTCCTTGCTAGGAAATAGCGTTTGCAGATGTCTACGTATCGAAGCAATAGAGTTCAAATGCTTCTAAAAACAAGATATCGCATCTCAATTCTATGTTTCATGATAAGATGTAGTATTCATTGCGAAGTGTTATGTACTCCTCGCCTACACTTCAAATGAATGTAAATGCGACACTTCCTTGCTAGGAAATAGCGTTTGCAGATGTCTACGTATCGAAGCAATAGAGTTCAAATGCTTCTAAAAACAAGATATCGCATCTCAATTCTATGTTTCATGATAAGATGTAATATTCATTGCGAAGTGTTATGTATTCCTCGCCTACACTTCAAATGAGTGTAAATGCGACACTTCCTTGCTAGGAAAGAGCGTTTGCAAATGTCTACATATCGTAGCAACAGTGTTCTAATGCTCCTTAAAACGCGATATCGCATCTCATTTCTATGTTTCATGGTAAGATATAATATGATTTGCGAAGTGTTATGTATTCCTCGTCTACACTTCAAATGAATGTAAATGCGACACTTCTTTGCTAGGAAAGAGCGTTTGCAAATGTCTACATATCGTAGCAACAGTGTTCTAATGCTTCTTAAAACGCGATATCGCATCTCATTTCTATGTTTCATGGTAAGATATAATATGATTTGCGAAGTATCATGTATTCCTCGTCTACACTTCAAATGAATGTAAATGCGACACTTCCTTGCTAGGAAATAGCGTTTGCAGATGTCTACGTATCGAAGCAATGGAGTTCAAATGCTTCTAAAAACAAGATATCGCATCTCAATTCTATGTTTCATGATAAGATGTAATATTCATTGCGAAGTGTTATGTATTCCTCGTCTACACTTCAAATGAATGTAAATGCGACACTTCCTTGCTAGGAAATAGCGATTGCAGATGTCTACCTATCGTAGCAATAGTGTTCTAATGCTTCTTAAAACGCGATATCGCATCTCATTTCTATGTTTCATGGTAAGATATAATATGATTTGCGAAGTATCATGTATTCCTCGTCTACGATTCAAATGAATGTAAATGCGACACTTCCTCGCTAGGAAACAGCGTTTGCAGATGTCTACGTATCGTAGCAATAGAGTTCTAATGCTTCTTAAAACGCGATATCGCATCTCATTCCTATGTTTCATGGTAAGATATAATATGATTTGCGAAGTGTTATGTATTCCACGCCTACACTTCAAATGAATGTGATTGCGATACTTCCTCGCTAGGAAATAGCGTTTGCAGATGTCTACGTATCGTTTGCAATAGCTTTCTAATGCTACTTAAAACGCGATGTCGCATCTCATTTCTATGTTTCATGGTAAGATATAACATGATTTGCGAAGTGTTATGTATTCCTCGTCTACACTTCAAATGAATGTAAATGCGATACTTCCCCGCTAGGAAATAGCGTTTGCAGATGTCTACGTATCGTAGCAATAGCTTTCTAATGCTTCTTAAAACGCGATATCCCATCTCATTTCTATGTTTCACGGTAAGATATAATATTCATTGCGAAGTGGTATGCATTCCTCATCTACGATTCAAATGAATGTAAATGCGACACTTCCTCGCTAGGAAATAGCGTTTGCAAATGTCTACCTATCGTAGCAATAGTGTTCTAATGCTTCTTAAAACGCGATATCGCATCTCATTTCTATGTTTCATGGTAAGATATAATATGATTTGCGAAGTATCATGTATTCCTCGTCTACACTTCAAATGAATGTGAATGCGACACTTCCTCGCTAGGAAATAGCGTTTGCAGATGTCTACGTATCGTTAGCAATAGCTTTCTAATGCTTCTTAAAACGCGATATCGCATCTCATTTCTATGTTTCATGGTAAGATATAATATGATCTGCGAAGTATCATGTATTCCTCGTCTACACTTCAAATGAATGTAAATCCGACACTTCCTTGCTAGGAAATAGCGATTGCAGATGTCTACGTATCGTAGCAATAGAGTTCGTATGATGCTTAAAACGCGATATCGCATCTCATTTCTATGTTTCATGGTAAGATATAACATGATTTGCGAAGTGTAATGTATTCCTCGTCTACACTTCAGATGAATGTGAATGCGACACTTCCTCGCTAGGAAATAGCGTTTGCAGATGTCTACGTATCGTAGCAATAGTGTTCTAATGCTTCTTAAAACGCGATATCGCATCTCATTTCTATGTTTCATGGTAAGATATAATATGATTTGCGAAGTGTTATGTATTCCTCGCCTACACTTCAAATGAAAGTAAGTGCGACACTTCTTTGCTAGGAAATAGCGTTTGCAAATGTCTACCTATCGTAGCAATAGTGTTCTAATGCTTCTTAAAACGCGATATCGCATCTCATTTCTATGTTTCATGGTAAGATATAATATGATTTGCGAAGTATCATGTATTCCTCGTCTACACTTCAAATGAATGTAAATGCGACACTTCCTTGCTAGGAAATAGCGTCTGCAGATGTCTAGGTATCGTAGCAATAAAGTTCTAATGCTTCTTAAAACGCGATATCGCATCTCATTTCTATGTTTCATGGTAAGATATAATATGATTTGCGAAGTGTTTTGTATTCCTCGTCTACACTTCAAATGAATGTAAATGCGACACTTCTTTGCTAGGAAATAGCGTTTGCAAAATGTCTACCTATCGTGGCAATAGTGTTCTAATGCTTCTTAAAACGCGATATCGCATCTCATTTCTATGTTTCATGGTAAGATATAACATGATTTGCGAAGTGTTATGTATTCCTCGTCTACACTTCAAATGAATGTGAATGCGACACTTCCTCGCTAGGAAATAGCGTTTGCAGATGTCTACGTATCGGAGCAATAGAGTTCATATGATTCTTAAAACGCGATATCGCATATCATTTCTATGTTTCATGGTAAGATATAATATGATTTGCGAAGTATCATGTATTCCTCGTCTACACTTCAAATGAATGTAAATGCGACACTTCCTGGCTAGGAAATAGCGATTGCAGATGTTTACGTATCGTAGCAATAGAGTTCATATGATTCTTAAAACGCGATATCGCATATCATTTCTATGTTTCATGGTAAGATTTAATATGATTTGCGAAGTATCATGTATTCCTCGTCTACACTTCAAATGAATGTAAATGCGACACTTCCTTGCTAGGAAATCGCGATTGCAGATGTCTACGAATCGTAGCAATAGAGTTCGTATGATGCTTAAAACGCGATATCGCATCTCATTTCTATGTTTCATGGTAAGATATAACATGATTTGCGAAGTGTAATGTATTCCTCGTCTACACTTCAAATGAATGTGAATGCGACACTTCCTCGCTAGGAAATAGCGTTTGCAGATGTCTACGTATCGTAGCAATAGTGTTCTAATGCTTCTTAAAACGCGATATCGCATCTCATTTCTATGTTTCATGGTAAGATATAATATGATTTGCGAAGTGTTATGTATTCCTCGCCTACACTTCAAATGAAAGTAAGTGCGACACTTCTTTGCTAGGAAATAGCGTTTGCAAATGTCTACCTATCGTAGCAATAGTGTTCTAATGCTTCTTAAAACGCGATATCGCATCTCATTTCTATGTTTCATGGTAAGATATAATATGATTTGCGAAGTATCATGTATTCCTCGTCTACACTTCAAATGAATGTAAATGCGACACTTCCTTGCTAGGAAATAGCGTCTGCAGATGTCTAGGTATCGTAGCAATAAAGTTCTAATGCTTCTTAAAACGCGATATCGCATCTCATTTCTATGTTTCATGGTAAGATATAATATGATTTGCGAAGTATCATGTATTCCTCGTCTACACTTCAAATGAATGTAAATGCGACACTTCCTTGCTAGGAAATAGCGATTGCAGATGTCTACGTATCGTAGCAATAGAGTTCATATGATGCTTAAAACGCGATATCGCATCTCATTTCTATGTTTCATGGTAAGATATAACATGATTTGCGAAGTGTAATGTATTCCTCGTCTACACTTCAATGAATGTGAATGCGACACTTCCTCGCTAGGAAATAGCGTTTGCAGATGTCTACGTATCGTAGCAATAGTGTTCTAATGCTTCTTAAAACGCGATATCGCATCTCATTTCTATGTTTCATGGTAAGATATAATATGATTTGCGAAGTGTTATGTATTCCTCGTCTACACTTCAAATGAATGTAAATGCGATACTTCCTCGCTAGGAAATAGCGTTTGCAGATGTCTACGTATCGTAGCAATAGAGTTCATATGATTCTTAAAACGCGATATCGCATATCATTTCTATGTTTCATGGTAAGATATAATATGATTTGCGAAGTATCATGTATTCCTGGTCTACACTTCAAATGAAAGTGAATGCGACACTTCCTTGCTAGGAAATAGCGATTGCAGATGTCTACGTATCGTAGCAATAGAGTTCATATGATGCTCAAAACGCGATATCGCATCTCATTTCTATGTTTCATGGTAAGATATAACATGATTTGCGAAGTGTTATGTATTCCTCGTCTACACTTCTAATGAATGTAAATGCGATACTTCCTCGCTAGGAAATAGCGTTTGCAGATGTCTACGTATCGTAGCAATAGCTTAATAATGCTTCTTAAAAGGCGATATCGTATGTGACGTCCGGCGTATCGCCGTCCACCCTCCGACACCTCCCACAGAGAGCAGGGACGAATTACCTGCACCCGTCCACGGCCAAGCGCACAGGTAAACACCCCTTTCGCCGAGCTAAGGCAGCCGACCCGCAAATCACGCCCCGGAGATGGACCAATCATTTGCGCTACCGCGCAAATCACAGCACCCACGATCCACCTTCGCAACAACGACTCACCGAATCGCCCGCCGTAACTCAGCCATACTTTATTTTCTCCAACATATATAATTATACATATTAAGTCTAGATCTAAGTACACACGACACTATTCGATGTAACACGAACAACACTCACACATAATTTTAAGATATATTTATAATCAATATTCTCTAAGAAACGATGCGCTCGCGCGCGCACTCGACGCGCGCGGCTCACGCGTAACGCGAGCCGCGCCCCACCGCAAGGGCCGTCCGCCCTACTCCTACCGTCCGCCCCACTCGAAGGGCTCAGCGACTCGCGCGCCACGAGAACCGAGGAGGTTGCGTGCACGCGAGTGGATCGTCACTTCGTCTCGGGCATCGCCCGGCTCCGGTTCTCTTCCGACTTCATCCCGGGCATCGCCCGACTTCGGACCTCTCTCAAACCTCGACTTCTAATTCAAATCGTATTCAAGTTCCTATTCTATTTCTAAATCTAAGTTCTATTTCTAGTTCATTAAGTTACTCTAAATCTAGATAGGGAAGTAAGTGTATAGCTAGGATTAATCAAGAATATATCTTTATTTTATTTCTACATTCGAGTACTTATTCATTTTATATCTACGCGACACCCTCCGGTTCTCGCGTACAACCACACACAGCGCTACTTTGCGGAGATACAGACACTTGAACCTCTGCATTAGATAGAGCGGACCGCCGCTTATCTGTGCCGAATACAAGTGGAAGATCTTCCGAGTGGACGATCATTCTTCGCCCTCCTGGACCGACGACGATAGAGCGGACCGCCGCTTATCCGACTCGAATCTAGTTAGGAGAAGAAGATCTCGTATGTGTCGCACCGCTACCAAGAAGACGCGCCGCGCCGGTAGAAAGAATTTCTTGCGACAACTTGTGCGGGAATATAACGGATCCCAGGCGTGCCCAGCCTACCATTCCGTGATTGCTGTTACTGCTGTCCGCATCCAGCCTCCTGCAGCACCACCGACATCTCCGACGCCAGCATCCGAGTCCGGTCAACGTCGCTGGACCCTCACTCCATTGACGCTCCCTCAACGCCCATCTTACGCGTCCACTGTCCCAGCCGGTGACCCTCGACGACAGCGGTACCTGGAAAGGGGATATTAAGGTGTTAATCGACGAAAGGTAAGTGAATTTCACTTTACCGCATCGAAAAGGGTAGAATTACCGCTCGCGTCCCATAAAAGGAAACCACGGCACCCATCACAATCGAGTGATCGGCCCTGTGTTTTATATTTCGTTTCGTACGGTCGACTCCGGAAATTCTCCCGGTCCCGGACGTGACACGAATTTGGTGACAGCGGTGGGATAAGCCTCGCGATTTCCGTCAGAAATTCCGCTCGATCGGGAACGCGACCAACTATGGCGACGCGAACGCCGGTAAAGACCCGTCACCAGCCGCCTCGAGGCACCGCCGCGACTAGTGAAACCGACAAAGAGCACCACGCAGCTCGAACAATAGACTTCCAAGACGCACTTGCCGAGCCTCTTCCGCGAACTACCGATACAGCAGAAAGTTAATCGGCCGCTGATAACACTATCGCGTTGCTTCAACAGTTAGATCAGATGCGTCGCGAACTGAAGCGCTCCGACGTTCTCAAAATCTTACTAGGACCGATACAGCATCTCTCGAATTTCCTGGTCTTAATTCAACGCCACCGCGAAGCGCGTACGTGGATAATCTCAATTCACACGACGAGCTATCCTTTAAAACAGGCATTAGAATCCGTCCCGCAGTACGATGGCCAAAATATACCCGTGTTGCAATTTACGCGTGCATGTAAGCGCGCGTACGACTTGATCCCGAACGGATGCGAGCGCACATTTACGCGTCTCGTGAAAAGTAAATTGAAAGGTCGCGCATATTTAGCCGTAGAGGATGAGCCATGCAATCCATTCTTGAGCTGACAGACATACTTAGGAATTCATTCGGAGCTATTCGATCCGCCGATCACTATAGAGGTGAACTAACGAACATCTTCATGAAGCCCGGAGAACATATCCTTGATTACGTCAGTAGGGTTAAGGACCTTCGGTCAGCGATAATTGACTGCGAGAGACTTTCTCCATACGTTTCGCAATCAGCCTCCAACGTGGATGAGCTGACGCTCCGTTGTTTTATAGACGGACTGATCCCAGAAATTAGACTGCAAATTCCGTTGTCGCAAGTACAGTCTCCGCAAGACGCGTTCGCACGCGCTCGAGAACTTTACAAGCGTCATATTCTAGATTGCGAACGTTTAACATCGTCTCGACCCCGCGCTGAGCCAAAAATTATTCGCAACGAAGTAATTTGTTCGGTTTGCAACAATATTGGTCACTACGCTAGAGACTGTCGTTCCAGATCCATGCCGCGACAAATCTCGAACGCGCCTCGTCCGATTATTCCACGCGAAGTCCCCACGAATAGGACATCCTACGAAAATCCGCGTCCTTTAATGTCACAGGACAGATACTGCAGATACTGCAAAAATCCGGGCCATACCATCGAAGAGTGCCGCAAAAGGCAATTCAACAATAATCTTCGGCAATCGGGAAACGAATACGGCCTCCAGCCGCGCCGCGAGACAGGTCGCGAGGCCGCCCGGAATATAAAGACTCTCGCGATAAACGACCCACAATCTATAATAGACAACCCAGCGCCTCAATAAAACTGACTGGGAAAACTAATACTCCCAGCGTAATTCTACGTTCAGCCGCCTTATTAAAAGACACGGAATTTATGATAGACACGGGCGCGGAAATTAACATTATAAAAAAATCGGCACTAGCTCCTTCCGCACGTGTAGACCGGTCCGAAATATTAGTTATTACCGGTGTAACCAACGGGCAAACCAATACGATAGGTTCCGTAAATATCGTCTTATTCGGCCGCGTAGTACCGTTTAACGTTGTTAACAACGATTTTCCACTAAAACCAGACGGTATCCTAGGGTCAGGTTTCTGCGCTGACGCAGAAATTTCTTTCATTAAGAAACAAGTCAGGTGGCACGGAACGACTATACCGTTTTGTCGCGATATAATTTCCACGGAAATAACACAAAACCCTAATTCAGGACAAATCATTCCGAGAAATCGCGAACCGACGAAATCGGCAGTCGAAAAGCCACCAGTACCAGTTCCGAATCCTAAACCTACTACGAAATCGCAAAAAGAGCCGCGGAAAACCGCGAAAAATTTTTTCAAAAAAGACCAATTCTCCATTCCACCACGCGCAAATGTCGGTATTAAAGTTCGTATAATAAATACTCATATTTCCGAGGGAATAATTCCCCGAATCGACATCGCGCCGGGTGTTTATTTCGGTGACGCATTAGTCAAAGTAAACGGAGATAAGGCGATCGCGAGAATTACAAACTCCACCGACCAGACAGTCGAATTCGCTTTATCTCCGATCGAACTCGAACCGTTGGAAATATCGGATAACCCAACGGAGAAGAATAACACGCTGTTTCCAACGTTCTCACGAACGACAAATATTCGTTCAAATTCTAATTCTATTTCTGCCGAACAGTCCGGCAAAACCCAGAAGGGTAATTCGAATCTTTCCAATTCCATTTCAACGCCACGTCTTGAGCACGGATTCCCTCCTTCAGCGGAAAACAAACGAACGTACGCACAAGTGACGAAATCTGCCGTGAAAGACAACTCGACGAAATCTCGACTCCACAAAATAATAGAATCACTTCGACTCGAACACTTAAATATAGAAGAGAGAAACCATGTAATAGAATTAATAGATAAGAGTCAAGATTTGTTTTATATCGAGGGAGATAGGTTAGGCCATACCACGGCAGCGTCGCACAAAATTCCTACGGTTGACGAAAAACCGATTAATGTTAAGCAATACCGATTCCCACCCGCTCACAAGGAGGAAATTCGAAAGCAAATAGAGTCCCTTCTACATAACGGCATTATTAGAGATTCTAAATCCCCTTATAATTCTCCTCTTTGGGTCGTCCCCAAAAAGGCGGATTCCCAGGGAAAAAAGAGATGGAGGGTAGTTATAGATTACCGCGCACTGAATGAAAAGTCGATCGCGGACGCGTACCCATTGCCATGCATAACCGAGATATTAGATCAACTCGGGAGTGCAAAATATTTTAGCACGTTCGATCTGGCCAGTGGCTTCCACCAGATTCCCATGGAACCCACTGACGCGCACAAAACAGCATTTTCAACACCCAACGGTCATTACGAATTCACTCGAATGCCATTCGGTTTGAAAAACGCACCGGCAACCTTTCAACGTCTTATGGACAGCGCGCTCTCAGGCCTACAGGGAAACGAATTGTTCGTATATCTCGACGATATTGTTGTGTATGCCAGCTCTCTCCAAGAGCACGCTGCGAAGTACTCGAAACTCGTAAATAAACTTAGAGAGGCTAATCTATCCCTGCAGCCTGATAAGTGCGAGTTCCTCCGGCGAGAAGTAAGCTACTTGGGACACATCATAAGCGAGAATGGTGTGAAACCCGATCCGGGTAAAATAAGCGCAGTCCAGAATTTTCCACGTCCGAATAACCAAAAACAGATCAAACAATTTCTAGGCTTAGCGGGATATTATAGACGCTTCATCCCAAATTTTTCAAACACGGCGAAACCATTAACTAATCTATTGAAGAAAGACGCACCGTTCGTCTGGCGTAACGAGCAGCAAAACGCTTTTGTAAAACTCCGAGATGCGCTATGCGAGGCGCCAATTCTTCAATATCCTAATTTCAAACTCCCATTTGTTATCACCACAGATGCATCAACGGATGCGATAGGCGCCGTACTGAGCCAAGGGCAAATAGGTCGCGATTTACCGATAGCGTATACGTCTAGACTCTTAAATTCAGCCGAGAGAAATTATTCGACGATAAAAAAGGAGTGTCTCGCTATCATTTACGCAGTTCATCAATTCAGGCCATACGTCTATGGCAATCAATTCAAGCTGGTAACAGACCATCGTCCACTGGTGTGGATGAACTCTGTTAAGGACCCATCCAGCCGTCTCGTCAGGTGGAGATTAAAACTCGCGGAGTACGATTATGAAATTGTATACAAATCGGGTAAAACGAATTTAAACGCAGATGCATTATCGCGAAATCCAGCGAAAGTCTGTCCCTTGATTCAACCATCCTCTTCCGACGAAGACATATTTGATATTCCTCCAAAATCTCGAAAACAACAAGAATCCACAATGTCTCTGCCTCCTCCGCCTCCTCCACCTTCACCCGTTACGGATCAACCCACCTCGGATAACTTACCGACGGAACACACGAGATACGAACCATTGTTTAAATTCACACGCGACAATATCGCCATGAGACGTGATAACGTTGTTCTCTTCATTACCAAGTCCGGACAGCCTTATGACGCAGGAGCTAAACAAATTGATGAAGCAGGAAAATTCTTTTCACATAAAACGGGAATCAACCTCACAAAAGCCAAAGTAGTCCAAGTCGATAATTTTTACCAAATCCAATTGCCAGTCGTAGAACACGAAAAACGCGCAATCGATTTCGATTTAGTAGTAGAAGCTCTACGTTCTCTCTTCGATGTCGTTTCAGAATTACAACTAACTTCAATAAGCATAGCTCAAACGTACTTAGATTCAATTTCATGGTCGCGAATTCAGAAAATACTACAAGATTTATTTTACGAAACCCCGCTTCAAATTACCGTTTGCCAAGGCTTGATACTCATTCCACCCGAACAACATAGAGAGAGTATCATAAAAACAAATCACGATACACCGGTTGGCGGACATAAAGGCGTAAACAAAACATACTCGCGCGTCAGAGAACGTTATTATTGGCCAAACATGAAGGCCCAAATTCAAGAGTATATAAGTAAATGCAAGAGCTGCCAATCCGAAAAACTAGTCCGAGTCAAAACCAAACAACCTTTAACCTTAACGGATACTCCAGGATGCGCCTTCGATAAAATATCGATGGACGTCATGGGTCCGCTTCCAACCACTCCCGAAGGCTTTACAAATATCCTAACAATACAAGATCTATTAACAAAATACTCCGTCGCAATTCCACTCAAACAGACATCTGCGGTCGATATTGCAGATGCCTTGATTACCCAATTTATATGCAAGTTCGGATGCCCAAAAGGGATTTTAACCGACCAAGGCACAAACTTCATAAACAGCCTTATAAAAGCAATAGCAATCAAATTTCGAATTAAACAATATAAATCAACTGCATTCCACCCTCAGACAAACGGTTCGGTGGAAAGATCCCACCACGTGCTCGCTGAATATCTTAAACATTTCATCAGCACCAGTGGCGATTGGGAAAGATGGCTCCCATACGCCATGTTTTCATATAACACCAGCGTTCACGAAGGCACTTTGTACACACCCCACGAGTTAGTTTTCGGGCGTATCGCCAGAACACCTTCGGAAACACCGTTCCAAGATCTGTCGGAAAACGAGACATACTCGGATTATTTAATCGAACTCAATCAGAAAATTTCTAACTCTCAGAAAATAGCGAAAGAAAATCTGGACCGTGCAAAACAGCGAGCGAAGCATTATTATGATAAAAAACAAAATGTACAGAAATTCGAGACCGGACAATGGGTGTTCCTATTAAGAGAACCACTCAAACACAAGTTCCAATCACAATACGTGGGCCCATACCGGATTCTCGAAGTTCTAAGCAATAATAATGTCAAATTGTCAATCAAAGGGAAAACAAAAATTGTCCACGCGAACAAATTGAAACTGTGTAAACGCATGAATGAATTCGAAAAGAAAAAGACTGAAAATGAAACGAGTGAGAGCGAGACAGGTGCGAGAATTAGTGCTAATCGTATCAGTACAACTGACAAAGACAGTGATAGTGCTAGTTCCGATCCAATGAGAGACGAAGGTGCAATCCACAACAAAAGAGGCCACTCCATAGAGGCAGAACGAGCCCGGTACACCAATAAACGCAGGGACTCAGCGGTACCACGGCAGCCAACCGGCAGCGCAGCAAACTTCGAGGCCCGCCCCGACAGGTATCAGCCAGTCAGGAGATCTTGGCCCCGCCAAGATTCCTTTTCGAGGGGGGGAGGTGTGACGTCCGGCGTATCGCCGTCCACCCTCCGACACCTCCCACAGAGAGCAGGGACGAATTACCTGCACCCGTCCACGGCCAAGCGCACAGGTAAACACCCCTTTCGCCGAGCTAAGGCAGCCGACCCGCAAATCACGCCCCGGAGATGGACCAATCATTTGCGCTACCGCGCAAATCACAGCACCCACGATCCACCTTCGCAACAACGACTCACCGAATCGCCCGCCGTAACTCAGCCATACTTCATTTTCTCCAACATATATAATTATACATATTAAGTCTAGATCTAAGTACACACGACACTATTCGATGTAACACGAACAACACTCACACATAATTTTAAGATATATTTATAATCAATATTCTCTAAGAAACGATGCGCTCGCGCGCGCACTCGACGCGCGCGGCTCACGCGTAACGCGAGCCGCGCCCCACCGCAAGGGCCGTCCGCCCTACTCCTACCGTCCGCCCCACTCGAAGGGCTCAGCGACTCGCGCGCCACGAGAACCGAGGAGGTTGCGTGCACGCGAGTGGATCGTCACTTCGTCTCGGGCATCGCCCGGCTCCGGTTCTCTTCCGACTTCATCCCGGGCATCGCCCGACTTCGGACCTCTCTCAAACCTCGACTTCTAATTCAAATCGTATTCAAGTTCCTATTCTATTTCTAAATCTAAGTTCTATTTCTAGTTCATTAAGTTACTCTAAATCTAGATAGGGAAGTAAGTGTATAGCTAGGATTAATCAAGAATATATCTTTATTTTATTTCTACATTCGAGTACTTATTCATTTTATATCTACGCGACACCCTCCGGTTCTCGCGTACAACCACACACAGCGCTACTTTGCGGAGATACAGACACTTGAACCTCTGCATTAGATAGAGCGGACCGCCGCTTATCTGTGCCGAATACAAGTGGAAGATCTTCCGAGTGGACGATCATTCTTCGCCCTCCTGGACCGACGACGATAGAGCGGACCGCCGCTTATCCGACTCGAATCTAGTTAGGAGAAGAAGATCTCGTATGTGTCGCACCGCTACCAAGAAGACGCGCCGCGCCGGTAGAAAGAATTTCTTGCGACAACTTGTGCGGGAATATAACGGATCCCAGGCGTGCCCAGCCTACCATTCCGTGATTTCTGTTACTGCTGTCCGCATCCAGCCTCCTGCAGCACCACCGACATCTCCGACGCCAGCATCCGAGTCCGGTCAACGTCGCTGGACCCTCACTCCATTGACGCTCCCTCAACGCCCATCTTACGCGTCCACTGTCCCAGCCGGTGACCCTCGACGACAGCGGTACCTGGAAAGGGGATATTAAGGTGTTAATCGACGAAAGGTAAGTGAATTTCACTTTACCGCATCGAAAAGGGTAGAATTACCGCTCGCGTCCCATAAAAGGAAACCACGGCACCCATCACAATCGAGTGATCGGCCCTGTGTTTTATATTTCGTTTCGTACGGTCGACTCCGGAAATTCTCCCGGTCCCGGACGTGACACGCATCTCATTTCTATGTTTCATGGTAAGATATAACATGATTTGCGAAGTGTAATGTATTCCTCGTCTACACTTCAAATGAATGTGAATGCGACACTTCCTCGCTAGGAAATAGCGTTTGCAGATGTCTACGTATCGTAGCAATAGTGTTCTAATGCTTCTTAAAACGCGATATCGCATCTCATTTCTATGTTTCATGGTAAGATATAATATGATTTGCGAAGTGTTATGTATTCCTCGCCTACACTTCAAATGAAAGTAAGTGCGACACTTCTTTGCTAGGAAATAGCGTTTGCAAATGTCTACCTATCGTAGCAATAGTGTTCTAATGCTTATTAAAACGCGATATCGCATCTCATTTCTATGTTTCATGGTAAGATATAATATGATTTGCGAAGTGTTATGTATTCCTCGTCTACACTTCAAATGAATGTAAATGCGACACTTCCTTGCTAGGAAATAGCGTCTGCAGATGTCTAGGTATCGTAGCAATAAAGTTCTAATGCTTCTTAAAACGCGATATCGCATCTCATTTCTATGTTTCATGGTAAGATATAATATGATTTGCGAAGTGTTATGTATTCCTCGTCTACAGTTCAAATGAATGTAAATGCGACACTTCTTTGCTAGGAAATAGCGTTTGCGGATGTCTACGTATCGAAGCAATAGAGTTCAAGTGCTTCTTAAAACGAGATATTGCATCTCATACCTATGTTTCATGATAAGATATAATATTCAGTGCGAAGTGCTATGCATTCCTCGTCTACGATTCAAATGAATGTAAATGCGACACTTCCTTGCAAGGAAATAGCGTTTGCTAATGGCTACCTATCGTAGCAGTAGTGTTCTAATGCTTCTTAGAACGCGATATCGCATCTCATTTCTATGTTTCGTGGTAAGATATAATATGATTTGCGAAGTGTTATGCATTCCTCGTTTACGATTCAAATGAATGTAAATGCGACACTTCCTTGCAAGGAAATAGCGTTTGCAGATGTCTACGTGTAACGTCCGCCGAGCCTCACGGCACCTCCCACACCCCCCGGCAGAGCCACACGCACCGCCTGCCGCCATTGCAGAGACGAGAACACGAACGCACGGTAACACAGAATGATCGCCGAGCTAAGGCAGCCACCCTCGCACCCAGGAGTTGGACCACATCAACGCGTCACGACGCGTACCCGTCAAACACCTGGAGCACGAGCGAGCCACATCCTCCGTACGAGGACCATTCCACATATTACGAAGAGTCGTCCTCCGTTACGCACCCATATGCGTACTTCACATATTGTTATAATTAAGATTAAGCAAGTCCTAGTCTCTAAAAACACTACACTCTATGTACATACACGACACAACACACGCAAGTTAGCATAAGACATCGCGTGTGTAATTCTAATTTTAAAACGTATTTAATAGAAATAGAGGATAAGCAAAGCGCGCAAGCGAGCGCCCGACGCGCGTGACTCACGCTGAACGCACGCGCCCCACCTCGACCTTCCATCCCACTCCGCGGGCCGAGCGTCCACCCCACTCTGGCGCCCTGCGACTCGCGCGCCTCGCGATCCGAGGAGGTCGCGTGCTCGCGAGTTGAGAGTCAGTACGAGTCATCCGCTCCAAGCGAGCGGACCTCCCTCGAATCCAACCTCAGTTCGAGCCATCCGCTCCAAGCGAGCGGACCTCTCTCAATTCGAATCACTAATTCAAACTCTAATTCTACTATTCCAACTCAAACTCAAATTCAACTTAAAATCCAAACTCTAACTCTAATTATATTCTAAATCATCGAATTCTAGAACTTAGTCATCTTTAGCATAGGGAAGTAACAGTGTAAGCTTAGTTTTATTTTAGAATATACTTTATTTTTACCAGTACTTACAATTCTCGTTATTCGAAACATTCCTTTCTTTTATTATCGTTATAAATCCATTTATTCCAAAGTTTTCCACGAGTTCTCGCGTCTTCGTGATCATTCGCTCTGACCTTTAGTCAAACTTGGTAACCGACCAGTTAGAGCGGACCGCCGCTTAGCTGTATCGACCCACAGCGAGACTAAAGCAAGGATCTCTGTCGATTTTCCATATTTCTGGACCGGTAAACTAGAGCGGACCGCCGCTTAGTGGACCCGTATCTGGACATTTGGAATCCGACTCGAATGCATCGTTCCGGTACACACAAACGAACTCGTCGCGCGGGAAGGAAAAACTTCATACGTTCATTGGTGCGCGAATACATTGGTGCAACAGTCACCTCGTACATACATCTCTGCACCGTCTCTCCTTCCGCTGCACACCGGCCGCACAGCCGCCCAGCATCGCCGCATCCATCGCAGATCCGCTTGACCGAGCCGATCCGCACTCGAGAGCAGCCTACCTGGGTACTCGTTCCGCTGACGATTCCGCCTCGCAGTCCGTACGCCGGTTCTATACCCCAGGACGATCCGCGCCGACGACGATACCTGGAAGAAGGGTATTAAACATTAACAACAATCCAGAATACAAAGGTAAGTGAACATTTTCTTATCCGCGTTCGTGGCTTCCTCGACCCGTGTTCCGCGAGTCAAAAAGAACCCGGTCTTCGACGCAATTGTGCGAGCCGAAACCGTTCGAGGCTGCGTGTCGCTCCGGCCAACGGTTAGTTTTCCGCGACCCGAGACGTGACATACGTATCGCAGCAATAGAGTTCTTATGATTCTTAAAACGCGATATCGCATCTCATTTCTATGTTTCATGGTAAGATATAATATGATTTGCGAAGTGTTATGTATTCCTCGTCTACACTTCAAATGAATGTAAATGCGACACTTCTATGCAAGGAAATAGCGATTGCAGATGTCTACGTATCGTAGCAATAGAGTTCATATGATTCTTAAAACGCGATATCGAATCTCATTTCTATGTTTCATGGTAAGATATAGCATGATTTGCGAAGTGTTATGTACTCCTCGTCTACACTTCCAACGAATGTGAATGCGATACTTCCTCGCTAGGAAATAGCGTTTGCAGATGTCTACGTATCGTAGCAATAGCTTTCTAATGCTTCTTAAAATGCGATATCGCATCTCATTTCTATGTTTCAAGGTAAGATATAATATGATTTGCGAAGTGTTATGTATTCCTCGTCTACACTTCAAATGAATGTAAATGCGACACTTCCTTGCAAGGAAATAGCGTTTGCAGATGTCTACGTATCGTAGCAATAGAGTTCTTATGATTCTTAAAACGCGATATCACATCTCATTTCTATGTTTCATGGTAAGGTATAATATGATTTTCGAAGTGTCCTGTATTCCTCGTCTACACTTCAAATGAATGTAAATGCGACTCTTACTTGCAAGGAAATAGCGTTTGCAGATGTCTACGTATCGAAGCAATAGTGTTCAAATGCTTCTTAAAACGCGATATCGCATCTCATTTCTATGTTTCATGGTAAGATATGATATGATTTGCGAAGTATCATGTATTCCTCGTCTACACTTCAAATGAATGTAAATGCGACACTTCTTTGCAAGGAAATAGCGTTTGCAGATGTCTATGTATCGTTGCAATAGAGTTCAAATGCTTCTTAAAACGAGATATTGCATCTCATATCTATGTTTCATGATAAGAAGTAATATTCATTGCGAAGTGTTATGCATTCCTCATCTACGATTCAAATGAATGTAAATGCGACACTTCCTTGCAAGGAAATAAGGTTTGCAAATATCTACATATCGTAGCAATAGTGTTCTAATGCTTCTTAAAACGCGATATCGCATCTCATTTCTATGTTTCATGGTAAGATATAATATGAATTGCGAAGTATCATGTATTCCTCGTCTACACTTCAAATGAATGTAAATGCGACACTTCCTTGCTAGGAAATAGCGATTGCAGAAGTCTACGTAACGTAGCAATAGAGTTCAAATGCTTCTTAAAACGCGATATCGCATCTCATTTCTATGTTTCATGGTAAGATATGATATCATTTGCGAAGTATCATGTATTCCTCGTCTACACTTCAAATGAATGTAAATGCGACACTTCTTTGCAAGGAAATAGCGTTTGCAGATGTCTACGTATCGTTGCAATAGAGTTCTTGTGATTCTTAAAACGCGATATCGCATCTCATTTCTATGTTTCATGGTAAGATATAATATGATTTGCGAAGTGTTATGTATTCCTCGTCTACACTTCAAATGAATGTAAATGCGACACTTCCTTGCAAGGAAATAGCGTTTGCGGATGTCTACGTATCGTAGCAATAGAGTTCTTATGATTCTTAAAACGCGATATCGCATCTCATTTCTGTGTTTCATGGTAAGATATAATATGATTTGCGTAGTGTTATGTATTCCTCGTCTACACTTCAAATGAATGTAAATGCGACACTTCCTTGCTAGGAAATAGCGTCTGCAGATGTCTAGGTATCGTAGCAATAGAGTTCTAATGCTTCTTAAAACGCGATATCGCATCTCATTTCTATGTTTCATGGTAAGATATAATATGATTTGCGAAGTGTTATGTATTCCTCGTCTACACTTCAAATGAATGTAAATCCGACACTTCTTTGCAAGGAAATAGCGTTTGCAGATGTCTACGTATCGAAGCAATAGAGTTCAAGTGCTTCTTAAAACGAGATATTGCATCTCATACCTATGTTTCATGATAAGATATAATATTCAGTGCGAAGTGCTATGCATTCCTCGTCTACGATTCAAATGAATGTAAATGCGACACTTCCTTGCAAGGAAATAGCGTTTGCAGATGTCTACGTATCGCAGCAATAGATTTCTAATGCTTCTTAAAGCGCGATATCGCATCTCATTTCTATGCTTCGTGGTAAGATGTAATATTCATTGCGAAAAGTTATGCATTCCTCGTCTACGATTCAAATGAAAGTAAATGCGACACTTCCTTGCAAGGAAATAGCGATTGCAGATGTCTACGTATCGTAGCAGTAGAGTTCTAATGCTTCTTAAAACGCGATATCGCATCTCATTTCTATGTTTCATGGTAAGATATAATATGATTTGCGGAGTGTTATGTATTCCTCGTCTACACTTCAAATGAATGCAAATGCGACACTTCCTTGCAAGGAAATAGCGTTTGCTAATGTCTACCTATCGTAGCAGTAGTGTTCTAATGCTTCTTAGAACGCGATATCGCATCTCATTTCTATGTTTCGTGGTAAGATATAATATGATTTGCGAAGTGTTATGCATTCCTCGTTTACGATTCAAATGAATGTAAATGCGACACTTCCTTGCAAGGAAATAGCGTTTGCAGATGTCTACGTGTAACGTCCGCCGAGCCTCACGGCACCTCCCACACCCCCCGGCAGAGCCACACGCACCGCCTGCCGCCATTGCAGAGACGAGAACACGAACGCACGGTAACACAGAATGATCGCCGAGCTAAGGCAGCCACCCTCGCACCCAGGAGTTGGACCACATCAACGCGTCACGACGCGTACCCGTCAAACACCTGGAGCACGAGCGAGCCACATCCTCCGTACGAGGACCATTCCACATATTACGAAGAGTCGTCCTCCGTTACGCACCCATATGCGTACTTCACATATTGTTATAATTAAGATTAAGCAAGTCCTAGTCTCTAAAAACACTACACTCTATGTACATACACGACACAACACACGCAAGTTAGCATAAGACATCGCGTGTGTAATTCTAATTTTAAAACGTATTTAATAGAAATAGAGGATAAGCAAAGCGCGCAAGCGAGCGCCCGACGCGCGTGACTCACGCTGAACGCACGCGCCCCACCTCGACCGTCCATCCCACTCCGCGGGCCGAGCGTCCACCCCACTCTGGCGCCCTGCGACTCGCGCGCCTCGCGATCCGAGGAGGTCGCGTGCTCGCGAGTTGAGAGTCAGTACGAGTCATCCGCTCCAAGCGAGCGGACCTCCCTCGAATCCAACCTCAGTTCGAGCCATCCGCTCCAAGCGAGCGGACCTCTCTCAATTCGAATCACTAATTCAAACTCTAATTCTACTATTCCAACTCAAACTCAAATTCAACTTAAAATCCAAACTCTAACTCTAATTATATTCTAAATCATCGAATTCTAGAACTTAGTCATCTTTAGCATAGGGAAGTAACAGTGTAAGCTTAGTTTTATTTTAGAATATACTTTATTTTTACCAGTACTTACAATTCTCGTTATTCGAAACATTCCTTTCTTTTATTATCGTTATAAATCCATTTATTCCAAAGTTTTCCACGAGTTCTCGCGTCTTCGTGATCATTCGCTCTGACCTTTAGTCAAACTTGGTAACCGACCAGTTAGAGCGGACCGCCGCTTAGCTGTATCGACCCACAGCGAGACTAAAGCAAGGATCTCTGTCGATTTTCCATATTTCTGGACCGGTAAACTAGAGCGGACCGCCGCTTAGTGGACCCGTATCTGGACATTTGGAATCCGACTCGAATGCATCGTTCCGGTACACACAAACGAACTCGTCGCGCGGGAAGGAAAAACTTCATACGTTCATTGGTGCGCGAATACATTGGTGCAACAGTCACCTCGTACATACATCTCTGCACCGTCTCTCCTTCCGCTGCACACCGGCCGCACAGCCGCCCAGCATCGCCGCATCCATCGCAGATCCGCTTGACCGAGCCGATCCGCACTCGAGAGCAGCCTACCTGGGTACTCGTTCCGCTGACGATTCCGCCTCGCAGTACGTACGCCGGTTCTATACCCCAGGACGATCCGCGCCGACGACGATACCTGGAAGAAGGGTATTAAACATTAACAACAATCCAGAATACAAAGGTAAGTGAACATTTTCTTATCCGCGTTCGTGGCTTCCTCGACCCGTGTTCCGCGAGTCAAAAAGAACCCGGTCTTCGACGCAATTGTGCGAGCCGAAACCGTTCGAGGCTGCGTGTCGCTCCGGCCAACGGTTAGTTTTCCGCGACCCGAGACGTGACATACGTATCGCAGCAATAGAGTTCTTATGATTCTTAAAACGCGATATCGCATCTCATTTCTATGTTTCATGGTAAGATATAATATGATTTGCGAAGTGTTATGTATTCCTCGTCTACACTTCAAATGAATGTAAATGCGACACTTCTATGCAAGGAAATAGCGATTGCAGATGTCTACGTATCGTAGCAATAGAGTTCATATGATTCTTAAAACGCGATATTGAATCTCATTTCTATGTTTCATGGTAAGATATAGCATGATTTGCGAAGTGTTATGTACTCCTCGTCTACACTTCCAACGAATGTGAATGCGATACTTCCTCGCTAGGAAATAGCGTTTGCAGATGTCTACGTATCGTAGCAATAGCTTTCTAATGCTTCTTAAAATGCGATATCGCATCTCATTTCTATGTTTCAAGGTAAGATATAATATGATTTGCGAAGTGTTATGTATTCCTCGTCTACACTTCAAATGAATGTAAATGCGACACTTCCTTGCAAGGAAATAGCGTTTGCAGATGTCTACGTATCGTAGCAATAGAGTTCTTATGATTCTTAAAACGCGATATCACATCTCATTTCTATGTTTCATGGTAAGGTATAATATGATTTTCGAAGTGTCCTGTATTCCTCGTCTACACTTCAAATGAATGTAAATGCGACTCTTACTTGCAAGGAAATAGCGTTTGCAGATGTCTACGTATCGAAGCAATAGTGTTCAAATGCTTCTTAAAACGCGATATCGCATCTCATTTCTATGTTTCATGGTAAGATATGATATGATTTGCGAAGTATCATGTATTCCTCGTCTACACTTCAAATGAATGTAAATGCGACACTTCTTTGCAAGGAAATAGCGTTTGCAGATGTCTATGTATCGTTGCAATAGAGTTCAAATGCTTCTTAAAACGAGATATTGCATCTCATATCTATGTTTCATGATAAGAAGTAATATTCATTGCGAAGTGTTATGCATTCCTCATCTACGATTCAAATGAATGTAAATGCGACACATCCTTGCAAGGAAATAAGGTTTGCAAATATCTACATATCGTAGCAATAGTGTTCTAATGCTTCTTAAAACGCGATATCGCATCTCATTTCTATGTTTCATGGTAAGATATAATATGAATTGCGAAGTATCATGTATTCCTCGTCTACACTTCAAATGAATGTAAATGCGACACTTCCTTGCTAGGAAATAGCGATTGCAGAAGTCTACGTAACGTAGCAATAGAGTTCAAATGCTTCTTAAAACGCGATATCGCATCTCATTTCTATGTTTCATGGTAAGATATGATATCATTTGCGAAGTATCATGTATTCCTCGTCTACACTTCAAATGAATGTAAATGCGACACTTCTTTGCAAGGAAATAGCGTTTGCAGATGTCTACGTATCGTTGCAATAGAGTTCTTGTGATTCTTAAAACGCGATATCGCATCTCATTTCTATGTTTCATGGTAAGATATAATATGATTTGCGGAGTGTTATGTATTCCTCGTCTACACTTCAAATGAATGTAAATGCGACACTTCCTTGCAAGGAAATAGCGTTTGCAGATGTCTACGTATCGTAGCAATAGAGTTCTTATGATACTTAAAACGCGATATCGCATCTCATTTCTATGTTTCATGGTAAGATATAATATGATTTGCGAAGTATCTTGTATTGCTCGTCTACACTTCAAATGAATGTAAATGCGACTCTTCCTTGCAAGGAAATAGCGTTTGCAGATGTCTACGTATCGTAGCGATAGAGTTCTTATGATTCTTAAAAGGCGATATCGCATCTCATGTCTACGTTTCATGGTAAGGTATAATATGATATGCGATGTGTTATGTATTCCTCGTCTACACTTCAAATGAATGTAAATGCGACTCTTCCTTGCTAGGAAATAGCGTCTGCAGATGTCTAGGTATCGTAGCAATAGAGTTCTAATTGTCACGTCCGGGACCGGGAGAATTTCCGGAGTCGACCGTACGAAACGAAATATAAAACACAGGGCCGATCACTCGATTGTGATGGGTGCCGTGGTTTCCTTTTATGGGACGCGAGCGGTAATTCTACCCTTTTCGATGCGGTAAAGTGAAATTCACTTACCTTTCGTCGATTAACACCTTAATATCCCCTTTCCAGGTACCGCTGTCGTCGAGGGTCACCGGCTGGGACAGTGGACGCGTAAGATGGGCGTTGAGGGAGCGTCAATGGAGTGAGGGTCCAGCGACGTTGACCGGACTCGGATGCTGGCGTCGGAGATGTCGGTGGTGCTGCAGGAGGCTGGATGCGGACAGCAGTAACAGCAATCACGGAATGGTAGGCTGGGCACGCCTGGGATCCGTTATATTCCCGCACAAGTTGTCGCAAGAAATTCTTTCTACCGGCGCGGCGCGTCTTCTTGGTAGCGGTGCGACACATACGAGATCTTCTTCTCCTAACTAGATTCGAGTCGGATAAGCGGCGGTCCGCTCTATCGTCGTCGGTCCAGGAGGGCGAAGAATGATCGTCCACTCGGAAGATCTTCCACTTGTATTCGGCACAGATAAGCGGCGGTCCGCTCTATCTAATGCAGAGGTTCAAGTGTCTGTATCTCCGCAAAGTAGCGCTGTGTGTGGTTGTACGCGAGAACCGGAGGGTGTCGCGTAGATATAAAATGAATAAGTACTCGAATGTAGAAATAAAATAAAGATATATTCTTGATTAATCCTAGCTATACACTTACTTCCCTATCTAGATTTAGAGTAACTTAATGAACTAGAAATAGAACTTAGATTTAGAAATAGAATAGGAACTTGAATACGATTTGAATTAGAAGTCGAGGTTTGAGAGAGGTCCGAAGTCGGGCGATGCCCGGGATGAAGTCGGAAGAGAACCGGAGCCGGGCGATGCCCGAGACGAAGTGACGATCCACTCGCGTGCACGCAACCTCCTCGGTTCTCGTGGCGCGCGAGTCGCTGAGCCCTTCGAGTGGGGCGGACGGTAGGAGTAGGGCGGACGGCCCTTGCGGTGGGGCGCGGCTCGCGTTACGCGTGAGCCGCGCGCGTCGAGTGCGCGCGCGAGCGCATCGTTTCTTAGAGAATATTGATTATAAATATATCTTAAAATTATGTGTGAGTGTTGTTCGTGTTACATCGAATAGTGTCGTGTGTACTTAGATCTAGACTTAATATGTATAATTATATATGTTGGAGAAAATGAAGTATGGCTGAGTTACGGCGGGCGATTCGGTGAGTCGTTGTTGCGAAGGTGGATCGTGGGTGCTGTGATTTGCGCGGTAGCGCAAATGATTGGTCCATCTCCGGGGCGTGATTTGCGGGTCGGCTGCCTTAGCTCGGCGAAAGGGGTGTTTACCTGTGCGCTTGGCCGTGGACGGGTGCAGGTAATTCGTCCCTGCTCTCTGTGGGAGGTGTCGGAGGGTGGACGGCGATACGCCGGACGTCACACCTCCCCCCCTCGAAAAGGAATCTTGGCGGGGCCAAGATCTCCTGACTGGCTGATACCTGTCGGGGCGGGCCTCGAAGTTTGCTGCGCTGCCGGTTGGCTGCCGTGGTACCGCTGAGTCCCTGCGTTTATTGGTGTACCGGGCTCGTTCTGCCTCTATGGAGTGGCCTCTTTTGTTGTGGATTGCACCTTCGTCTCTCATTGGATCGGAACTAGCACTATCACTGTCTTTGTCAGTTGTACTGATACGATTAGCACTAATTCTCGCACCTGTCTCGCTCTCACTCGTTTCATTTTCAGTCTTTTTCTTTTCGAATTCATTCATGCGTTTACACAGTTTCAATTTGTTCGCGTGGACAATTTTTGTTTTCCCTTTGATTGACAATTTGACATTATTATTGCTTAGAACTTCGAGAATCCGGTATGGGCCCACGTATTGTGATTGGAACTTGTGTTTGAGTGGTTCTCTTAATAGGAACACCCATTGTCCGGTCTCGAATTTCTGTACATTTTGTTTTTTATCATAATAATGCTTCGCTCGCTGTTTTGCACGGTCCAGATTTTCTTTCGCTATTTTCTGAGAGTTAGAAATTTTCTGATTGAGTTCGATTAAATAATCCGAGTATGTCTCGTTTTCCGACAGATCTTGGAACGGTGTTTCCGAAGGTGTTCTGGCGATACGCCCGAAAACTAACTCGTGGGGTGTGTACAAAGTGCCTTCGTGAACGCTGGTGTTATATGAAAACATGGCGTATGGGAGCCATCTTTCCCAATCGCCACTGGTGCTGATGAAATGTTTAAGATATTCAGCGAGCACGTGGTGGGATCTTTCCACCGAACCGTTTGTCTGAGGGTGGAATGCAGTTGATTTATATTGTTTAATTCGAAATTTGATTGCTATTGCTTTTATAAGGCTGTTTATGAAGTTTGTGCCTTGGTCGGTTAAAATCCCTTTTGGGCATCCGAACTTGCATATAAATTGGGTAATCAAGGCATCTGCAATATCGACCGCAGATGTCTGTTTGAGTGGAATTGCGACGGAGTATTTTGTTAATAGATCTTGTATTGTTAGGATATTTGTAAAGCCTTCGGGAGTGGTTGGAAGCGGACCCATGACGTCCATCGATATTTTATCGAAGGCGCATCCTGGAGTATCCGTTAAGGTTAAAGGTTGTTTGGTTTTGACTCGGACTAGTTTTTCGGATTGGCAGCTCTTGCATTTACTTATATACTCTTGAATTTGGGCCTTCATGTTTGGCCAATAATAACGTTCTCTGACGCGCGAGTATGTTTTGTTTACGCCTTTATGTCCGCCAACCGGTGTATCGTGATTTGTTTTTATGATACTCTCTCTATGTTGTTCGGGTGGAATGAGTATCAAGCCTTGGCAAACGGTAATTTGAAGCGGGGTTTCGTAAAATATATCTTGTAGTATTTTCTGAATTCGCGACCATGAAATTGAATCTAAGTACGTTTGAGCTATGCTTATTGAAGTTAGTTGTAATTCTGAAACGACATCGAAGAGAGAACGTAGAGCTTCTACTACTAAATCGAAATCGATTGCGCGTTTTTCGTGTTCTACGACTGGCAATTGGATTTGGTAAAAATTATCGACTTGGACTACTTTGGCTTTTGTGAGGTTGATTCCCGTTTTATGTGAAAAGAATTTTCCTGCTTCATCAATTTGTTTAGCTCCTGCGTCATAAGGCTGTCCGGACTTGGTAATGAAGAGAACAACGTTATCACGTCTCATGGCGATATTGTCGCGTGTGAATTTAAACAATGGTTCGTATCTCGTGTGTTCCGTCGGTAAGTTATCCGAGGTGGGTTGATCCGTAACGGGTGAAGGTGGAGGAGGCGGAGGAGGCAGAGACATTGTGGATTCTTGTTGTTTTCGAGATTTTGGAGGAATATCAAATATGTCTTCGTCGGAAGAGGATGGTTGAATCAAGGGACAGACTTTCGCTGGATTTCGCGATAATGCATCTGCGTTTAAATTCGTTTTACCCGATTTGTATACAATTTCATAATCGTACTCCGCGAGTTTTAATCTCCACCTGACGAGACGGCTGGATGGGTCCTTAACAGAGTTCATCCACACCAGTGGACGATGGTCTGTTACCAGCTTGAATTGATTGCCATAGACGTATGGCCTGAATTGATGAACTGCGTAAATGATAGCGAGACACTCCTTTTCTATCGTCGAATAATTTCTCTCGGCTGAATTTAAGAGTCTAGACGTATACGCTATCGGTAAATCGCGACCTATTTGCCCTTGGCTCAGTACGGCGCCTATCGCATCCGTTGATGCATCTGTGGTGATAACAAATGGGAGTTTGAAATTAGGATATTGAAGAATTGGCGCCTCGCATAGCGCATCTCGGAGTTTTACAAAAGCGTTTTGCTGCTCGTTACGCCAGACGAACGGTGCGTCTTTCTTCAATAGATTAGTTAATGGTTTCGCCGTGTTTGAAAAATTTGGGATGAAGCGTCTATAATATCCCGCTAAGCCTAGAAATTGTTTGATCTGTTTTTGGTTATTCGGACGTGGAAAATTCTGGACTGCGCTTATTTTACCCGGATCGGGTTTCACACCATTCTCGCTTATGATGTGTCCCAAGTAGCTTACTTCTCGCCGGAGGAACTCGCACTTATCAGGCTGCAGGGATAGATTAGCCTCTCTAAGTTTATTTACGAGTTTCGAGTACTTCGCAGCGTGCTCTTGGAGAGAGCTGGCATACACAACAATATCGTCGAGATATACGAACAATTCGTTTCCCTGTAGGCCTGAGAGCGCGCTGTCCATAAGACGTTGAAAGGTTGCCGGTGCGTTTTTCAAACCGAATGGCATTCGAGTGAATTCGTAATGACCGTTGGGTGTTGAAAATGCTGTTTTGTGCGCGTCAGTGGGTTCCATGGGAATCTGGTGGAAGCCACTGGCCAGATCGAACGTGCTAAAATATTTTGCACTCCCGAGTTGATCTAATATCTCGGTTATGCATGGCAATGGGTACGCGTCCGCGATCGACTTTTCATTCAGTGCGCGGTAATCTATAACTACCCTCCATCTCTTTTTTCCCTGGGAATCCGCCTTTTTGGGGACGACCCAAAGAGGAGAATTATAAGGGGATTTAGAATCTCTAATAATGCCGTTATGTAGAAGGGACTCTATTTGCTTTCGAATTTCCTCCTTGTGAGCGGGTGGGAATCGGTATTGCTTAACATTAATCGGTTTTTCGTCAACCGTAGGAATTTTGTGCGACGCTGCCGTGGTATGGCCTAACCTATCTCCCTCGATATAAAACAAATCTTGACTCTTATCTATTAATTCTATTACATGGTTTCTCTCTTCTATATTTAAGTGTTCGAGTCGAAGTGATTCTATTATTTTGTGGAGTCGAGATTTCGTCGAGTTGTCTTTCACGGCAGATTTCGTCACTTGTGCGTACGTTCGTTTGTTTTCCGCTGAAGGAGGGAATCCGTGCTCAAGACGTGGCGTTGAAATGGAATTGGAAAGATTCGAATTACCCTTCTGGGTTTTGCCGGACTGTTCGGCAGAAATAGAATTAGAATTTGAACGAATATTTGTCGTTCGTGAGAACGTTGGAAACAGCGTGTTATTCTTCTCCGTTGGGTTATCCGATATTTCCAACGGTTCGAGTTCGATCGGAGATAAAGCGAATTCGACTGTCTGGTCGGTGGAGTTTGTAATTCTCGCGATCGCCTTATCTCCGTTTACTTTGACTAATGCGTCACCGAAATAAACACCCGGCGCGATGTCGATTCGGGGAATTATTCCCTCGGAAATATGAGTATTTATTATACGAACTTTAATACCGACATTTGCGCGTGGTGGAATGGAGAATTGGTCTTTTTTGAAAAAATTTTTCGCGGTTTTCCGCGGCTCTTTTTGCGATTTCGTAGTAGGTTTAGGATTCGGAACTGGTACTGGTGGCTTTTCGACTGCCGGTTTCGTCGGTTCGCGATTTCTCGGAATGATTTGTCCTGAATTAGGGTTTTGTGTTATTTCCGTGGAAATTATATCGCGACAAAACGGTATAGTCGTTCCGTGCCACCTGACTTGTTTCTTAATGAAAGAAATTTCTGCGTCAGCGCAGAAACCTGACCCTAGGATACCGTCTGGTTTTAGTGGAAAATCGTTGTTAACAACGTTAAACGGTACTACGCGGCCGAATAAGACGATATTTACGGAACCTATCGTATTGGTTTGCCCGTTGGTTACACCGGTAATAACTAATATTTCGGACCGGTCTACACGTGCGGAAGGAGCTAGTGCCGATTTTTTTATAATGTTAATTTCCGCGCCCGTGTCTATCATAAATTCCGTGTCTTTTAATAAGGCGGCTGAACGTAGAATTACGCTGGGAGTATTAGTTTTCCCAGTCAGTTTTATTGAGGCGCTGGGTTGTCTATTATAGATTGTGGGTCGTTTATCGCGAGAGTCTTTATATTCCGGGCGGCCTCGCGACCTGTCTCGCGGCGCGGCTGGAGGCCGTATTCGTTTCCCGATTGCCGAAGATTATTGTTGAATTGCCTTTTGCGGCACTCTTCGATGGTATGGCCCGGATTTTTGCAGTATCTGCAGTATCTGTCCTGTGACATTAAAGGACGCGGATTTTCGTAGGATGTCCTATTCGTGGGGACTTCGCGTGGAATAATCGGACGAGGCGCGTTCGAGATTTGTCGCGGCATGGATCTGGAACGACAGTCTCTAGCGTAGTGACCAATATTGTTGCAAACCGAACAAATTACTTCGTTGCGAATAATTTTTGGCTCAGCGCGGGGTCGAGACGATGTTAAACGTTCGCAATCTAGAATATGACGCTTGTAAAGTTCTCGAGCGCGTGCGAACGCGTCTTGCGGAGACTGTACTTGCGACAACGGAATTTGCAGTCTAATTTCTGGGATCAGTCCGTCTATAAAACAACGGAGCGTCAGCTCATCCACGTTGGAGGCTGATTGCGAAACGTATGGAGAAAGTCTCTCGCAGTCAATTATCGCTGACCGAAGGTCCTTAACCCTACTGACGTAATCAAGGATATGTTCTCCGGGCTTCATGAAGATGTTCGTTAGTTCACCTCTATAGTGATCGGCGGATCGAATAGCTCCGAATGAATTCCTAAGTATGTCTGTCAGCTCAAGAATGGAATTGCATGGCTCATCCTCTACGGCTAAATATGCGCGACCTTTCAATTTACTTTTCACGAGACGCGTAAATGTGCGCTCGCATCCGTTCGGGATCAAGTCGTACGCGCGCTTACATGCACGCGTAAATTGCAACACGGGTATATTTTGGCCATCGTACTGCGGGACGGATTCTAATGCCTGTTTTAAAGGATAGCTCGTCGTGTGAATTGAGATTATCCACGTACGCGCTTCGCGGTGGCGTTGAATTAAGACCAGGAAATTCGAGAGATGCTGTATCGGTCCTAGTAAGATTTTGAGAACGTCGGAGCGCTTCCAGTTCGCGACGCATCTGATCTAACTGTTGAAGCAACGCGATAGTGTTATCAGCGGCCCGATTACTTTCTGCTGTATCGGTAGTTCGCGGAAGAGGCTCGGCAAGTGCGTCTTGGAAGTCTATTGTTCGAGCTGCGTGGTGCTCTTTGTCGGTTTCACTAGTCGCGGCGGTGCCTCGAGGCGGCTGGTGACGGGTCTTTACCGGCGTTCGCGTCGCCATAGTTGGTCGCGTTCCCGATCGAGCGGAATTTCTGACGGAAATCGCGAGGCTTATCCCACCGCTGTCACCAAATTCGTGTCACGTCCGGGACCGGGAGAATTTCCGGAGTCGACCGTACGAAACGAAATATAAAACACAGGGCCGATCACTCGATTGTGATGGGTGCCGTGGTTTCCTTTTATGGGACGCGAGCGGTAATTCTACCCTTTTCGATGCGGTAAAGTGAAATTCACTTACCTTTCGTCGATTAACACCTTAATATCCCCTTTCCAGGTACCGCTGTCGTCGAGGGTCACCGGCTGGGACAGTGGACGCGTAAGATGGGCGTTGAGGGAGCGTCAATGGAGTGAGGGTCCAGCGACGTTGACCGGACTCGGATGCTGGCGTCGGAGATGTCGGTGGTGCTGCAGGAGGCTGGATGCGGACAGCAGTAACAGCAATCACGGAATGGTAGGCTGGGCACGCCTGGGATCCGTTATATTCCCGCACAAGTTGTCGCAAGAAATTCTTTCTACCGGCGCGGCGCGTCTTCTTGGTAGCGGTGCGACACATACGAGATCTTCTTCTCCTAACTAGATTCGAGTCGGATAAGCGGCGGTCCGCTCTATCGTCGTCGGTCCAGGAGGGCGAAGAATGATCGTCCACTCGGAAGATCTTCCACTTGTATTCGGCACAGATAAGCGGCGGTCCGCTCTATCTAATGCAGAGGTTCAAGTGTCTGTATCTCCGCAAAGTAGCGCTGTGTGTGGTTGTACGCGAGAACCGGAGGGTGTCGCGTAGATATAAAATGAATAAGTACTCGAATGTAGAAATAAAATAAAGATATATTCTTGATTAATCCTAGCTATACACTTACTTCCCTATCTAGATTTAGAGTAACTTAATGAACTAGAAATAGAACTTAGATTTAGAAATAGAATAGGAACTTGAATACGATTTGAATTAGAAGTCGAGGTTTGAGAGAGGTCCGAAGTCGGGCGATGCCCGGGATGAAGTCGGAAGAGAACCGGAGCCGGGCGATGCCCGAGACGAAGTGACGATCCACTCGCGTGCACGCAACCTCCTCGGTTCTCGTGGCACGCGAGTCGCTGAGCCCTTCGAGTGGGGCGGACGGTAGGAGTAGGGCGGACGGCCCTTGCGGTGGGGCGCGGCTCGCGTTACGCGTGAGCCGCGCGCGTCGAGTGCGCGCGCGAGCGCATCGTTTCTTAGAGAATATTGATTATAAATATATCTTAAAATTATGTGTGAGTGTTGTTCGTGTTACATCGAATAGTGTCGTGTGTACTTAGATCTAGACTTAATATGTATAATTATATATGTTGGAGAAAATGAAGTATGGCTGAGTTACGGCGGGCGATTCGGTGAGTCGTTGTTGCGAAGGTGGATCGTGGGTGCTGTGATTTGCGCGGTAGCGCAAATGATTGGTCCATCTCCGGGGCGTGATTTGCGGGTCGGCTGCCTTAGCTCGGCGAAAGGGGTGTTTACCTGTGCGCTTGGCCGTGGACGGGTGCAGGTAATTCGTCCCTGCTCTCTGTGGGAGGTGTCGGAGGGTGGACGGCGATACGCCGGACGTCACATAATGCCTCTTAAAACGCGAGATCGCATCTCATTCCTATGTTTCATGGTAAGATATAATATGATTTGCGAAGTGTTATGTATTCCTCGTCTACACTTCAAATGAATGTAAATGCGACACTTCTTTGCCAGGAAATAGCGTTTGCAAATGTCTACATATCGTAGCAATAGTGTTCTAATGCTTCTTAAAACGCGATATCGCATCTCATTTCTATGTTTCATGGTAAGATATAATATGATTTGCGAAGTATCTTGTATTCCTCGTCTACACTTCAAATGAATGTAAATGCGACACTTCCTTGCTAGGAAATAGCGTCTGCAGATGTCTAGGTATCGTAGCAATAGAGTTCTAATGCCTCTTAAAACGCGATATCGCATCTCATTTCTATGTTTCATGGTAAGATATAATATGATTTGCGAAGTGTTATGTATTCCTCGTCTAAACTTCAAATGAATGTAAATGCGACTCTTCCTTGCAAGGAAATAGCGTTTGCAGATGTCTACGTATCGTAGCGATAGAGTTCTTATGATTCTTAAAATGCGATATCGCACCTCATGTCTACGTTTCATGGTAAGGTATAATATGATATGCGATGTGTTATGTATTCCTCGTCTACACTTCAAATGAATGTAAATGCGACACTTCTATGCAAGGAAATAGCGATTGCAGATGTCTACGTATCGTAGCAATAGAGTTCATATGATTCTTAAAACGCGATATCGAATCTCATTTCTATGTTTCATGGTAAGATATAGCATGATTTGCGAAGTGTTATGTACTCCTCGTCTACACTTCAAACGAATGTGAATGCGATACTTCCTCGCTAGGAAATAGCGTTTGCAGATGTCTACGTATCGTAGCAATAGCTTTCTAATGCTTCTTAAAACGCGATATCGCATCTCATTTCTATGTTTCAAGGTAAGATATAATATGATTTGCGAAGTGTTATGTATTCCTCGTCTACACTTCAAATGAATGTAAATGCGACACTTCCTTGCAAGGAAATAGCGTTTGCAGATGTCTACGTATCGTAGCAATAGAGTTCTTATGATTCTTAAAACGCGATATCGCATCTCATTTCTATGTTTCATGGTAAGGTATAATATGATTTTCGAAGTGTCCTGTATTCCTCGTCTACACTTCAAATGAATGTAAATGCGACTCTTACTTGCAAGGAAATAGCGTTTGCAGATGTCTACGTATCGAAGCAATAGTGTTCAAATGCTTCTTAAAACGCGATATCGCATCTCATTTCTATGTTTCATGGTAAGATATGATATGATTTGCGAAGTATCATGTATTCCTCGTCTACACTTCAAATGAATGTAAATGCGACACTTCTTTGCAAGGAAATAGCGTTTGCAGATGTCTACGTATCGTTGCAATAGAGTTCAAATGCTTCTTAAAACGAGATATTGCATCTCATATCTATGTTTCATGATAAGAAGTAATATTCATTGCGAAGTGTTATGCATTCGTCATCTACGATTCAAATGAATGTAAATGCGACACTTCCTTGCAAGGAAATAAGGTTTGCAAATATCTACATATCGTAGCAATAGTGTTCTAATGCTTCTTAAAACGCGATATCGCATCTCATTTCTATGTTTCATGGTAAGATATAATATGAATTGCGAAGTATCATGTATTCCTCGTCTACACTTCAAATGAATGTAAATGCGACACTTCCTTGCTAGGAAATAGCGATTGCAGAAGTCTACGTAACGTAGCAATAGAGTTCAAATGCTTCTTAAAACGCGATATCGCATCTCATTTCTATGTTTCATGGTAAGATATGATATCATTTGCGAAGTATCATGTATTCCTCGTCTACACTTCAAATGAATGTAAATGCGACACTTCCTTGCAAGGAAATAGCGTTTGCAGATGTCTACGTATCGTAGCAATAGAGTTCTTATGATACTTAAAACGCGATATCGCATCTCATTTCTATGTTTCATGGTAAGATATAATATGATTTGCGAAGTGTCATGTATTCCTCGTCTACACTTCAAATGAATGTAAATGCGACACTTCTTTGCAAGGAAATAGCGATTGCAGATGTCTACGTATCGTAGCAATAGAGTTCATATGATTCTTAAAACGCGATATCGCATCTCATTTCTATGTTTCATGGTAAGATATAGCATGATTTGCGAAGTGTTATGTATTCCTCGTCTACACTTCAAATGAATGTGAATGCGATACTTCCTCGCTAGGAAATAGCGTTTGCAGATGTCTACGTATCGTAGCAATAGCTTTCTAATGCTTCTTAAAACGCGATATCGCATCTCATTTCTATGTTTCATGGTAAGATATAATATGATTTGCGAAGTGTCATGTATTCCTCGTCTACACTTCTGTGACGTCCGGCGTATCGCCGTCCACCCTCCGACACCTCCCACAGAGAGCAGGGACGAATTACCTGCACCCGTCCACGGCCAAGCGCACAGGTAAACACCCCTTTCGCCGAGCTAAGGCAGCCGACCCGCAAATCACGCCCCGGAGATGGACCAATCATTTGCGCTACCGCGCAAATCACAGCACCCACGATCCACCTTCGCAACAACGACTCACCGAATCGCCCGCCGTAACTCAGCCATACTTCATTTTCTCCAACATATATAATTATACATATTAAGTCTAGATCTAAGTACACACGACACTATTCGATGTAACACGAACAACACTCACACATAATTTTAAGATATATTTATAATCAATATTCTCTAAGAAACGATGCGCTCGCGCGCGCACTCGACGCGCGCGGCTCACGCGTAACGCGAGCCGCGCCCCACCGCAAGGGCCGTCCGCCCTACTCCTACCGTCCGCCCCACTCGAAGGGCTCAGCGACTCGCGCGCCACGAGAACCGAGGAGGTTGCGTGCACGCGAGTGGATCGTCACTTCGTCTCGGGCATCGCCCGGCTCCGGTTCTCTTCCGACTTCATCCCGGGCATCGCCCGACTTCGGACCTCTCTCAAACCTCGACTTCTAATTCAAATCGTATTCAAGTTCCTATTCTATTTCTAAATCTAAGTTCTATTTCTAGTTCATTAAGTTACTCTAAATCTAGATAGGGAAGTAAGTGTATAGCTAGGATTAATCAAGAATATATCTTTATTTTATTTCTACATTCGAGTACTTATTCATTTTATATCTACGCGACACCCTCCGGTTCTCGCGTACAACCACACACAGCGCTACTTTGCGGAGATACAGACACTTGAACCTCTGCATTAGATAGAGCGGACCGCCGCTTATCTGTGCCGAATACAAGTGGAAGATCTTCCGAGTGGACGATCATTCTTCGCCCTCCTGGACCGACGACGATAGAGCGGACCGCCGCTTATCCGACTCGAATCTAGTTAGGAGAAGAAGATCTCGTATGTGTCGCACCGCTACCAAGAAGACGCGCCGCGCCGGTAGAAAGAATTTCTTGCGACAACTTGTGCGGGAATATAACGGATCCCAGGCGTGCCCAGCCTACCATTCCGTGATTGCTGTTACTGCTGTCCGCATCCAGCCTCCTGCAGCACCACCGACATCTCCGACGCCAGCATCCGAGTCCGGTCAACGTCGCTGGACCCTCACTCCATTGACGCTCCCTCAACGCCCATCTTACGCGTCCACTGTCCCAGCCGGTGACCCTCGACGACAGCGGTACCTGGAAAGGGGATATTAAGGTGTTAATCGACGAAAGGTAAGTGAATTTCACTTTACCGCATCGAAAAGGGTAGAATTACCGCTCGCGTCCCATAAAAGGAAACCACGGCACCCATCACAATCGAGTGATCGGCCCTGTGTTTTATATTTCGTTTCGTACGGTCGACTCCGGAAATTCTCCCGGTCCCGGACGTGACACGAATTTGGTGACAGCGGTGGGATAAGCCTCGCGATTTCCGTCAGAAATTCCGCTCGATCGGGAACGCGACCAACTATGGCGACGCGAACGCCGGTAAAGACCCGTCACCAGCCGCCTCGAGGCACCGCCGCGACTAGTGAAACCGACAAAGAGCACCACGCAGCTCGAACAATAGACTTCCAAGACGCACTTGCCGAGCCTCTTCCGCGAACTACCGATACAGCAGAAAGTAATCGGGCCGCTGATAACACTATCGCGTTGCTTCAACAGTTAGATCAGATGCGTCGCGAACTGGAAGCGCTCCGACGTTCTCAAAATCTTACTAGGACCGATACAGCATCTCTCGAATTTCCTGGTCTTAATTCAACGCCACCGCGAAGCGCGTACGTGGATAATCTCAATTCACACGACGAGCTATCCTTTAAAACAGGCATTAGAATCCGTCCCGCAGTACGATGGCCAAAATATACCCGTGTTGCAATTTACGCGTGCATGTAAGCGCGCGTACGACTTGATCCCGAACGGATGCGAGCGCACATTTACGCGTCTCGTGAAAAGTAAATTGAAAGGTCGCGCATATTTAGCCGTAGAGGATGAGCCATGCAATTCCATTCTTGAGCTGACAGACATACTTAGGAATTCATTCGGAGCTATTCGATCCGCCGATCACTATAGAGGTGAACTAACGAACATCTTCATGAAGCCCGGAGAACATATCCTTGATTACGTCAGTAGGGTTAAGGACCTTCGGTCAGCGATAATTGACTGCGAGAGACTTTCTCCATACGTTTCGCAATCAGCCTCCAACGTGGATGAGCTGACGCTCCGTTGTTTTATAGACGGACTGATCCCAGAAATTAGACTGCAAATTCCGTTGTCGCAAGTACAGTCTCCGCAAGACGCGTTCGCACGCGCTCGAGAACTTTACAAGCGTCATATTCTAGATTGCGAACGTTTAACATCGTCTCGACCCCGCGCTGAGCCAAAAATTATTCGCAACGAAGTAATTTGTTCGGTTTGCAACAATATTGGTCACTACGCTAGAGACTGTCGTTCCAGATCCATGCCGCGACAAATCTCGAACGCGCCTCGTCCGATTATTCCACGCGAAGTCCCCACGAATAGGACATCCTACGAAAATCCGCGTCCTTTAATGTCACAGGACAGATACTGCAGATACTGCAAAAATCCGGGCCATACCATCGAAGAGTGCCGCAAAAGGCAATTCAACAATAATCTTCGGCAATCGGGAAACGAATACGGCCTCCAGCCGCGCCGCGAGACAGGTCGCGAGGCCGCCCGGAATATAAAGACTCTCGCGATAAACGACCCACAATCTATAATAGACAACCCAGCGCCTCAATAAAACTGACTGGGAAAACTAATACTCCCAGCGTAATTCTACGTTCAGCCGCCTTATTAAAAGACACGGAATTTATGATAGACACGGGCGCGGAAATTAACATTATAAAAAAATCGGCACTAGCTCCTTCCGCACGTGTAGACCGGTCCGAAATATTAGTTATTACCGGTGTAACCAACGGGCAAACCAATACGATAGGTTCCGTAAATATCGTCTTATTCGGCCGCGTAGTACCGTTTAACGTTGTTAACAACGATTTTCCACTAAAACCAGACGGTATCCTAGGGTCAGGTTTCTGCGCTGACGCAGAAATTTCTTTCATTAAGAAACAAGTCAGGTGGCACGGAACGACTATACCGTTTTGTCGCGATATAATTTCCACGGAAATAACACAAAACCCTAATTCAGGACAAATCATTCCGAGAAATCGCGAACCGACGAAACCGGCAGTCGAAAAGCCACCAGTACCAGTTCCGAATCCTAAACCTACTACGAAATCGCAAAAAGAGCCGCGGAAAACCGCGAAAAATTTTTTCAAAAAAGACCAATTCTCCATTCCACCACGCGCAAATGTCGGTATTAAAGTTCGTATAATAAATACTCATATTTCCGAGGGAATAATTCCCCGAATCGACATCGCGCCGGGTGTTTATTTCGGTGACGCATTAGTCAAAGTAAACGGAGATAAGGCGATCGCGAGAATTACAAACTCCACCGACCAGACAGTCGAATTCGCTTTATCTCCGATCGAACTCGAACCGTTGGAAATATCGGATAACCCAACGGAGAAGAATAACACGCTGTTTCCAACGTTCTCACGAACGACAAATATTCGTTCAAATTCTAATTCTATTTCTGCCGAACAGTCCGGCAAAACCCAGAAGGGTAATTCGAATCTTTCCAATTCCATTTCAACGCCACGTCTTGAGCACGGATTCCCTCCTTCAGCGGAAAACAAACGAACGTACGCACAAGTGACGAAATCTGCCGTGAAAGACAACTCGACGAAATCTCGACTCCACAAAATAATAGAATCACTTCGACTCGAACACTTAAATATAGAAGAGAGAAACCATGTAATAGAATTAATAGATAAGAGTCAAGATTTGTTTTATATCGAGGGAGATAGGTTAGGCCATACCACGGCAGCGTCGCACAAAATTCCTACGGTTGACGAAAAACCGATTAATGTTAAGCAATACCGATTCCCACCCGCTCACAAGGAGGAAATTCGAAAGCAAATAGAGTCCCTTCTACATAACGGCATTATTAGAGATTCTAAATCCCCTTATAATTCTCCTCTTTGGGTCGTCCCCAAAAAGGCGGATTCCCAGGGAAAAAAGAGATGGAGGGTAGTTATAGATTACCGCGCACTGAATGAAAAGTCGATCGCGGACGCGTACCCATTGCCATGCATAACCGAGATATTAGATCAACTCGGGAGTGCAAAATATTTTAGCACGTTCGATCTGGCCAGTGGCTTCCACCAGATTCCCATGGAACCCACTGACGCGCACAAAACAGCATTTTCAACACCCAACGGTCATTACGAATTCACTCGAATGCCATTCGGTTTGAAAAACGCACCGGCAACCTTTCAACGTCTTATGGACAGCGCGCTCTCAGGCCTACAGGGAAACGAATTGTTCGTATATCTCGACGATATTGTTGTGTATGCCAGCTCTCTCCAAGAGCACGCTGCGAAGTACTCGAAACTCGTAAATAAACTTAGAGAGGCTAATCTATCCCTGCAGCCTGATAAGTGCGAGTTCCTCCGGCGAGAAGTAAGCTACTTGGGACACATCATAAGCGAGAATGGTGTGAAACCCGATCCGGGTAAAATAAGCGCAGTCCAGAATTTTCCACGTCCGAATAACCAAAAACAGATCAAACAATTTCTAGGCTTAGCGGGATATTATAGACGCTTCATCCCAAATTTTTCAAACACGGCGAAACCATTAACTAATCTATTGAAGAAAGACGCACCGTTCGTCTGGCGTAACGAGCAGCAAAACGCTTTTGTAAAACTCCGAGATGCGCTATGCGAGGCGCCAATTCTTCAATATCCTAATTTCAAACTCCCATTTGTTATCACCACAGATGCATCAACGGATGCGATAGGCGCCGTACTGAGCCAAGGGCAAATAGGTCGCGATTTACCGATAGCGTATACGTCTAGACTCTTAAATTCAGCCGAGAGAAATTATTCGACGATAGAAAAGGAGTGTCTCGCTATCATTTACGCAGTTCATCAATTCAGGCCATACGTCTATGGCAATCAATTCAAGCTGGTAACAGACCATCGTCCACTGGTGTGGATGAACTCTGTTAAGGACCCATCCAGCCGTCTCGTCAGGTGGAGATTAAAACTCGCGGAGTACGATTATGAAATTGTATACAAATCGGGTAAAACGAATTTAAACGCAGATGCATTATCGCGAAATCCAGCGAAAGTCTGTCCCTTGATTCAACCATCCTCTTCCGACGAAGACATATTTGATATTCCTCCAAAATCTCGAAAACAACAAGAATCCACAATGTCTCTGCCTCCTCCGCCTCCTCCACCTTCACCCGTTACGGATCAACCCACCTCGGATAACTTACCGACGGAACACACGAGATACGAACCATTGTTTAAATTCACACGCGACAATATCGCCATGAGACGTGATAACGTTGTTCTCTTCATTACCATGTCCGGACAGCCTTATGACGCAGGAGCTAAACAAATTGATGAAGCAGGAAAATTCTTTTCACATAAAACGGGAATCAACCTCACAAAAGCCAAAGTAGTCCAAGTCGATAATTTTTACCAAATCCAATTGCCAGTCGTAGAACACGAAAAACGCGCAATCGATTTCGATTTAGTAGTAGAAGCTCTACGTTCTCTCTTCGATGTCGTTTCAGAATTACAACTAACTTCAATAAGCATAGCTCAAACGTACTTAGATTCAATTTCATGGTCGCGAATTCAGAAAATACTACAAGATTTATTTTACGAAACCCCGCTTCAAATTACCGTTTGCCAAGGCTTGATACTCATGAGAACAACATAGAGAGAGTATCATAAAAACAAATCACGATACACCGGTTGGCGGACATAAAGGCGTAAACAAAACATACTCGCGCGTCAGAGAACGTTATTATTGGCCAAACATGAAGGCCCAAATTCAAGAGTATATAAGTAAATGCAAGAGCTGCCAATCCGAAAAACTAGTCCGAGTCAAAACCAAACAACCTTTAACCTTAACGGATACTCCAGGATGCGCCTTCGATAAAATATCGATGGACGTCATGGGTCCGCTTCCAACCACTCCCGAAGGCTTTACAAATATCCTAACAATACAAGATCTATTAACAAAATACTCCGTCGCAATTCCACTCAAACAGACATCTGCGGTCGATATTGCAGATGCCTTGATTACCCAATTTATATGCAAGTTCGGATGCCCAAAAGGGATTTTAACCGACCAAGGCACAAACTTCATAAACAGCCTTATAAAAGCAATAGCAATCAAATTTCGAATTAAACAATATAAATCAACTGCATTCCACCCTCAGACAAACGGTTCGGTGGAAAGATCCCACCACGTGCTCGCTGAATATCTTAAACATTTCATCAGCACCAGTGGCGATTGGGAAAGATGGCTCCCATACGCCATGTTTTCATATAACACCAGCGTTCACGAAGGCACTTTGTACACACCCCACGAGTTAGTTTTCGGGCGTATCGCCAGAACACCTTCGGAAACACCGTTCCAAGATCTGTCGGAAAACGGGACATACTCGGATTATTTAATCGAACTCAATCAGAAAATTTCTAACTCTCAGAAAATAGCGAAAGAAAATCTGGACCGTGCAAAACAGCGAGCGAAGCATTATTATGATAAAAAACAAAATGTACAGAAATTCGAGACCGGACAATGGGTGTTCCTATTAAGAGAACCACTCAAACACAAGTTCCAATCACAATACGTGGGCCCATACCGGATTCTCGAAGTTCTAAGCAATAATAATGTCAAATTGTCAATCAAAGGGAAAACAAAAATTGTCCACGCGAACAAATTGAAACTGTGTAAACGCATGAATGAATTCGAAAAGAAAAAGACTGAAAATGAAACGAGTGAGAGCGAGACAGGTGCGAGAATTAGTGCTAATCGTATCAGTACAACTGACAAAGACAGTGATAGTGCTAGTTCCGATCCAATGAGAGACGAAGGTGCAATCCACAACAAAAGAGGCCACTCCATAGAGGCAGAACGAGCCCGGTACACCAATAAACGCAGGGACTCAGCGGTACCACGGCAGCCAACCGGCAGCGCAGCAAACTTCGAGGCCCGCCCCGACAGGTATCAGCCAGTCAGGAGATCTTGGCCCCGCCAAGATTCCTTTTCGAGGGGGGGAGGTGTGACGTCCGGCGTATCGCCGTCCACCCTCCGACACCTCCCACAGAGAGCAGGGACGAATTACCTGCACCCGTCCACGGCCAAGCGCACAGGTAAACACCCCTTTCGCCGAGCTAAGGCAGCCGACCCGCAAATCACGCCCCGGAGATGGACCAATCATTTGCGCTACCGCGCAAATCACAGCACCCACGATCCACCTTCGCAACAACGACTCACCGAATCGCCCGCCGTAACTCAGCCATACTTCATTTTCTCCAACATATATAATTATACATATTAAGTCTAGATCTAAGTACACACGACACTATTCGATGTAACACGAACAACACTCACACATAATTTTAAGATATATTTATAATCAATATTCTCTAAGAAACGATGCGCTCGCGCGCGCACTCGACGCGCGCGGCTCACGCGTAACGCGAGCCGCGCCCCACCGCAAGGGCCGTCCGCCCTACTCCTACCGTCCGCCCCACTCGAAGGGCTCAGCGACTCGCGCGCCACGAGAACCGAGGAGGTTGCGTGCACGCGAGTGGATCGTCACTTCGTCTCGGGCATCGCCCGGCTCCGGTTCTCTTCCGACTTCATCCCGGGCATCGCCCGACTTCGGACCTCTCTCAAACCTCGACTTCTAATTCAAATCGTATTCAAGTTCCTATTCTATTTCTAAATCTAAGTTCTATTTCTAGTTCATTAAGTTACTCTAAATCTAGATAGGGAAGTAAGTGTATAGCTAGGATTAATCAAGAATATATCTTTATTTTATTTCTACATTCGAGTACTTATTCATTTTATATCTACGCGACACCCTCCGGTTCTCGCGTACAACCACACACAGCGCTACTTTGCGGAGATACAGACACTTGAACCTCTGCATTAGATAGAGCGGACCGCCGCTTATCTGTGCCGAATACAAGTGGAAGATCTTCCGAGTGGACGATCATTCTTCGCCCTCCTGGACCGACGACGATAGAGCGGACCGCCGCTTATCCGACTCGAATCTAGTTAGGAGAAGAAGATCTCGTATGTGTCGCACCGCTACCAAGAAGACGCGCCGCGCCGGTAGAAAGAATTTCTTGCGACAACTTGTGCGGGAATATAACGGATCCCAGGCGTGCCCAGCCTACCATTCCGTGATTGCTGTTACTGCTGTCCGCATCCAGCCTCCTGCAGCACCACCGACATCTCCGACGCCAGCATCCGAGTCCGGTCAACGTCGCTGGACCCTCACTCCATTGACGCTCCCTCAACGCCCATCTTACGCGTCCACTGTCCCAGCCGGTGACCCTCGACGACAGCGGTACCTGGAAAGGGGATATTAAGGTGTTAATCGACGAAAGGTAAGTGAATTTCACTTTACCGCATCGAAAAGGGTAGAATTACCGCTCGCGTCCCATAAAAGGAAACCACGGCACCCATCACAATCGAGTGATCGGCCCTGTGTTTTATATTTCGTTTCGTACGGTCGACTCCGGAAATTCTCCCGGTCCCGGACGTGACACGTATCTCATTTCTATGTTTCATGGTAAGATATAACATGATTTGCGAAGTGTAATGTATTCCTCGTCTACACTTCAAATGAATGTGAATGCGACACTTCCTCGCTAGGAAATAGCGTTTGCAGATGTCTACGTATCGTAGCAATAGTGTTCTAATGCTTCTTAAAACGCGATATCGCATCTCATTTCTATGTTTCATGGTAAGATATAATATGATTTGCGAAGTGTTATGTATTCCTCGCCTACACTTCAAATGAAAGTAAGTGCGACACTTCTTTGCTAGGAAATAGCGTTTGCAAATGTCTACCTATCGTAGCAATAGTGTTCTAATGCTTATTAAAACGCGATATCGCATCTCATTTCTATGTTTCATGGTAAGATATAATATGATTTGCGAAGTGTTATGTATTCCTCGTCTACACTTCAAATGAATGTAAATGCGACACTTCCTTGCTAGGAAATAGCGTCTGCAGATGTCTAGGTATCGTAGCAATAAAGTTCTAATGCTTCTTAAAACGCGATATCGCATCTCATTTCTATGTTTCATGGTAAGATATAATATGATTTGCGAAGTGTTATGTATTCCTCGTCTACAGTTCAAATGAATGTAAATGCGACACTTCTTTGCTAGGAAATAGCGTTTGCAAATGTCTACATATCGTAGCTACAGTGTTCTAATGCTTCCTAAAACGAGATATTGCATCTCATATCTATGTTTCATGATAAGATATAATATTCATTGCGAAGTGTTATGCATTCCTCGTCTGCGATTCAAATGGATGTAAATGCGACACTTCCTTGCTAGGAAATAGCGTTTGCAGATTTCTACGTATCGAAGCAATAGAGTTCAAATGCTTCTAAAAACAAGATATCGCATCTCAATTCTATGTTTCATGATAAGATGTAATATTCATTGCGAAGTGTTATGTATTCCTCGCCTACACTTCAAATGAATGTAAATGCGACACTTCCTTGCTAGGAAATAGCGTTTGCAGATGTCTACGTATCGAGGCAATAGAGTTCAAATGCTTCTTAAAACGAGATATTGCATCTCATATCTATGTTTCCTGATAAGATATAATATTCATTGCGAAGTGTTATGCATTCCTCGTTTACGATTCAAATGAATGTAAATGCGACACTTCCTTGCAAGGATATAGCGTTTGCAGAAGTCTACGTATCGTAGCAATAGAGTTCTTATGATTCTTAAAACGCGATATTGCATCTCATTTCTATGTTTCATGGTAAGATATAACATGATGTGCGAAGTGTTATGTATTCCTGGTCTACACTTCAAATGAATGTGAATGCGATACTTCCACGCTAGGAAATAGCGTTTGCAGATGTCTACGTATCGTAGCAATAGCTTTCTAATGCTTCTTAAAACGCGATATCGCATCTCATTTCTATGTTTCATGGTAAGATATAATATTCATTGCGAAGTGTTATGCATTCCTCGTCTACGATTCAAATGAATGTAAATGCGACACTTCCTCGCTAGGAAATAGCGTTTGCAAATGTCTACGTATCGGAGCAATAGAGTTCAAATGCTTCTTAAAACGCGATATCGCATCTCATTTCTATGTTTCATGGTAAAATATGATATGATTTGCGAAGTATCATGTATTCCTCGTCTACACTTCAAATGAATGTAAATGCGACACTTCCTTGCAAGGAAATAGCGTTTGCAGATGTCTACGTATCGTAGCAATAGAGTTCTTATGATTCTTAAAACGCGATATTGCATCTCATTTCCATGTTTCATGGTAAGATATGATATGATTTGCGAAGTATCATGTATTCCTCGTCTACACTTCAAATGATTGTAAATGCGACACTTCCTTGCAAGGATATAGCGTTTGCAGATGTCTACGTATCGAAGCAATAGAGTTCAAATGCTTCTTAAAACGAGATATTGCATCTCATATCTATGTTTCATGATAAGATATAATATTCATTGCGAAGTGTTATGCATTCCTCGTCTACGATTCAAATGAATGTAAATGCGACACTACCTTGCAAGGAAATAGTGTTTGCAAATGTCTACGTATCGTAGCAATAGAGTTCATATGATTCTTAAAACGCGATATCGCATCTCATTTGTATGTTTCATGGTAAGATATAATATGATTTGCGAAGTGTTATGTATTCCTCGTCTACACTTCAAATAAATGTAAATGCGACACTTCTTTGCTTGGAAATAGTGTTTGCAAATGTCTACGTATCGTAGCAATAGAGTTCATATGATTCTTAAAACGCGATATCGCATCTCATTTCTATGTTTCATGGTAAGATATAACATGATTTGCGAAAGTGTTATGTATTCCTCGTCTACACTTCAAATGAATGTAAATGCGACACTTCCTTGCAAGGAAATAGCGTTTGCAGATGTCTACGTATCGAAGCAATAGAGTTCAAATGCTTCTTAAAACGAGATATTGCATCTCATATCTATGTTTCATGATAAGATATAATATTCATTGCGAAGTGTTATGCATTCCTCGTCTACGATACAAATGAATGGAAATGCGACACTTCCTTGCAAGGAAATAGCGTTTGCAGATGTCTACGTATCGTAGCAATAGAGTTCTTATGATTCTTAAAACGCGATATTGCATCTCATTTCTATGTTTCATGGTAAGATATAATATGATTTGCGAAGTGTTATGTATTCCTCGTCTACACTTCAAATGAATGTTAATGCGACACTTCCTCGCTAGGAAATAGCGCTTGCAGATGTCTACGTATCGTAGCAATAGAGTTCTAATGCTTCTTAGAACCCGATACCGCATCTCATTTCTATGTTTCATGGTAAGACATAATATGATTTGCGAAGTGTCATGTATTCCTCGTCTATACTTCAAATGAATGTAAATGCGACACTTCCTTGCTAGGAAATAGCGTCTGCAGATGTCTAGGTATCGTAGCAATAGAGTTCTAATGCTTCTTAAAACGCGAAATCGCATCTCATTTCTATGTTTCATGGTAAGATATAATATGATTTGCGAAGTGTTATGTATTCCTCGTCTACACTTCAAATGAATGTAAATGCGACACTTCTTTTCTAGGAAATAGCGTTTGCAAATGTCTACCTATCGTAGCAATAGTGTTCTAATGCTTCTTAAAACGCGATATCGCATCTCATTTCTATGTTTCATGGTAAGATATAAAATGATTTGCGAAGTGTTATGCATTCCTCCTCTACACTTCAAATGAATGTAAATGCGACACTTCCTTGCAAGGAAATAGTGTTTGCAGATGTCTACCTATCGTAGCAATAGAGTTCTAGTGCTTCTTAAAACGCGATATCGCATCTTATTTCTATGTTTCATGCTAAGATATAATATGATTTGCCAAGTGTTATGTATTCCTCGCCTATACTTCAAATGAATGTAAATGCCACACTTATTTGCTAGGAAATAGCGTTTGTAAATGTCTACCTATCGCAGCAATAGAGTTCTAATGCTTCTTAAAACTCGATATAGCATCTCATTTCTATGTTTCATGGTAAGATGTAATATGATTTGCGAAGTGTTATGCATTCCTCGTCTACGATTCAAATGAATGTAAATGCGACACTTCCTTGCAAGGAAGTAGCGTTTGCAGATGTCTACGTATCGTAGCAAGAGAGTTCATATGATTCTTAAAACGCGATATCGCATCTCATTTCTATGTATCATGGTAAGATATAATATGATTTGCGAAGTGTTATGTATTCCTCGTCTACACTTCAAATGAATGTAAATGCGACACTTCCTTGCAAGGAAATAGCGTATGCAGATGTCTACGTATCGAAGCAATAGAGTTCAAATGCTTCTTAAAACGAGATATTGCATCTCATATCTATGTTACATGATAAGATATAATAATCATTGCGATGTGTTATGCATTCCTCGTCTACACTTCAAATGAATGTGAATGCGACACTTCCTCGCTAGGAAATAGCGTTTGCAGATGTCTACGTAACGTAGCAATAGATTTCTAATGCTTCTTAAAGCGCGATATCGCATCTCATTTCTATGTTTCATGGTAAGATATAATATGATTTGCGAAGTGTTATGTATTCCTCGTCTACACTTCAAATGATTGTAAATGCGACTCTTCCTTGCAAGGAAATAGCGTTTGCAGATGTCTACGTATTGTAGCAATAGAGTTCTAATGCTTCTTAAAACGCGATATTGCATCTCTTTTGTGTTTCATGGTAAGATGTAATATGATTTGCGAAGTGTTATGCATTCCTCCGCTACACTTCAAATGAATGTAAATGCGACACTTCCTTGCAAGGAAATAGCGTTTGCAGATGTCTACCTATCGTAGCAATAAGGTTCTAGTGCTTCTTAAAACGCGATATCGCATCTCATTTCTATGTATCATGGTAAGATATAATATGATTTGCGAAGTGTTATGTATTCCTCGTCTACACTTCAAATGAATGTAAATGCGACACTTCTTTTCTAGGAAATAGCGTTTGCAAATGTCTACCTATCGTAGCAATAGTGTTCTAATGCTTCTTAAAACGCGATATCGCATCTCATTTCTATGTTTCATGGTAAGATATAAAATGATTTGCGAAGTGTTATGCATTCCTCCTCTACACTTCAAATGAATGTAAATGCGACACTTCCTTGCAAGGAAATAGCGTTTGCAGATGTCTACCTATCGTAGCAATAGAGTTCTAGTGCTTCTTAAAACGCGATATCGCATCTTATTTCTATGTTTCATGCTAAGATATAATATGATTTGCCAAGTGTTATGTATTCCTCGCCTATACTTCAAATGAATGTAAATGCCACACTTATTTGCTAGGAAATAGCGTTTGTAAATGTCTACCTATCGCAGCAATAGAGTTCTAATGCTTCTTAAAACTCGATATAGCATCTCATTTCTATGTTTCATGGTAAGATGTAATATGATTTGCGAAGTGTTATGCATTCCTCGTCTACGATTCAAATGAATGTAAATGCGACACTTCCTTGCAAGGAAGTAGCGTTTGCAGATGTCTACGTATCGTAGCAAGAGAGTTCATATGATTCTTAAAACGCGATATCGCATCTCATTTCTATGTATCATGGTAAGATATAATATGATTTGCGAAGTGTTATGTATTCCTCGTCTACACTTCAAATGAATGTAAATGCGACACTTCCTTGCAAGGAAATAGCGTATGCAGATGTCTACGTATCGAAGCAATAGAGTTCAAATGCTTCTTAAAACGAGATATTGCATCTCATATCTATGTTACATGATAAGATATAATAATCATTGCGATGTGTTATGCATTCCTCGTCTACACTTCAAATGAATGTGAATGCGACACTTCCTCGCTAGGAAATAGCGTTTGCAGATGTCTACGTAACGTAGCAATAGATTTCTAATGCTTCTTAAAGCGCGATATCGCATCTCATTTCTATGTTTCATGGTAAGATATAATATGATTTGCGAAGTGTTATGTATTCCTCGTCTACACTTCAAATGATTGTAAATGCGACTCTTCCTTGCAAGGAAATAGCGTTTGCAGATGTCTACGTATTGTAGCAATAGAGTTCTAATGCTTCTTAAAACGCGATATTGCATCTCTTTTGTGTTTCATGGTAAGATGTAATATGATTTGCGAAGTGTTATGCATTCCTCCGCTACACTTCAAATGAATGTAAATGCGACACTTCCTTGCAAGGAAATAGCGTTTGCAGATGTCTACCTATCGTAGCAATAAGGTTCTAGTGCTTCTTAAAACGCGATATCGCATCTCATTTCTATGTATCATGATAAGATATAATATGATTTGCGAAGTGTCATGTATTCCTCGTCTACACTTCAAATGAATGTAAATGCTACACTTCCTTGCTAGGAAATAGCGTCTGCAGATGTCTAGGTATCGTAGCAATAGAGTTCTAATGCTTCTTAAAACGCGATATCGCATCTCATTTCTATGTTTCATGGTAAGATGTAATATGATTTGCGAAGTGTTATGTATTCCTCCTCTACACTTCAAATGAATGTAAATGCGACACTTCCTTGCAAGGAAATAGCGTTTGCGGATGTCTACGTATCGAAGCAATAGAGTTCAAGTGCTTCTTAAAACGAGATATTGCATCTCATACCTATGTTTCATGATAAGATATAATATTCAGTGCGAAGTGCTATGCATTCCTCGTCTACGATTCAAATGAATGTAAATGCGACACTTCCTTGCAAGGAAATAGCGTTTGCAGATGTCTACGTATCGCAGCAATAGATTTCTAATGCTTCTTAAAGCGCGATATCGCATCTCATTTCTATGCTTCGTGGTAAGATGTAATATTCATTGCGAAAAGTTATGCATTCCTCGTCTACGATTCAAATGAAAGTAAATGCGACACTTCCTTGCAAGGAAATAGCGATTGCAGATGTCTACGTATCGTAGCAGTAGAGTTCTAATGCTTCTTAAAACGCGATATCGCATCTCATTTCTATGTTTCATGGTAAGATATAATATGATTTGCGGAGTGTTATGTATTCCTCGTCTACACTTCAAATGAATGCAAATGCGACACTTCCTTGCAAGGAAATAGCGTTTGCTAATGTCTACCTATCGTAGCAGTAGTGTTCTAATGCTTCTTAGAACGCGATATCGCATCTCATTTCTATGTTTCGTGGTAAGATATAATATGATTTGCGAAGTGTTATGCATTCCTCGTTTACGATTCAAATGAATGTAAATGCGACACTTCCTTGCAAGGAAATAGCGTTTGCAGATGTCTACGTGTAACGTCCGCCGAGCCTCACGGCACCTCCCACACCCCCCGGCAGAGCCACACGCACCGCCTGCCGCCATTGCAGAGACGAGAACACGAACGCACGGTAACACAGAATGATCGCCGAGCTAAGGCAGCCACCCTCGCACCCAGGAGTTGGACCACATCAACGCGTCACGACGCGTACCCGTCAAACACCTGGAGCACGAGCGAGCCACATCCTCCGTACGAGGACCATTCCACATATTACGAAGAGTCGTCCTCCGTTACGCACCCATATGCGTACTTCACATATTGTTATAATTAAGATTAAGCAAGTCCTAGTCTCTAAAAACACTACACTCTATGTACATACACGACACAACACACGCAAGTTAGCATAAGACATCGCGTGTGTAATTCTAATTTTAAAACGTATTTAATAGAAATAGAGGATAAGCAAAGCGCGCAAGCGAGCGCCCGACGCGCGTGACTCACGCTGAACGCACGCGCCCCACCTCGACCGTCCATCCCACTCCGCGGGCCGAGCGTCCACCCCACTCTGGCGCCCTGCGACTCGCGCGCCTCGCGATCCGAGGAGGTAGCGTGCTCGCGAGTTGAGAGTCAGTACGAGTCATCCGCTCCAAGCGAGCGGACCTCCCTCGAATCCAACCTCAGTTCGAGCCATCCGCTCCAAGCGAGCGGACCTCTCTCAATTCGAATCACTAATTCAAACTCTAATTCTACTATTCCAACTCAAACTCAAATTCAACTTAAAATCCAAACTCTAACTCTAATTATATTCTAAATCATCGAATTCTAGAACTTAGTCATCTTTAGCATAGGGAAGTAACAGTGTAAGCTTAGTTTTATTTTAGAATATACTTTATTTTTACCAGTACTTACAATTCTCGTTATTCGAAACATTCCTTTCTTTTATTATCGTTATAAATCCATTTATTCCAAAGTTTTCCACGAGTTCTCGCGTCTTCGTGATCATTCGCTCTGACCTTTAGTCAAACTTGGTAACCGACCAGTTAGAGCGGACCGCCGCTTAGCTGTATCGACCCACAGCGAGACTAAAGCAAGGATCTCTGTCGATTTTCCATATTTCTGGACCGGTAAACTAGAGCGGACCGCCGCTTAGTGGACCCGTATCTGGACATTTGGAATCCGACTCGAATGCATCGTTCCGGTACACACAAACGAACTCGTCGCGCGGGAAGGAAAAACTTCATACGTTCATTGGTGCGCGAATACATTGGTGCAACAGTCACCTCGTACATACATCTCTGCACCGTCTCTCCTTCCGCTGCACACCGGCCGCACAGCCGCCCAGCATCGCCGCATCCATCGCAGATCCGCTTGACCGAGCCGATCCGCACTCGAGAGCAGCCTACCTGGGTACTCGTTCCGCTGACGATTCCGCCTCGCAGTCCGTACGCCGGTTCTATACCCCAGGACGATCCGCGCCGACGACGATACCTGGAAGAAGGGTATTAAACATTAACAACAATCCAGAATACAAAGGTAAGTGAACATTTCCTTATCCGCGTTCGTGGCTTCCTCGACCCGTGTTCCGCGAGTCAAAAAGAACCCGGTCTTCGACGCAATTGTGCGAGCCGAAACCGTTCGAGGCTGCGTGTCGCTCCGGCCAACGGTTAGTTTTCCGCGACCCGAGACGTGACATACGTATCGCAGCAATAGAGTTCTTATGATTCTTAAAACGCGATATCGCATCTCATTTCTATGTTTCATGGTAAGATATAATATGATTTGCGAAGTGTTATGTATTCCTCGTCTACACTTCAAATGAATGTAAATGCGACACTTCTATGCAAGGAAATAGCGATTGCAGATGTCTACGTATCGTAGCAATAGAGTTCATATGATTCTTAAAACGCGATATCGAATCTCATTTCTATGTTTCATGGTAAGATATAGCATGATTTGCGAAGTGTTATGTACTCCTCGTCTACACTTCAAACGAATGTGAATGCGATACTTCCTCGCTAGGAAATAGCGTTTGCAGATGTCTACGTATCGTAGCAATAGCTTTCTAATGCTTCTTAAAATGCGATATCGCATCTCATTTCTATGTTTCAAGGTAAGATATAATATGATTTGCGAAGTGTTATGTATTCCTCGTCTACACTTCAAATGAATGTAAATGCGACACTTCCTTGCAAGGAAATAGCGTTTGCAGATGTCTACGTATCGTAGCAATAGAGTTCTTATGATTCTTAAAACGCGATATCACATCTCATTTCTATGTTTCATGGTAAGGTATAATATGATTTTCGAAGTGTCCTGTATTCCTCGTCTACACTTCAAATGAATGTAAATGCGACTCTTACTTGCAAGGAAATAGCGTTTGCAGATGTCTACGTATCGAAGCAATAGTGTTCAAATGCTTCTTAAAACGCGATATCGCATCTCATTTCTATGTTTCATGGTAAGATATGATATGATTTGCGAAGTATCATGTATTCCTCGTCTACACTTCAAATGAATGTAAATGCGACACTTCTTTGCAAGGAAATAGCGTTTGCAGATGTCTACGTATCGTTGCAATAGAGTTCAAATGCTTCTTAAAACGAGATATTGCATCTCATATCTATGTTTCATGATAAGAAGTAATATTCATTGCGAAGTGTTATGCATTCCTCATCTACGATTCAAATGAATGTAAATGCGACACTTCCTTGCAAGGAAATAAGGTTTGCAAATATCTACATATCGTAGCAATAGTGTTCTAATGCTTCTTAAAACGCGATATCGCATCTCATTTCTATGTTTCATGGTAAGATATAATATGAATTGCGAAGTATCATGTATTCCTCGTCTACACTTCAAATGAATGTAAATGCGACACTTCCTTGCTAGGAAATAGCGATTGCAGAAGTCTACGTAACGTAGCAATAGAGTTCAAATGCTTCTTAAAACGCGATATCGCATCTCATTTCTATGTTTCATGGTAAGATATGATATCATTTGCGAAGTATCATGTATTCCTCGTCTACACTTCAAATGAATGTAAATGCGACACTTCTTTGCAAGGAAATAGCGTTTGCAGATGTCTACGTATCGTTGCAATAGAGTTCTTGTGATTCTTAAAACGCGATATCGCATCTCATTTCTATGTTTCATGGTAAGATATAATATGATTTGCGAAGTGTTATGTATTCCTCGTCTACACTTCAAATGAATGTAAATGCGACACTTCCTTGCAAGGAAATAGCGTTTGCGGATGTCTACGTATCGTAGCAATAGAGTTCTTATGATACTTAAAACACGATATCGCATCTCATTTCTATGTTTCATGGTAAGATATAATATGATTTGCGGAGTGTTATGTATTCCTCGTCTACACTTCAAATGAATGTAAATGCGACACTTCCTTGCTAGGAAATAGCGTCTGCAGATGTCTAGGTATCGTAGCAATAGAGTTCTAATGCTTCTTAAAACGCGATATCGCATCTCATTTCTATGTTTCATGGTAAGATATAATATGATTTGCGAAGTGTTATGTATTCCTCGTCTACACTTCAAATGAATGTAAATCCGACACTTCTTTGCAAGGAAATAGCGTTTGCAGATGTCTAGGTATCGTAGCAATAGAGTTCTAATGCTTCTTAAAACGCGATATCGCATCTCATTTCTATGTTTCATGGTAAGATGTAATATGATTTGCGAACTGTTATGTATTCCTCGTCTACACTTCAAATGAATGTAAATGCGACACTTCTTTGCAAGGAAATAGCGTTTGCAGATGTCTACGTATCGTAGCAATAGAGTTCTTATGATTCTTAAAACACGATATCGCATCTCATTTCTATGTTTCATGGTAAGATATAATATGATTTGCGGAGTGTTATGTATTCCTCGTCTACACTTCAAATGAATGCAAATGCGACACTTCCTTGCAAGGAAATAGCGTTTGCTAATGGCTACCTATCGTAGCAGTAGTGTTCTAATGCTTCTTAGAACGCGATATCGCATCTCATTTCTATGTTTCGTGGTAAGATATAATATGATTTGCGAAGTGTTATGCATTCCTCGTTTACGATTCAAATGAATGTAAATGCGACACTTCCTTGCAAGGAAATAGCGTTTGCAGATGTCTACGTATCGTTAGCAATAGCTTTCTAATGCTTCTTAAAACGCGATATCGCATCTCATTTCTATGTTTCATGGTAAGATATAATATGATTTGCGAAGTATCTTGTATTGCTCGTCTACACTTCAAATGAATGTAAATGCGACTCTTCCTTGCAAGGAAATAGCGTTTGCAGATGTCTACGTATCGTAGCGATAGAGTTCTTATGATTCTTAAAAGGCGATATCGCATCTCATGTCTACGTTTCATGGTAAGGTATAATATGATATGCGATGTGTTATGTATTCCTCGTCTACACTTCAAATGAATGTAAATGCGACTCTTCCTTGCTAGGAAATAGCGTCTGCAGATGTCTAGGTATCGTAGCAATAGAGTTCTAATTGTCACGTCCGGGACCGGGAGAATTTCCGGAGTCGACCGTACGAAACGAAATATAAAACACAGGGCCGATCACTCGATTGTGATGGGTGCCGTGGTTTCCTTTTATGGGACGCGAGCGGTAATTCTACCCTTTTCGATGCGGTAAAGTGAAATTCACTTACCTTTCGTCGATTAACACCTTAATATCCCCTTTCCAGGTACCGCTGTCGTCGAGGGTCACCGGCTGGGACAGTGGACGCGTAAGATGGGCGTTGAGGGAGCGTCAATGGAGTGAGGGTCCAGCGACGTTGACCGGACTCGGATGCTGGCGTCGGAGATGTCGGTGGTGCTGCAGGAGGCTGGATGCGGACAGCAGTAACAGCAATCACGGAATGGTAGGCTGGGCACGCCTGGGATCCGTTATATTCCCGCACAAGTTGTCGCAAGAAATTCTTTCTACCGGCGCGGCGCGTCTTCTTGGTAGCGGTGCGACACATACGAGATCTTCTTCTCCTAACTAGATTCGAGTCGGATAAGCGGCGGTCCGCTCTATCGTCGTCGGTCCAGGAGGGCGAAGAATGATCGTCCACTCGGAAGATCTTCCACTTGTATTCGGCACAGATAAGCGGCGGTCCGCTCTATCTAATGCAGAGGTTCAAGTGTCTGTATCTCCGCAAAGTAGCGCTGTGTGTGGTTGTACGCGAGAACCGGAGGGTGTCGCGTAGATATAAAATGAATAAGTACTCGAATGTAGAAATAAAATAAAGATATATTCTTGATTAATCCTAGCTATACACTTACTTCCCTATCTAGATTTAGAGTAACTTAATGAACTAGAAATAGAACTTAGATTTAGAAATAGAATAGGAACTTGAATACGATTTGAATTAGAAGTCGAGGTTTGAGAGAGGTCCGAAGTCGGGCGATGCCCGGGATGAAGTCGGAAGAGAACCGGAGCCGGGCGATGCCCGAGACGAAGTGACGATCCACTCGCGTGCACGCAACCTCCTCGGTTCTCGTGGCGCGCGAGTCGCTGAGCCCTTCGAGTGGGGCGGACGGTAGGAGTAGGGCGGACGGCCCTTGCGGTGGGGCGCGGCTCGCGTTACGCGTGAGCCGCGCGCGTCGAGTGCGCGCGCGAGCGCATCGTTTCTTAGAGAATATTGATTATAAATATATCTTAAAATTATGTGTGAGTGTTGTTCGTGTTACATCGAATAGTGTCGTGTGTACTTAGATCTAGACTTAATATGTATAATTATATATGTTGGAGAAAATGAAGTATGGCTGAGTTACGGCGGGCGATTCGGTGAGTCGTTGTTGCGAAGGTGGATCGTGGGTGCTGTGATTTGCGCGGTAGCGCAAATGATTGGTCCATCTCCGGGGCGTGATTTGCGGGTCGGCTGCCTTAGCTCGGCGAAAGGGGTGTTTACCTGTGCGCTTGGCCGTGGACGGGTGCAGGTAATTCGTCCCTGCTCTCTGTGGGAGGTGTCGGAGGGTGGACGGCGATACGCCGGACGTCACAGTAGCAATAGAGTTCTAATGCTTCTTATAACGCGATATCGCATCTCATTTCTATGTTTCATGGCAAGATACAATATGATTTGCGAAGTGTTATGTATTCCTCGTCTACACTTCAAATGAATGTAAATGCGACACTTCTTTGCAAGGAAATAGCGTTTGCAGATGTCTACGTATCGAAGCAATAGAGTTCAAATGCTTCTTAAAACGAGATACTGCATCTCATATCTATGTTTCATGATAAGATATAATATTCATTGCGATGTGTTATGCATTCCTCGTCTACGATTCAAATGAATGTAAATGCGACACTTCCTTGCAAGGAAATAGCGTTTGCAGATATCTGCGTATCGTAGCAGTAGAGTTCTAATGCTTCTTAAAACGCGATATCGCATCTCATTTCTATGTATCATGGTAAGATATAATATGATTTGCGATGTGTTATGTATTCCTCGTCTACACTTCAAATGAATGTAAATGCGACACTTCTTTGCAAGGAAATAGCGTTTGCAGATGTCTACGTATCGAAGCAATAGAGTTCAAGTGCTTCTTAAAACGAGATACTGCATCTCATATCTATGTTTCATGATAAGATATAATATTCATTGCGAAGTGTTATGCATTCCTCGTCTACGATTCAAATGAATGTAAATGCGACACTTCCTTGCAAGGAAATAGCGTTTGCAGATGTCTACGTATCGTAGCAATAGGGTTCTAATGCTTCTTAAAACGCGATATCGCATCTCATTTCTATGTTTCATGGTGAGATATAATATGATTTGCGAAGTATCATGTATTCCTCGTCTACACTTCAAGTGAATGTAAATGCGACACTTCCTTGCAAGGAAATAGCGTTTGCAAATGTCTACCTATCGTAGCAATAGTGTTCTAATGCTTCTTAAAACGCGATATCGCATCTCATTTCTATGTTTCATGGTAACAATATGATTTGCGAAGTGTTATGTATTCCTCGTCTACACTTCAAATGAATGTAAATGCGACACTTCCTTGCAAGGAAATAGCGTTTGCAGATGTCTACGTATCGTAGCAATAGAGATCTTATGATTCCTATAACGCGATATAGCATCTCATTTCTATGTTTCATGGCAAGATATAATATGATTTTCGAAGTGTCCTGTATTCCTCGTCTACACTTCAAATGAGTGTAAATGCGACTCTTCCTTGCAGGGAAATAGCGTTTGCAGATGTCTAGATATCGAAGCAACAGAGTTCAAATGCTTCTTAAAACGCGATATCGCATCTCATTTCTATGTTTCATGGTATGATATGATATGATTTGCGAAGTATCATGTATTCCTCGTCTACACTTCAAATGAATGTGAATGCGACACTTCCTCGCTAGGAAATAGCGTTTGCAGATGTCTACGTATCGTAGCAATAGAGTTCTTATGATTCTTAAAGCGCGATATCGCATCACATTTCTATGTTTCATAGTAAGATATAATATGATTTGCGGAGTGTTATGTATTCCTCGTCTACACTTCAAATGAATGTGAATGCGACACTTCCTTGCAAGGAAATAGCGTTTGCAGATGTCTACGTATCGTAGCAATAGAGTTCTAATGCTTCTTAAAACGCGATATCGCATCTCATTTCTATGTTTCATGGTGAGATATAATATGATTTGCGAAGTATCATGTATTCCTCGTCTACACTTCAAGTGAATGTAAATGCGACACTTCCTTGCAAGGAAATAGCGTTTGCAAATGTCTACCTATCGTAGCAATAGTGTTCTAATGCTTCTTAAAACGCGATATCGCATCTCATTTCTATGTTTCATGGTAACAATATGATTTGCGAAGTGTTATGTATTCCTCGTCTACACTTCAAATGAATGTAAATGCGACACTTCCTTGCAAGGAAATAGCGTTTGCAGATGTCTACGTATCGTAGCAATAGAGATCTTATGATTCCTAAAACGCGATATAGCATCTCATTTCTATGTTTCATGGCAAGATATAATATGATTTTCGAAGTGTCCTGTATTCCTCGTCTACACTTCAAATGAGTGTAAATGCGACTCTTCCTTGCAAGGAAATAGCGTTTGCAGATGTCTAGATATCGAAGCAACAGAGTTCAAATGCTTCTTAAAACGCGATATCGCATCTCATTTCTATGTTTCATGGTATGATATGATATGATTTGCGAAGTATCATGTATTCCTCGTCTACACTTCAAATGAATGTGAATGCGACACTTCCTCGCTAGGAAATAGCGTTTGCAGATGTCTACGTATCGTAGCAATAGAGTTCTTATGATTCTTAAAGCGCGATATCGCATCACATTTCTATGTTTCATAGTAAGATATAATATGATTTGCGGAGTGTTATGTATTCCTCGTCTACACTTCAAATGAATGTGAATGCGACACTTCCTTGCTAGGAAATAGCGTTTGCAGATGTCTACGTATCGTAGCAATAGGGTTCTTATGATTCTTAGAACGCGATATCGCATCTCATTTCTATGTTTCATGGTAAGATATAATATGATTTGCGAAGTGTTATGTATTCCTCGTCTACACTTCAAATGAATGTAAATGCGACACTTCATTGCAAGGAAATAGCGATTGCAGATGTCTACGTACCGTTGCAATAGAGTTCTTATGATTCTTAAAACGCTATATCGCATCTCATTTCTATGTTTCATGGTAAGATATAATATGATTTGCGGAGTGTTATGTATTCCTCGTCTACACTTCAAATGAATGTAAATGCGGCACTTCCTTGCAAGGAAATAGCGTTTGCAGATGTCTACGTATCGTAGCAATAGAGATCTTATGATTCCTAAAACGCGATATAGCATCTCATTTCTATGTTTCATGGCAAGATATAATATGATTTTCGAAGTGTCCTGTATTCCTCGTCTATACTTCAAATGAGTGTAAATGCGACTCTTCCTTGCAAGGAAATAGCGTTTGCAGAAGTCTAGATATCGAAGCAACAGAGTTCAAATGCTTCTTAAAACGCGATATCGCATCTCATTTCTATGTTTCATGGTATGATATGATATGATTTGCGAAGTATCATGTATTCCTCGTCTACACTTCAAATGAATGTAAATGCGACACTTCTTTGCAAAGAAATAGCGTTTGCAGATGTCTACGTATCGAAGCAATAGAGTTCAAATGCTTCTTAAAACGAGATATCGCATCTCATATCTATGTTTCATGATAAGATATAATATTCATTGCGAAGTGTTATGCATTCCTCGTCTACGATTCAAATGAATGAAAATGCGACACTTCCTTGCAAGGAAATAGCGTTTGCAGATGTCTACGTATCGAAGCAATAGAGTTCAAATGCTTCTTAAAACGAGATATTGCATCTCATATCTATATTTCATGATAAGATATAATATTCATTGCGAAGTGTTATGCATTCCTCGTCTACGATTCAAATGAATGAAAATGCGACACTTCCTTGCAAGGAAATAGCGTTTGCAGATGTCTAGATATCGAAGCAATAGAGTTCAAATGCTTCTTAAAACGCGATATCGCATCTCATTTCTATGTTTCATGGTAAGATATAATATGATTTTCGATGTGTCCTGTATTCCTCGTCTACACTTCAAATGAATGTGAAAGCGACACTTCCTCGCTAGGAAATAGCGTTTGCAGATGTCTACGTATCGTAGCAGTGGATTTCTGATGCTTCTTAAAATGCGATATCGCATCTCATTTCTATGTTTCATGGTGAGATATAATATGATTTGCGAAGTATCATGTATTCCTCGTCTACACTTCAAGTGAATGTAAATGCGACACTTCCTTGCAAGGAAATAGCGTTTGCAAATGTCTACCTATCGTAGCAATAGAGTTCTAATGCTTCTTAAAACGCGATATCGCATCTCATTTCTATGTTTCATGGTAATAATATGATTTGCGAAGTGTTATGTATTCCTCGTCTACACTTCAAATAAATGTAAATGCGACACTCCTTTGCTAGGAAATAGCGTTTGCAAATGTCTACATATCGTAGCAATAGTGTTCTAATGCTTCTTAAAACGCGATATCGCATCTCATTTCTATGTTTCATGGTGAGATATAATATGATTTGCGAAGTATCATATATTCCTCGTCTACACTTCAAGTGAATGTAAATGCGACACTTCCTTGCTAGAAAATAGCGTCTGCAGATGTCTAGGTGTCGTAGCAATAGAGTTCTAATGCCTCTTAGAACGCGATATCGCATCTCATTTCTATGTTTCATGGTAAGATATAATATGACTTGCGAAGTGTTATGTATTCCTCGTCTACACTTCAAATGAATGTAAATGCGACACTTACTTGCAAGGAAATAGCGTCTGCAGATGTCTACGTATCGTAGCGATAGAGTTCTAATGCTTCTTAAAACGCGTTATCGCATCTCATTTCTATGTTTCATGGTAAGATATATCATGATTTGCGAAGTGTTATGTATTCCTCCTCTACACTTCAAGTGAACGTAAATGCGACACTTCCTTGCAAGGAAATAGCGTTTGCAGATGTCTAGATATCGAAGCAATAGAGTTCAAATGCTTCTTAAAACGCGATATCGCATCTCATTTCTATGTTTCATGGTAAGATATAATATGATTTGCGAAGCGTTATGTATTCCTCGTCTACACTTCAAATAAATGTAAATGCGACACTCCTTTGCTAGGAAATAGCGTTTGCAAATGTCTACATATCGTAGCAATAGTGTTCTAATGCTTCTTAAAACGCGATATCGCATCTCATTTCTATGTTTCATGGTGAGATATAATATGATTTGCGAAGTATCATATATTCCTCGTCTACACTTCAAGTGAATGTAAATGCGACACTTCCTTGCTAGAAAATAGCGTCTGCAGATGTCTAGGTGTCGTAGCAATAGAGTTCTAATGCCTCTTAGAACGCGATATCGCATCTCATTTCTATGTTTCATGGTAAGATATAATATGACTTGCGAAGTGTTATGTATTCCTCGTCTACACTTCAAATGAATGTAAATGCGACACTTACTTGCAAGGAAATAGCGTCTGCAGATGTCTACGTATCGTAGCGATAGAGTTCTAATGCTTCTTAAAACGCGTTATCGCATCTCATTTCTATGTTTCATGGTAAGATATATCATGATTTGCGAAGTGTTATGTATTCCTCCTCTACACTTCAAATGAACGTAAATGCGACACTTCCTTGCAAGGAAATAGCGTTTGCAGATGTCTACGTATCGAAGCAATAGAGTTCAAATACTTCTTAAAACGAGATATTGCATCTCATATCTATGTTTCATAAGATATATTATTCATTGCGAAGTGTTATGCATTCCTCGTCTACCATTCAAATGAAAGTAAATGCGACACTTCCTTGCAAGGAAATAGCGTTTGCAGATGTCTAGGTATCGTAGCAATAGAGTTCTAATGCTTCTTAAATCGCGATATCGAATCTCATTTCTCTGTTTCATGGTAAGAATATGATTTGCGAAGTGTTATGTATTCCTCGTCTACACTTCAAATGAATGTAAATGCGACACTTCTTTGCTAGGAAATAGCGTTTGCAGATGTCTACGTATCGTAGCAATAGAGATCTTATGATTCCTAAAACGCGATATAGCATCTCATTTCTATGTTTCATGGCAAGATATAATATGATTTTCGAAGTGTCCTGTATTCCTCGTCTACACTTCAAATGAGTGTAAATGCGACTCTTCCTTGCAAGGAAATAGCGTTTGCAGATGTCTAGATATCGAAGCAACAGAGTTCAAATGCTTCTTAAAACGCGATATCGCATCTCATTTCTATGTTTCATGGTATGATATGATATGATTTGCGAAGTATCATGTATTCCTCGTCTACACTTCAAATGAATGTAAATGCGACACCATCTTGCAAGGAAATAGCGTTTGCAGATGTCTACGTATCGAAGCAATAGAGTTCAAATGCTTCTTAAAACGAGATATTGCATCTCATATCTATGTTTCATGATGAGATATAATATTCATTGCGAAGTGTTATGCATTCCTCGTCTACGATTCAAATGAATGAAAATGCGACACTTCCTTGCAAGGAAATAGCGTTTGCAGATGTCTAGATATCGAAGCAATAGAGTTCAAATGCTTCTTAAAACGCGATATCGCATCTCATTTCTATGTTTCATGGTAAGATATAATATGATTTGCGGAGTGTTATGTATTCCTCGTCTACACTTCAAATGAATGTAAATGCAACACTTCCTTGCAAGGAAATAGCGTTTGCAAATGTCTACCTATCGTAGCAGTAGTGTCCTAATGCTTCTTAGAACGCGATGTCGCATCTCATTTCTATGTTTCATGGTAAGATATAATATGATTTGCGAAGTGTTATGTATTCCTCGTCTACACTTCAAATGAATGTAAATGCGACACTTCATTGCAAGGAAATAGCGATTGCAGATGTCTACGTACCGTTGCAATAGAGTTCTTATGATTCTTAAAACGCTATATCGCATCTCATTTCTATGTTTCATGGTAAGATATAATATGATTTGCGGAGTGTTATGTATTCCTCGTCTACACTTCAAATGAATGTAAATGCGGCACTTCCTTGCAAGGAAATAGCGTTTGCAGATGTCTACGTATCGTAGCAATAGAGATCTTATGATTCCTAAAACGCGATATAGCATCTCATTTCTATGTTTCATGGCAAGATATAATATGATTTTCGAAGTGTCCTGTATTCCTCGTCTATACTTCAAATGAGTGTAAATGCGACTCTTCCTTGCAAGGAAATAGCGTTTGCAGAAGTCTAGATATCGAAGCAACAGAGTTCAAATGCTTCTTAAAACGCGATATCGCATCTCATTTCTATGTTTCATGGTATGATATGATATGATTTGCGAAGTATCATGTATTCCTCGTCTACACTTCAAATGAATGTAAATGCGACACTTCTTTGCAAAGAAATAGCGTTTGCAGATGTCTACGTATCGAAGCAATAGAGTTCAAATGCTTCTTAAAACGAGATATCGCATCTCATATCTATGTTTCATGATAAGATATAATATTCATTGCGAAGTGTTATGCATTCCTCGTCTACGATTCAAATGAATGAAAATGCGACACTTCCTTGCAAGGAAATAGCGTTTGCAGATGTCTACGTATCGAAGCAATAGAGTTCAAATGCTTCTTAAAACGAGATATTGCATCTCATATCTATATTTCATGATAAGATATAATATTCATTGCGAAGTGTTATGCATTCCTCGTCTACGATTCAAATGAATGAAAATGCGACACTTCCTTGCAAGGAAATAGCGTTTGCAGATGTCTAGATATCGAAGCAATAGAGTTCAAATGCTTCTTAAAACGCGATATCGCATCTCATTTCTATGTTTCATGGTAAGATATAATATGATTTTCGATGTGTCCTGTATTCATCGTCTACACTTCAAATGAATGTGAAAGCGACACTTCCTCGCTAGGAAATAGCGTTTGCAGATGTCTACGTATCGTAGCAGTGGATTTCTGATGCTTCTTAAAATGCGATATCGCATCTCATTTCTATGTTTCATGGTGAGATATAATATGATTTGCGAAGTATTATGTATTCCTCGTCTACACTTCAAATGAATGTAAATGCGACACTTCATTGCAAGGAAATAGCGATTGCAGATGTCTACGTACCGTTGCAATAGAGTTCTTATGATTCTTAAAACGCTATATCGCATCTCATTTCTATGTTTCATGGTAAGATATAATATGATTTGCGGAGTGTTATGTATTCCTCGTCTACACTTCAAATGAATGTAAATGCGGCACTTCCTTGCAAGGAAATAGCGTGTGCAGATGTCTAGGTATCGCAGCAATAGTGTTCTAATGCTTCTTAAAACGCGATATCGCATCCCATTTCTATGTTTCATGGTAAGATATAATATGATTTGCGAAGCGTCATGTATTCCTCGTCTACTCTTCAAATGAATGTAAATGCAACACTTCCTTGCTAGGAAATAGCGTGTGCAGATGTCTAGGTATCGCAGCAATAGTGTTCTAATGCTTCTTAAAACGCGATATCGCATCTCATTTCTATGTTTCATGGTATGATATGATATGATTTGCGAAGTATCATGTATTCCTCGTCTACACTTCAAATGAATGTAAATGCGACACTTCTTTGCAAAGAAATAGCGTTTGCAGATGTCTACGTATCGAAGCAATAGAGTTCAAATGCTTCTTAAAACGAGATATCGCATCTCATATCTATGTTTCATGATAAGATATAATATTCATTGCGAAGTGTTATGCATTCCTCGTCTACGATTCAAATGAATGAAAATGCGACACTTCCTTGCAAGGAAATAGCGTTTGCAGATGTCTACGTATCGAAGCAATAGAGTTCAAATGCTTCTTAAAACGAGATATTGCATCTCATATCTATATTTCATGATAAGATATAATATTCATTGCGAAGTGTTATGCATTCCTCGTCTACGATTCAAATGAATGAAAATGCGACACTTCCTTGCAAGGAAATAGCGTTTGCAGATGTCTAGATATCGAAGCAATAGAGTTCAAATGCTTCTTAAAACGCGATATCGCATCTCATTTCTATGTTTCATGGTAAGATATAATATGATTTTCGATGTGTCCTGTATTCATCGTCTACACTTCAAATGAATGTGAAAGCGACACTTCCTCGCTAGGAAATAGCGTTTGCAGATGTCTACGTATCGTAGCAGTGGATTTCTGATGCTTCTTAAAATGCGATATCGCATCTCATTTCTATGTTTCATGGTGAGATATAATATGATTTGCGAAGTATCATGTATTCCTCGTCTACACTTCAAGTGAATGTAAATGCGACACTTCCTTGCAAGGAAATAGCGTTTGCAAATGTCTACCTATCGTAGCAATAGAGTTCTAATGCTTCTTAAAACGCGATATCGCATCTCATTTCTATGTTTCATGGTAATAATATGATTTGCGAAGTGTTATGTATTCCTCGTCTACACTTCAAATAAATGTAAATGCGACACTCCTTTGCTAGGAAATAGCGTTTGCAAATGTCTACATATCGTAGCAACAGTGTTCTAATGCTTCTTAAAACGCGATATCGCATCTCATTTCTATGTTTCATGGTGAGATATAATATGATTTGCGAAGTATCATATATTCCTCGTCTACACTTCAAGTGAATGTAAATGCGACACTTCCTTGCTAGAAAATAGCGTCTGCAGATGTCTAGGTGTCGTAGCAATAGAGTTCTAATGCCTCTTAGAACGCGATATCGCATCTCATTTCTATGTTTCATGGTAAGATATAATATGACTTGCGAAGTGTTATGTATTCCTCGTCTACACTTCAAATGAATGTAAATGCGACACTTACTTGCAAGGAAATAGCGTCTGCAGATGTCTACGTATCGTAGCGATAGAGTTCTAATGCTTCTTAAAACGCGTTATCGCATCTCATTTCTATGTTTCATGGTAAGATATATCATGATTTGCGAAGTGTTATGTATTCCTCCTCTACACTTCAAGTGAACGTAAATGCGACACTTCCTTGCAAGGAAATAGCGTTTGCAGATGTCTAGATATCGAAGCAATAGAGTTCAAATGCTTCTTAAAACGCGATATCGCATCTCATTTCTATGTTTCATGGTAAGATATAATATGACTTGCGAAGTGTTATGTATTCCTCGTCTACACTTCAAATGAATGTAAATGCGACACTTACTTGCAAGGAAATAGCGTCTGCAGATGTCTACGTATCGTAGCGATAGAGTTCTAATGCTTCTTAAAACGCGTTATCGCATCTCATTTCTATGTTTCATGGTAAGATATATCATGATTTGCGAAGTGTTATGTATTCCTCCTCTACACTTCAAATGAACGTAAATGCGACACTTCCTTGCAAGGAAATAGCGTTTGCAGATGTCTACGTATCGAAGCAATAGAGTTCAAATACTTCTTAAAACGAGATATTGCATCTCATATCTATGTTTCATAAGATATATTATTCATTGCGAAGTGTTATGCATTCCTCGTCTACCATTCAAATGAAAGTAAATGCGACACTTCCTTGCAAGGAAATAGCGTCTGCAGATGTCTAGGTATCGTAGCAATAGAGTTCTAATGCTTCTTAAATCGCGATATCGCATCTCATTTCTCTGTTTCATGGTAAGAATATGATTTGCGAAGTGTTATGTATTCCTCGTCTACACTTCAAATGAATGTAAATGCGACACTTCTTTGCTAGGAAATAGCGTTTGCAGATGTCTACGTATCGTAGCAATAGAGATCTTATGATTCCTAAAACGCGATATAGCATCTCATTTCTATGTTTCATGGCAAGATATAATATGATTTTCGAAGTGTCCTGTATTCCTCGTCTACACTTCAAATGAGTGTAAATGCGACTCTTCCTTGCAAGGAAATAGCGTTTGCAGATGTCTAGATATCGAAGCAACAGAGTTCAAATGCTTCTTAAAACGCGATATCGCATCTCATTTCTATGTTTCATGGTATGATATGATATGATTTGCGAAGTATCATGTATTCCTCGTCTACACTTCAAATGAATGTGAATGCGACACTTCCTCGCTAGGAAATAGCGTTTGCAGATGTCTACGTATCGTAGCAATAGAGTTCTTATGATTCTTAAAGCGCGATATCGCATCACATTTCTATGTTTCATAGTAAGATATAATATGATTTGCGGAGTGTTATGTATTCCTCGTCTACACTTCAAATGAATGTGAATGCGACACTTCCTTGCTAGGAAATAGCGTTTGCAGATGTCTACGTATCGTAGCAATAGGGTTCTTATGATTCTTAGAACGCGATATCGCATCTCATTTCTATGTTTCATGGTAAGATATAATATGATTTGCGAAGTGTTATGTATTCCTCGTCTACACTTCAAATGAATGTAAATGCGACACTTCATTGCAAGGAAATAGCGATTGCAGATGTCTACGTACCGTTGCAATAGAGTTCTTATGATTCTTAAAACGCTATATCGCATCTCATTTCTATGTTTCATGGTAAGATATAATATGATTTGCGGAGTGTTATGTATTCCTCGTCTACACTTCAAATGAATGTAAATGCGGCACTTCCTTGCAAGGAAATAGCGTTTGCAGATGTCTACGTATCGTAGCAATAGAGACCTTATGATTCCTAAAACGCGATATAGCATCTCATTTCTATGTTTCATGGCAAGATATAATATGATTTTCGAAGTGTCCTGTATTCCTCGTCTATACTTCAAATGAGTGTAAATGCGACTCTTCCTTGCAAGGAAATAGCGTTTGCAGAAGTCTAGATATCGAAGCAACAGAGTTCAAATGCTTCTTAAAACGCGATATCGCATCTCATTTCTATGTTTCATGGTATGATATGATATGATTTGCGAAGTATCATGTATTCCTCGTCTACACTTCAAATGAATGTAAATGCGACACTTCTTTGCAAAGAAATAGCGTTTGCAGATGTCTACGTATCGAAGCAATAGAGTTCAAATGCTTCTTAAAACGAGATATTGCATCTCATATCTATGTTTCATGATAAGATATAATATTCATTGCGAAGTGTTATGCATTCCTCGTCTACGATTCAAATGAATGAAAATGCGACACTTCCTTGCAAGGAAATAGCGTTTGCAGATGTCTACGTATTGAAGCAATAGAGTTCAAATGCTTCTTAAAACGAGATATTGCATCTCATATCTATGTTTCATGATAAGATATAATATTCATTGCGAAGTGTTATGCATTCCTCGTCTACTATTCAAATGAATGAAAATGCGACACTTCCTTGCAAGGAAATAGCGTTTGCAGATGTCTAGATATCGAAGCAATAGAGTTCAAATGCTTCTTAAAACGCGATATCGCATCTCATTTCTATGTTTCATGGTAAGATATAATATGATTTTCGATGTGTCCTGTATTCCTCGTCTACACTTCAAATGAATGTGAAAGCGACACTTCCTCGCTAGGAAATAGCGTTTGCAGATGTCTACGTATCGTAGCAGTGGATTTCTGATGCTTCTTAAAATGCGATATCGCATCTCATTTCTATGTTTCATGGTGAGATATAATATGATTTGCGAAGTATCATGTATTCCTCGTCTACACTTCAAGTGAATGTAAATGCGACACTTCCTTGCAAGGAAATAGCGTTTGCAAATGTCTACCTATCGTAGCAATAGAGTTCTAATGCTTCTTAAAACGCGATATCGCATCTCATTTCTATGTTTCATGGTAATAATATGATTTGCGAAGTGTTATGTATTCCTCGTCTACACTTCAAATAAATGTAAATGCGACACTCCTTTGCTAGGAAATAGCGTTTGCAAATGTCTACATATCGTAGCAATAGTGTTCTAATGCTTCTTAAAACGCGATATCGCATCTCATTTCTATGTTTCATGGTGAGATATAATATGATTTGCGAAGTATCATATATTCCTCGTCTACACTTCAAGTGAATGTAAATGCGACACTTCCTTGCTAGAAAATAGCGTCTGCAGATGTCTAGGTGACGTAGCAATAGAGTTCTAATGCCTCTTAGAACGCGATATCGCATCTCATTTCTATGTTTCATGGTAAGATATAATATGACTTGCGAAGTGTTATGTATTCCTCGTCTACACTTCAAATGAATGTAAATGCGACACTTACTTGCAAGGAAATAGCGTCTGCAGATGTCTACGTATCGTAGCGATAGAGTTCTAATGCTTCTTAAAACGCGTTATCGCATCTCATTTCTATGTTTCATGGTAAGATATATCATGATTTGCGAAGTGTTATGTATTCCTCCTCTACACTTCAAGTGAACGTAAATGCGACACTTCCTTGCAAGGAAATAGCGTTTGCAGATGTCTAGATATCGAAGCAATAGAGTTCAAATGCTTCTTAAAACGCGATATCGCATCTCATTTCTATGTTTCATGGTAAGATATAATATGATTTGCGAAGCGTTATGTATTCCTCGTCTACACTTCAAATAAATGTAAATGCGACACTCCTTTGCTAGGAAATAGCGTTTGCAAATGTCTACATATCGTAGCAATAGTGTTCTAATGCTTCTTAAAACGCGATATCGCATCTCATTTCTATGTTTCATGGTGAGATATAATATGATTTGCGAAGTATCATATATTCCTCGTCTACACTTCAAGTGAATGTAAATGCGACACTTCCTTGCTAGAAAATAGCGTCTGCAGATGTCTAGGTGTCGTAGCAATAGAGTTCTAATGCCTCTTAGAACGCGATATCGCATCTCATTTCTATGTTTCATGGTAAGATATAATATGACTTGCGAAGTGTTATGTATTCCTCGTCTACACTTCAAATGAATGTAAATGCGACACTTACTTGCAAGGAAATAGCGTCTGCAGATGTCTACGTATCGTAGCGATAGAGTTCTAATGCTTCTTAAAACGCGTTATCGCATCTCATTTCTATGTTTCATAGTAAGATATATCATGATTTGCGAAGTGTTATGTATTCCTCCTCTACACTTCAAATGAACGTAAATGCGACACTTCCTTGCAAGGAAATAGCGTTTGCAGATGTCTACGTATCGAAGCAATAGAGTTCAAATGCTTCTTAAAACGAGATATTGCATCTCATATCTATGTTTCATAAGATATATTATTCATTGCGAAGTGTTATGCATTCCTCGTCTACCATTCAAATGAAAGTAAATGCGACACTTCCTTGCAAGGAAATAGCGTCTGCAGATGTCTAGGTATCGTAGCAATAGAGTTCTAATGCTTCTTAAATCGCGATATCGCATCTCATTTCTCTGTTTCATGGTAAGAATATGATTTGCGAAGTGTTATGTATTCCTCGTCTACACTTCAAATGAATGTAAATGCGACACTTCTTTGCTAGGAAATAGCGTTTGCAGATGTCTACGTATCGTAGCAATAGAGATCTTATGATTCCTAAAACGCGATATAGCATCTCATTTCTATGTTTCATGGCAAGATATAATATGATTTTCGAAGTGTCCTGTATTCCTCGTCTACACTTCAAATGAGTGTAAATGCGACTCTTCCTTGCAAGGAAATAGCGTTTGCAGATGTCTAGATATCGAAGCAACAGAGTTCAAATGCTTCTTAAAACGCGATATCGCATCTCATTTCTATGTTTCATGGTATGATATGATATGATTTGCGAAGTATCATGTATTCCTCGTCTACACTTCAAATGAATGTAAATGCGACACCATCTTGCAAGGAAATAGCGTTTGCAGATGTCTACGTATCGAAGGAATAGAGTTCAAATGCTTCTTAAAACGAGATATTGCATCTCATATCTATGTTTCATGATGAGATATAATATTCATTGCGAAGTGTTATGCATTCCTCGTCTACGATTCAAATGAATGAAAATGCGACACTTCCTTGCAAGGAAATAGCGTTTGCAGATGTCTAGATATCGAAGCAATAGAGTTCAAATGCTTCTTAAAACGCGATATCGCATCTCATTTCTATGTTTCATGGTAAGATATAATATGATTTGCGGAGTGTTATGTATTCCTCGTCTACACTTCAAATGAATGTAAATGCAACACTTCCTTGCAAGGAAATAGCGTTTGCAAATGTCTACCTATCGTAGCAGTAGTGTCCTAATGCTTCTTAGAACGCGATGTCGCATCTCATTTCTATGTTTCATGGTAAGATATAATATGATTTGCGAAGTGTTATGTATTCCTCGTCTACACTTCAAATGAATGTAAATGCGACACTTCTTTGCAAAGAAATAGCGTTTGCAGATGTCTACGTATCGTAGCAATAGAGTTCTTATGATTCTTAAAACGCGATATCGCATCACATTTCTATGTTTCATGGTAAGATATAATATGATTTGCGGAGTGTTATGTATTCCTCGTCTACACTTCAAATGAATGTGAATACGACACTTCCTCGCTAGGAAATAGCGTTTGCAGATGTCTACGTATCGAAGCAATAGAGTTCAAATGCTTCTTAAAATGAGATATTGCATCTCATATCTATGTTTCATGATAAGATATAATATTCATTGCGAAGTGTTATGCATTCCTCGTCTACGATTCAAATGAATGAAAATGCGACACTTCCTTGCAAGGAAATAGCGTTTGCAGATGTCTAGATATCGAAGCAATAGAGTTCAAATGCTTCTTAAAACGCGATATCGCATTTCATTTCTATGTTTCATGGTAAGATATAATATGATTTTCGAAGTGTCCTGTATTCCTCGTCTACACTTCAAATGAATGTGAAAGCGACACTAACTCGCTAGGAAATAGCGTTTGCAGATGTCTACGTATCGTAGCAGTGGATTTCTGATGCTTCTTAAACCGCGATATCGCATCTTATTTGTATGTTTCATGGTAAGATATAATATGATTTGCGAAGTGTTATGTATTCCTCGTCTACACTTCAAATGAATGTAAATGCGACACTTCTTTGCAAGGAAATAGCGTTTGCAGATGTTTACGTATCGTTGCAACAGAGTTCTTATGATTCTTAAAACGCGATATCGCATCACATTTCTATGTTTCATAGTAAGATATAATATGATTTGCGGAGTGTTATGTATTCCTCGTCTACACTTCAAATGAATGTGAATGCGACACTTCCTTGCTAGGAAATAGCGTTTGCAGATGTCTACGTATCGTAGCAATAGGGTTCTTATGATTCTTAGAACGCGACATCGCATCTCATTTCTATGTTTCATGGTAAGATATAATATGATTTGCGAAGTGTTATGTATTCCTCGTCTACACTTCAAATGAATGTAAATGCGACACTTCATTGCAAGGAAATAGCGTTTGCAGATGTCTACGTATCGTTGCAATAGAGTTCTTATGATTCTTAAAACGCTATATCGCATCTCATTTCTATGTTTCGTGGTAAGATATAATATGATTTGCGGAGTGTTATGTATTCCTCGTCTACACGTCAAATGAATGTAAATGCGACACTTCCTTGCAAGGAAATAGCGTTTGCAGATGTCTACGTATCGTAGCAATAGAGATCTTATGATTCCTAAAACGCGATATGGCATCTCATTTCTATGTTTCATGGTAAGATATAATATGATTTGCGAAGTGTTATGTATTCCTCGTCTACACTTCAAATGAATGTAAATGCGACACTTCTTTGCAAGGAAATAGCGTTTGCAGATGTCTACGTATCGTAGCAATAGAGTTCTTATGATTCTTAAAACGCTATATCGCATCACATTTCTATGTTTCATGGTAAGATATAATATGATATGCGGAGTGTTATGTATTCCTCGTCCACACTTCAAATGAATGTGAATGCGACACTTCCTCGCTAGGAAATAGCGTTTGCAGATGTCTACGTATCGTAGCAATAGAGTTCCTATGCATCTTAAAACGCGATATCGCATCTCATTTCTATGTTTCATGGTAAGATATATAATGATTTGCGAAGTGTTATGTATTCCTCGTCTACACTTCAAATGAATGTAAATGCGACACTTCTTTGCAAGGAAATAGCGTTTGCAGATGTCTACGTATCGTAGCAATAGAGTTCTTATGATTCTTAAAACGCGATATCGCATCTCATTTCTATGTTTCATGATAAGATATAATATGATTTGCGAAGTGTTATGTATTCCTCGTCTACACTTCAAATGAATGTAAATGCAACACTTCCTTGCAAGGAAATAGCGTTTGCAAATGTCTAACTATCGTAGCAGTAGTGTCCTAATGCTTCTTAGAACGCGATGTCGCATCTCATTTCTATGTTTCATGGTAAGATATAATATGATTTGCGAAGTGTTATGTATTCCTCGTCTACACTTCAAATGAATGTAAATGCGACACTTCTTTGCAAAGAAATAGCGTTTGCAGATGTCTACGTATCGTAGCAATAGAGTTCTTATGATTCTTAAATCGCGATATCGCATCACATTTCTATGTTTCATGGTAAGATATAATATGATTTGCGGGGTGTTATGTATTCCTCGTCTACACTTCAAATGAATGTGAATGCGACACTTCCTTGCAAGGAAATAGCGTTTGCAGATGTCTACGTATCGTAGTAATAGAGATCTTATGATCCTTAAAACGCGATATCGCATCTCATTTCTATGTTTCATGGTAAGATATAGTATGACTTGCGAAGTGTTATGTATTCCTCGTCTACACTTCAAATGAATGTAAATGCGACACTTACTTGCTAGGAAATAGCGTCTGCAGATGTCTAGGTATCGTAGCAATAGAGTCCTAATGCTTCTTATAACGCGATATCGCATATCATTTCTATGTTTCATGGTAAGATATAATATGATTTGCGAAGTGTTATATATTCCTCGTCTACATTTCAAGTGAATGTAAATGCGACACTTCTTTGCAAGGAAATAGCGTTTGCAGATGTCTACGTATCGAAGAAATAGAGTTCAAGTGCTTCTTAAAACGAGATACTGCATCTCATATCTATGTTTCATGATAAGATATAATATTCATTGCGAAGTGTTATGCATTCCTCGTCTACGATTCAAATGAATGTAAATGCGACACTTCCTTGCAAGGAAATAGCGTTTGCAGATGTCTACGTATCGTAGCAATAGAGTTCTAATGCTTCTTATAACGCGATATCGCATCTCGTTTCTATGTTTCATGGTAAGATTTAATATGATTTGCGAAGTGTTATGTATTCCTCCTCTACACTTCAAATGAACGTAAATGCTACACTTCCTTGCAAGGAAATAGCGTTTGCAGATGTCTACGTATCGAGCAATAGAGTTCAAATGCTTCTTAAAACGAGATACTGCATCTCATATCTATGTTTCATGATAAGATATAATATTCATTGCGAAGTGTTATGCATTCCTCGTCTACGATTCAAATGAATGTAAATGCGACACTCCTTTGCTAGGAAATAGCGTTTGCAAATGTCTACATATCGTAGCAATAGTGTTCTAATGCTTCTTAAAACGCGATATCGCATCTCATTTCTATGTTTCATGGTGAGATATAATATGATTTGCGAAGTATCATGTATTCCTCGTCTACACTTCAAATGAATGTAAATGCGACACTTCCTTACAAGTAAATTGCGTTTGCAGATGTCTACGTATCGAAGCAATAGAGTTCAAATGCTTCTTAAAACGAGATACTGCATCTCATATCTATGTTTCATGATAAGATATAATATTCATTGCGAAGTGTTATGCATTCCTCGTCTACGATTCAAATGAAAGTAAATGCGACACTTCCTTGCAAGGAAATAGCGTTTGCAGATATCTACGTATCGTAGCAATAGAGTTATAATGCTTCTTAGAACGCGATATCGCATCTCATTTCTATGTTTCATGGTGAGATATAATATGATTTGCGAAGTGTCATGCATTCCTCGTCTACACTTCAAATGAATGTGAATGCGACACTTCCTCGCTAGGAAATAGCGTTTGCAGATATCTACGTATCGTAGCAATAGAGTTATAATGCTTCTTAAAACGCGATATCGCATCTCATTTCTATGTTTCATAGTAAGATATATTATTCATTGCTAAGTGATATGCATTCCTCGTCTACGATTCAAATGAAAGTAAATGCGACACTTTCTTGCAAGGAAATAGCGTTTGCAGATGTCTACGTATCGTAGCAATAGCTTTCTAATGCTTCTTAAAACGCGATATCGCATCCCATTTCTATGTTTCATAGTAAGATATATTATTCATTGCGAAGTGTTATGCATTCCTCGTCTACGATTCAAATGAAAGTAAATGCGACACTTCCTTGCAAGGAAATAGCGTTTGCAGATGTCTACGTATCGTAGCAATAGCTTTCTAATGCTTCTTAAAACGCGATATCGCATCCCATTTCTATGTTTCATGGTAAGATATAATATGATTTTCGAAGTGTCCTGTATTCCTCGTCTACACTTCAAATGAATGTAAATGCGACACTTCCTTGCTAGGAAATAGCGTCTGCAGATGTCTAGGTGTCGTAGCAATAGAGTTCTAATGCCTCTTAGAACGCGATATCGCATCTCATTTCTATGTTTCATGGTAAGATATAATATGACTCGCGAAGTGTTATGTATTCCTCGTCTACACTTCAAATGAATGTAAATGCGACACTTACTTGCAAGGAAATAGCGTCTGCAGATGTCTACGTATCGTAGCAATAGAGTTCTAATGCTTCTTAAAACGCGTTATCGCATCTCATTTCTATGTTTCATGGTAAGATATATCATGATTTGCGAAGTGTTATGTATTCCTCCTCTACACTTCAAATGAACGTAAATGCGACACTTCCTTGCAAGGAAATAGCGTTTGCAGATGTCTACGTATCGAAGCAATAGAGTTCAAATGCTTCTTAAAACGAGATATTGCATCTCATATCTATGTTTCATAAGATATATTATTCATTGCGAAGTGTTATGCATTCCTCGTCTATGATTCAAATGAAAGTAAATGCGACACTTCCTTGCAAGGAAATAGCGTCTGCAGATGTCTAGGTATCGTAGCAATAGAGTTCTAATGCTTCTTAAAACGCGATATCGCATCTCATTTCTATGTTTCATGGTAAGATATAATATGATTTGCGAAGTGTTATGTATTCCTCGTTTACACTTCAAATGAATGTAAATGCGACACTTCTTTGCAAGGAAATAGCGTTTGCAGATGTCTACGTATCGAAGCAATAGAGTTCAAATGCTTCTTAAAACGAGATACTGCATCTCATATCTATGTTTCATGATAAGATATAATATTCATTGCGAAGTGTTATGCATTCCTCGTCTACGATTCAAATGAATGTAAATGCGACACTTCCTTGCAAGGAAATAGCGTTTGCAGATGTCTACGTATCGTAGCAATAGAGTTCTAATGTTTCTTAAAACGCGATATCGCATCTCACATCTATGTTTTATGGTAAGATATAATATGACTTGCGAAGTGTTATGTATTCCTCGTCTACACTTCAAATGAATGTAAATGCGACACTTACTTGCAAGGAAATAGCGTCTGCAGATGTCTACGTATCGTAGCAATAGAGTTCTAATGCTTCTTAAAACGCGTTATCGCATCTCATTTCTATGTTTCATGGTAAGATATATCATGATATGCGAAGTGTTATGTATTCCTCCTCTACACTTCAAATGAACGTAAATGCGACACTTCCTTGCAAGGAAATAGCGTTTGCAGATGTCTACGTATCAAAGGAATAGAGATCAAATGCTTCTTAAAACGAGATATTGCATCTCATATCTATGTTTCATAAGATATATTATTCATTGCGAAGTGTTATGCATTCCTCGTGTACGATTCAAATGAAAGTAAATGCGACACTTCCTTGCAAGGAAATAGCGTCTGCACATGTCTAGGTATCGTAGCAATAGAGTTCTAGTGCTTCTTAAAACGCGATATCGCATCTCATTTCTATGTTTCATGGTAATAATATGATTTGCGAAGTGTTATGTATTCCTCGTCTACACTTCAAGTGAATGTAAATGCGACACTTCTTTGCTAGGATGTAGCGTTTGCAAATGTCTACCTATCGTAGCAATAGTTTTCTATTGCATCTTAAAACGCGATATCGCATCTCATTTCTATGTTTCATGGTAAGATATAATATGATTTGCGAAGTGTTATGTATTCCTCCTCTACACTTCAAATGAATGTGAATGCGATACTTCCTCGCTAGGAAATAGCGTTTGCAGATGTCTGCATATCGTAGCAATAGAGTTCTTATGATTCTTAAAACGCGATATTGCATCTCACTTCTATGTTTCATGGTAAGATATAATATGATTTGTGAAGTGTTATGTATTCCTCGTCTACACTTCAAATGAATGTGAATGCGACACTTCCTCGCTAGGAAATAGCGTTTGCAGATGTCTACGTATCGTAGCAATAGAGTTATAATGCTTCTTAAAACGCGATATCGCATCTCATATCTATGTTTGATGGTGAGATATATTATTCATTGCGAAGTGTTATGCATTCCTCGTCTACGATTCAAATGAAAGTAAATGCGACACTTCCTTGCAAGGAGATAGCGTTTGCAGATGTCTAGGTATCGTAGCAATAGAGTTCTAATGCTTCTTATAACGCGATATCGCATCTCATTTCTATGTTTCATGGCAAGATATAATATGATTTGCGAAGTGTTATGTATTCCTCGTCTACACTTCAAATGAATGTAAATGCGACACTTCTTTGCAAGGAAATAGCGTTTGCAGATGTCTACGTATCGAAGCAATAGAGTTCAAATGCTTCTTAAAACGAGATACTGCATCTCATATCTATGTTTCATGATAAGATATAATATTCATTGCGATGTGTTATGCATTCCTCGTCTACGATTCAAATGAATGTAAATGCGACACTTCCTTGCATGGAAATAGCGTTTGCAGATGTCTGCGTATCGTAGAAGTAGAGTTCTAATGCTTCTTAAAACGCGATATCGCATCTCATTTCTATGTTTCATGGTAAGATATAATATGATTTGCGAAGTGTTATGTATTCCTCGTCTACACTTCAAATGAATGTAAATGCGACACTTCTTTGCAAGGAAATAGCGTTTGCAGATGTCTACGTATCGAAGCAATAGAGTTCAAATGCTTCTTAAAACGAGATACTGCATCTCATATCTATGTTTCATGATAAGATATAATATTCATTGCGAAGTGTTATGCATTCCTCGTCTACGATTCAAATGAATGTAAATGCGACACTTCCTTGCAAGGAAATAGCGTTTGCAGATGTCTACGTATCGTAGCAATAGAGTTCTAATGTTTCTTAAAACGCGATATCGCATCTCACATCTATGTTTTATGGTAAGATATAATATGACTTGCGAAGTGTTATGTATTCCTCGTCTACACTTCAAATGAATGTAAATGCGACACTTACTTGCAAGGAAATAGCGTCTGCAGATGTCTACGTATCGTAGCAATAGAGTTCTAATGCTTCTTAAAACGCGTTATCGCATCTCATTTCTATGTTTCATGGTAAGATATATCATGATATGCGAAGTGTTATGTATTCCTCCTCTACACTTCAAATGAACGTAAATGCGACACTTCCTTGCAAGGAAATAGCGTTTGCAGATGTCTACGTATCAAAGCAATAGAGATCAAATGCTACTTAAAACGAGATATTGCATCTCATATCTATGTTTCATAAGATATATTATTCATTGCGAAGTGTTATGCATTCCTCGTGTACGATTCAAATGAAAGTAAATGCGACACTTCCTTGCAAGGAAATAGCGTCTGCACATGTCTAGGTATCGTAGCAATAGAGTTCTAATGCTTCTTAAAACGCGATATCGCATCTCATTTCTATGTTTCATGGTAATAATATGATTTGCGAAGTGTTATGTATTCCTCGTCTACACTTCAAATGAATGTAAATGCGACACTTCTTTGCTAGGATGTAGCGTTTGCAAATGTCTACCTATCGTAGCAATAGTTTTCTATTGCATCTTAAAACGCGATATCGCATCTCATTTCTATGTTTCATGGTAAGATATAATATGATTTGCGAAGTGTTATGTATTCCTCCTCTACACTTCAAATGAATGTGAATGCGATACTTCCTCGCTAGGAAATAGCGTTTGCAGATGTCTACATATCGTAGCAATAGAGTTCTTATGATTCTTAAAACGCGATATTGCATCTCACTTCTATGTTTCATGGTAAGATATAATATGATTTGTGAAGTGTTATGTATTCCTCGTCTACACTTCAAATGAATGTGAATGCGACACTTCCTCGCTAGGAAATAGCGTTTGCAGATGTCTACGTATCGTAGCAATAGAGTTATAATGCTTCTTAAAACGCGATATCGCATCTCATATCTATGTTTGATGGTGAGATATATTATTCATTGCGAAGTGTTATGCATTCCTCGTCTACGATTCAAATGAAAGTAAATGCGACACTTCCTTGCAAGGAGATAGCGTTTGCAGATGTCTAGGTATCGTAGCAATAGAGTTCTAATGCTTCTTATAACGCGATATCGCATCTCATTTCTATGTTTCATGGCAAGATATAATATGATTTGCGAAGTGTTATGTATTCCTCGTCTACACTTCAAATGAATGTAAATGCGACACTTCTTTGCAAGGAAATAGCGTTTGCAGATGTCTACGTATCGAAGCAATAGAGTTCAAATGCTTCTTAAAACGAGATATTGCATCTCATATCTATGTTTCATGATAAGATATAATATTCATTGAGATGTGTTATGCATTCCTCGTCTACGATTCAAATGAATGTAAATGCGACACTTCCTTGCATGGAAATAGCGTTTGCAGATGTCTGCGTATCGTAGAAGTAGAGTTCTAATGCTTCTTAAAACGCGATATCGCATCTCATTTCTATGTTTCATGGTAAGATATAATATGATTTGCGAAGTGTTATGTATTCCTCGTCTACACTTCAAATGAATGTAAATGCGACACTTCTTTGCAAGGAAATAGCGTTTGCAGATGTCTAGGTATCGTAGCAATAGAGTTCTAATGCTTCTTATAACGCGATATCGCATCTCATTTCTATGTTTCATGGCAAGATACAATATGATTTGCGAAGTGTTATGTATTCCTCGTCTACACTTCAAATGAATGTAAATGCGACACTTCTTTGCAAGGAAATAGCGTTTGCAGATGTCTACGTATCGAAGCAATAGAGTTCAAATGCTTCTTAAAACGAGATACTGCATCTCATATCTATGTTTCATGATAAGATATAATATTCATTGCGATGTGTTATGCATTCCTCGTCTACGATTCAAATGAATGTAAATGCGACACTTCCTTGCAAGGAAATAGCGTTTGCAGATATCTGCGTATCGTAGCAGTAGAGTTCTAATGCTTCTTAAAACGCGATATCGCATCTCATTTCTATGTTTCATGGTAAGATATAATATGATTTGCGATGTGTTATGTATTCCTCGTCTACACTTCAAATGAATGTAAATGCGACACTTCTTTGCAAGGAAATAGCGTTTGCAGATGTCTACGTATCGAAGCAATAGAGTTCAAGTGCTTCTTAAAACGAGATACTGCATCTCATATCTATGTTTCATGATAAGATATAATATTCATTGCGAAGTGTTATGCATTCCTCGTCTACGATTCAAATGAATGTAAATGCGACACTTCCTTGCAAGGAAATAGCGTTTGCAGATGTCTACGTATCGTAGCAATAGAGTTCTAATGTTTCTTAAAACGCGATATCGCATCTCATTTCTATGTTTCATGGTGAGATATAATATGATTTGCGAAGTATCATGTAATCCTCGTCTACACTTCAAATGAATGTAAATGCGACACTTCCTTGCAAGGAAATAGCGTTTGCAGATGTCTACGTATCGTAGCAATAGAGATTTTATGATTCCTAAAACGCGATATAGCATCTCATTTCTATGTTTCATGGCAAGATATAATATGATTTTCGAAGTGTCCTGTATTCCTCGTCTACACTTCAAATGAGTGTAAATGCGACTCTTCCTTGCAAGGAAATAGCGTTTGCAGATGTCTAGATATCGAAGCAACAGAGTTCAAATGCTTCTTAAAACGCGATATCGCATCTCATTTCTATGTTTCATGGTATGATATGATATGATTTGCGAAGTATCATGTATTCCTCGTCTACACTTCAAATGAATGTGAATGCGACACTTCCTCGCTAGGAAATAGCGTTTGCAGATGTCTACGTATCGTAGCAATAGAGTTCTTATGATTCTTAAAGCGCGATATCGCATCACATTTCTATGTTTCATAGTAAGATATAATATGATTTGCGGAGTGTTATGTATTCCTCGTCTACACTTCAAATGAATGTGAATGCGACACTTCCTTGCTAGGAAATAGCGATTGCAGATGTCTACGTACCGTTGCAATAGAGTTCTTATGATTCTTAAAACGCTATATCGCATCTCATTTCTATGTTTCATGGTAAGATATAATATGATTTGCGGAGTGTTATGTATTCCTCGTCTACACTTCAAATGAATGTAAATGCGGCACTTCCTTGCAAGGAAATAGCGTTTGCAGATGTCTACGTATCGTAGCAATAGAGATCTTATGATTCCTAAAACGCGATATAGCATCTCATTTCTATGTTTCATGGCAAGATATAATATGATTTTCGAAGTGTCCTGTATTCCTCGTCTATACTTCAAATGAGTGTAAATGCGACTCTTCCTTGCAAGGAAATAGCGTTTGCAGATGTCTAGATATCGAAGCAACAGAGTTCAAATGCTTCTTAAAACGCGATATCGCATCTCATTTCTATGTTTCATGGTATGATATGATATAATTTGCGAAGTATCATGTATTCCTCGTCTACACTTCAAATGAATGTAAATGCGACACTTCTTTGCAAAGAAATAGCGTTTGCAGATGTCTACGTATCGAAGCAATAGAGTTCAAATGCTTCTTAAAACGAGATATTGCATCTCATATCTATGTTTCATGATAAGATATAATATTCATTGCGAAGTGTTATGCATTCCTCGTCTACGATTCAAATGAATGAAAATGCGACACTTCCTTGCAAGGAAATAGCGTTTGCAGATGTCTACGTATCGAAGCAATAGAGTTCAAATGCTTCTTAAAACGAGATATTGCATCTCATATCTATGTTTCATGATAAGATATAATATTCATTGCGAAGTGTTATGCATTCCTCGTCTACGATTCAAATGAATGAAAATGCGACACTTCCTTGCAAGGAAATAGCGTTTGCAGATGTCTAGATATCGAAGCAATAGAGTTCAAATGCTTCTTAAAACGCGATATCGCATCTCATTTCTATGTTTCATGGTAAGATATAATATGATTTGCGAAGTGTTATGTATTCCTCGTCTACACTTCAAATGAATGTAAATGCGACACTTCTTTGCAAGGAAATAGCGTTTGCAGATGTCTACGTATCGTAGCAATAGAGTTCTAATGCTTCTTAAAACGCGATATCGCATCTCATTTCTATGTTTCATGGTGAGATATAATATGATTTGCGAAGTATCATGTATTCCTCGTCTACACTTCAAGTGAATGTAAATGCGACACTTCCTTGCAAGGAAATAGCGTTTGCAAATGTCTACCTATCTTAGCAATAGAGTTCTAATGCTTCTTAAAACGCGATATCGCATCTCATTTCTATGTTTCATGGTAATAATATGATTTGCGAAGTGTTATGTATTCCTCGTCTACACTTCAAATAAATGTAAATGCGACACTCCTTTGCTAGGAAATAGCGTTTGCAAATGTCTACATATCGTAGCAATAGTGTTCTAATGCTTCTTAAAACGCGATATCGCATCTCATTTCTATGTTTCATGGTGAGATATAATATGATTTGCGAAGTATCATATATTCCTCGTCTACACTTCAAGTGAATGTAAATGCGACACTTCCTTGCTAGAAAATAGCGTCTGCAGATGTCTAGGTGTCGTAGCAATAGAGTTCTAATGCCTCTTAGAACGCGATATCGCATCTCATTTCTATGTTTCATGGTAAGATATAATATGACTTGCGAAGTGTTATGTATTCCTCGTCTACACTTCAAATGAAAGTAAATGCGACACTTACTTGCAAGGAAATAGCGTCTGCAGATGTCTACGTATCGTAGCGATAGAGTTCTAATGCTTCTTAAAACGCGTTTTCGCATCTCATTTCTATGTTTCATGGTAAGATATATCATGATTTGCGAAGTGTTATGTATTCCTCCTCTACACTTCAAATGAACGTAAATGCGACACTTCCTTGCAAGGAAATAGCGTTTGCAGATGTCTACGTATCGAAGCAATAGAGTTCAAATGCTTCTTAAAACGAGATATTGCATCTCATATCTATGTTTCATAAGATATATTATTCATTGCGAAGTGTTATGCATTCCTCGTCTACCATTCAAATGAAAGTAAATGCGACACTTCCTTGCAAGGAAATAGCGTCTGCAGATGTCTAGGTATCGTAGCAATAGAGTTCTAATGCTTCTTAAATCGCGATATCGCATCTCATTTCTCTGTTTCATGGTAAGAATATGATTTGCGAAGTGTTATGTATTCCTCGTCTACACTTCAAATGAATGTAAATGCGACACTTCTTTGCTAGGAAATAGCGTTTGCAGATGTCTACGTATCGTAGCAATAGAGATCTTATGATTCCTAAAACGCGATATAGCATCTCATTTCTATGTTTCATGGCAAGATATAATATGATTTTCGAAGTGTCCTGTATTCCTCGTCTACACTTCAAATGAGTGTAAATGCGACTCTTCCTTGCAAGGAAATAGCGTTTGCAGATGTCTAGATATCGAAGCAACAGAGTTCAAATGCTTCTTAAAACGCGATATCGCATCACATTTCTATGTTTCATGGTATGATATGATATGATTTGCGAAGTATCATGTATTCCTCGTCTACACTTCAAATGAATGTAAATGCGACACCATCTTGCAAGGAAATAGCGTTTGCAGATGTCTACGTATCGAAGCAATAGAGTTCAAATGCTTCTTAAAACGAGATATTGCATCTCATATCTATGTTTCATGATGAGATATAATATTCATTGCGAAGTGTCATGCATTCCTCGTCTACGATTCAAATGAATGAAAATGCGACACTTCCTTGCAAGGAAATAGCGTTTGCAGATGTCTAGATATCGAAGCAATAGAGTTCAAATGCTTCTTAAAACGCGATATCGCATCTCATTTCTATGTTTCATGGTAAGATATAATATGATTTGCGAAGTGTCATGTATTCCTCGTCTACACTTCAAATGAATGTAAATGCAACACTTCCTTGCAAGGAAATAGCGTTTGCAAATGTCTACCTATCGTAGCAGTAGTGTCCTAATGCTTCTTAGAACGCGATGTCGCATCTCATTTCTATGTTTCATGGTAAGATATAATATGATTTGCGAAGTGTTATGTATTCCTCGTCTACACTTCAAATGAATGTAAATGCGACACTTCTTTGCAAAGAAATAGCGTTTGCAGATGTCTACGTATCGTAGCAATAGAGTTCTTATGATTCTTAAAACGCGATATCGCATCACATTTCTATGTTTCATGGTAAGATATAATATGATTTGCGCAGTGTTATGTATTCCTCGTCTACACTTCAAATGAATGTGAATGCGACACTTCCTCGCTAGGAAATAGCGTTTGCAGATGTCTACGTATCGTAGCAATAGAGTTCTTATGATTCTTGAAACGCGATATCGCATCTCATTTCTATGTTTCATGGTAAGATATAATATGATTTGCGAAGTGTTATGTATTCCTCGTCTACACTTCAAATGAATGTAAATGCGACACTTCCCTGCAAGGAAATAGCGTTTGCAGATGTCTACGTATCGAAGCAATAGAGTTCAAATGCTTCTTAAGACGAGATATTGCATCTCATATCTATGTTTCATGATAAGATATAATATTCATTGCGAAGTGTTATGCATTCCACGTCTACGATTCAAATGAATGAAAATGTGACACTTCCTTGCAAGGAAATAGCGTTTGCAGATATCTACGTATCGAAGCAATAGAGTTCAAATGCTTCTTAAAACGAGATATCGCATCTCATTTCTATGTTTCATGGTATGATATGATATGATTTGCGAAGTATCATGTATTCCTCGTCTACAATTCAAATGAATGTAAATGCGACACCATCTTGCAAGGAAATAGCGATTGCAGATGTCTACGTATCGAAGCAATAGAGTTCAAATGCTTCTTAAAACGAGATATTGCATCTCATATCTATGTTTCATGATGAGATATAATATTCATTGCGAAGTGTTATGCATTCCTCGTCTACGATTCAAATGAATGAAAATGCGACACTTCCTTGCAAGGAAATAGCGTTTGCAGATGTCTAGATATCGAAGCAATAGAGTTCAAATGCTTCTTAAAACGCGATATCGCATCTCATTTCTATGTTTCATGGTAAGATATAATATGATTTGCGAAGTGCAATGTATTCCTCGTCTACACTTCAAATGAATGTAAATGCGACACTTCTTTGCAAGGAATTAGCGTTTGCAGATGTCTACGTATCGTAGCAATAGAGTTCTTATGATTCTTAAAACGCGATATCGCATCTCATTTCTATGTTTCATGGTAAGATATAATATGATTTGCGGAGTGTTATGTATTCCTCGTCTACACTTCAAATGAATGTAAATGCAACACTTCCTTGCAAGGAAATAGCGTTTGCAAATGTCTACCTATCGTAGCAGTAGTGTCCTAATGCTTCTTAGAACGCGATGTCGCATCTCATTTCTATGTTTCATGGTAAGATATAATATGATTTGCGAAGTGTTATGTATTCCTCGTCTACACTTCAAATGAATGTAAATGCGACACTTCTTTGCAAAGAAATAGCGTTTGCAGATGTCTACGTATCGTAGCAATAGGGTTCTTATGATTCTTAGAACGCGACATCGCATCTCATTTCTATGTTTCATGGTAAGATATAATATGATTTGCGAAGTGTTATGTATTCCTCGTCTACACTTCAAATGAATGTAAATGCGACACTTCATTGCAAGGAAATAGCGTTTGCAGATGTCTACGTATCGTTGCAATAGAGTTCTTATGATTCTTAAAACGCTATATCGCATCTCATTTCTATGTTTCATGGTAAGATATAATATGATTTGCGGAGTGTTATGTATTCCTCGTCTACACGTCAAATGAATGTAAATGCGACACTTCCTTGCAAGGAAATAGCGTTTGCAGATGTCTACGTATCGTAGCAATAGAGATCTTATGATTCCTAAAACGCGATATGGCATCTCATTTCTATGTTTCATGGTAAGATATAATATGATTTGCGAAGTGTTATGTATTCCTCGTCTACACTTCAAATGAATGTAAATGCGACACTTCTTTGCAAGGAAATAGCGTTTGCAGATGTCTACGTATCGTAGCAATAGAGTTCTTATGATTCTTAAAACGCGATATCGCATCACATTTCTATGTTTCATGGTAAGATATAATATGATATGCGGAGTGTTATGTATTCCTCGTCCACACTTCAAATGAATGTGAATGCGACACTTCCTCGCTAGGAAATAGCGTTTGCAGATGTCTACGTATCGTAGCAATAGAGTTCCTATGCATCTTAAAACGCGATATCGCATCTCATTTCTATGTTTCATGGTAAGATATATAATGATTTGCGAAGTGTTATGTATTCCTCGTCTACACTTCAAATGAATGTAAATGCGACACTTCTTTGCAAGGAAATAGCGTTTGCAGATGTCTACGTATCGTAGCAATAGAGTTCTTATGATTCTTAAAACGCGATATCGCATCTCATTTCTATGTTTCATGATAAGATATAATATGATTTGCGAAGTGTTATGTATTCCTCGTCTACACTTCAAATGAATGTAAATGCAACACTTCCTTGCAAGGAAATAGCGTTTGCAAATGTCTAACTATCGTAGCAGTAGTGTCCTAATGCTTCTTAGAAAGCGATGTCGCATCTCATTTCTATGTTTCATGGTAAGATATAATATGATTTGCGAAGTGTTATGTATTCCTCGTCTACACTTCAAATGAATGTAAATGCGACACTTCTTTGCAAAGAAATAGCGTTTGCAGATGTCCACGTATCGTAGCAATAGAGTTCTTATGATTCTTAAATCGCGATATCGCATCACATTTCTATGTTTCATGGTAAGATATAATATGATTTGCGGGGTGTTATGTATTCCTCGTCTACACTTCAAATGAGTGTGAATGCGACACTTCCTCGCTAGGAAATAGCGTTTGCAGATGTCTACGTATCGTAGCAATAGAGTTCTTATGATTCTTAAAACGCGATATCGCATCTCATTTCTATGTTTCATGGTAAGAAATAATATGATTTGCGAAGTGTTATGTATTCCTCGTCTACACTTCAAATGAATGTAAATGCGACACTTCCCTGCAAGGAAATAGCGTTTGCAGATGTCTACGTATCGAAGCAATAGAGTTCAAATGCTTCTTAAAACGAGATATTGCATCTCATATCTATGTTTCATGATAAGATATAATATTCATTGCGAAGTGTTATGCATTCCACGTCTACGATCCAAATGAATGAAAATGCGACACTTCCTTGCAAGGAAATAGCGTTTGCAGATGTCTAGATATCGAAGCAATAGAGTTCAAATGCTTCTTAAAACGCGATATCGCATCTCATTTCTATGTTTCATGATAAGATATAATATGATTTTCGAAGTGTCCTGTATTCCTCGTCTACACTTCAAATGAATGTGAAAGCGACACTTCCTCGCTAGGAAATAGCGTTTGCAGACGTCTACGTATCGTAGCAGTGGATTTCTGATGCTTCTTAAAATGCGATATCGCATCTCATTTCTATGTTTCATGGTAAGATATAATATGATTTGCGAAGTGTTATGTATTCCTCGTCTACACTTCAAATGAATGTAAATGCGATACTTCTTTGCAAGGAAATAGCGTTTGCAGATGTCTACGTATCGTAGCAATAGAGTTCTTATGATTCTTAAAACGCGATATCGCATCTCATTTCTATGTTTCATGATAAGATATAATATGATTTGCGAAGTGTTATGTATTCCTCGTCTACACTTCAAATGAATGTAAATGCAACACTTCCTTGCAAGGAAATAGCGTTTGCAAATGTCTAACTATCGTAGCAGTAGTGTCCTAATGCTTCTTAGAAAGCGATGTCGCATCTCATTTCTATGTTTCATGGTAAGATATAATATGATTTGCGAAGTGTTATGTATTCCTCGTCTACACTTCAAATGAATGTAAATGCGACACTTCTTTGCAAAGAAATAGCGTTTGCAGATGTCCACGTATCGTAGCAATAGAGTTCTTATGATTCTTAAATCGCGATATCGCATCACATTTCTATGTTTCATGGTAAGATATAATATGATTTGCGGGGTGTTATGTATTCCTCGTCTACACTTCAAATGAGTGTGAATGCGACACTTCCTCGCTAGGAAATAGCGTTTGCAGATGTCTACGTATCGTAGCAATAGAGTTCTTATGATTCTTAAAACGCGATATCGCATCTCATTTCTATGTTTCATGGTAAGAAATAATATGATTTGCGAAGTGTTATGTATTCCTCGTCTACACTTCAAATGAATGTAAATGCGACACTTCCTTGCAAGGAAATAGCGTTTGCAGATGTCTACGTATCGTAGCAATAGAGTTCTAATGCTTCTTAAAACGCGATATCGCATCCCATTTCTATGTTTCATGGTGAGATATAATATGATTTGCGAAGTGTTATGTATTCCTCGTCTACACTTCAAATGAATGTAAATGCGACACTTCTTTGCAAAGAAATAGCGTTTGCAGATGTCCACGTATCGTAGCAATAGAGTTCTAATGCTTCTTAAAACGCGATATCGCATCTCATTTCTATGTTTCATGGTAATAATATGATTTGCGAAGTGTTATGTATTCCTCGTCTACACTTCAAATAAATGTAAATGCGACACTCCTTTGCTAGGAAATAGCGTTTGCAAATGTCTACATATCGTAGCAATAGTGTTCTAATGCTTCTTAAAACGCGATATCGCATCTCATTTCTATGTTTCATGGTGAGATATAATATGATTTGCGAAGTATCATGTATTCCTCGTCTACACTTCAAGTGAATGTAAATGCGACACTTCCTTGCTAGAAAATAGCGTCTGCAGATGTCTAGGTGTAGTAGCAATAGAGTTCTAATGCCTCTTAGAACGCGATATCGCATCTCATTTCTATGTTTCATGGTAAGATATAATATGACTTGCGAAGTGTTATGTATTCCTCGTCTACACTTCAAATGAATGTAAATGCGACACTTACTTGCAAGGAAATAGCGTCTGCAGATGTCTACGTATCGTAGCGATAGAGTTCTAATGCTTCTTAAAACGCGTTATCGCATCTCATTTCTATGTTTCATGGTAAGATATATCATGATTTGCGAAGTGTTATGTATTCCTCCTCTACACTTCAAATGAACGTAAATGCGACACTTCCTTGCAAGGAAATAGCGTTTGCAGATGTCTACGTATCGAAGCAATAGAGTTCAAATGCTTCTTAAAACGAGATATTGCATCTCATATCTATGTTTCATAAGATATATTATTCATTGCGAAGTGTTATGCATTCCTCGTCTACGATTCAAATGAAAGTAAATGCGACACTTCCTTGCAAGGAAATAGCGTCTGCAGATGTCTAGGTATCGTAGCAATAGAGTTCTAATGCCTCTTAGAACGCGATATCGCATCTCATTTCTATGTTTCATGGTAAGAAATAATATGACTTGCGAAGTGTTATGTATTCCTCGTCTACACTTCAAATGAATGTAAATGCGACACTTACTTGCAAGGAAATAGCGTCTGTAGATGTCTACGTATCGTAGCGATAGAGTTCTAATGCTTCTTAAAACGCGTTATCGCATCTTATTTCTATGTTTCATGGTAAGATATATCATGATTTGCGAAGTGTTATGTATTCCTCCTCTACACTTCAAATGAACGTAAATGCGACACTTCCTTGCAAGGAAATAGCGTTTGCAGATGACTACGTATCGAAGCAATAGAGTTCAAATGCTTCTTAAAACGAGATACTGCATCTCATATCTATGTTTCATAAGATATATTATTCACTGCGAAGTGTTATGCATTCCTCGTCTACCATTCAAATGAAAGTAAATGCGACACTTCCTTGCAAGGAAATAGCGTCTGCAGATGTCTAGGTATCGTAGCAATAGAGTTCTAATGCTTCTTAAAACGCGATATCGCATCTCATTTCTCTGTTTCATGGTAAGAATATGATTTGCGAAGTGTTATGTATTCCTCGTCTACACTTCAAATGAATATAAATGCGACACTTCTTTGCTAGGAAATAGCGTTTGCAGATGTCTACGTATCGTAGCAATAGAGATCTTATGATTCCTAAAACGCGATATAGCATCTCATTTCTATGTTTCATGGCAAGATATAATATGATTTTCGAAGTGTCCTGTATTCCTCGTCTACACTTCAAATGAGTGTAAATGCGACTCTTCCTTGCAAGGAAATAGCGTTTGCAGATGTCTAGATATCGAAGCAACAGAGTTCAAATGCTTCTTAAAACGCGATATCGCATCTCATTTCTATGTTTCATGGTATGATATGATATGATTTGCGAAGTATCATGTATTCCTCGTCTACACTTCAAATGAATGTAAATGCGACACTTCTTTGCAAAGAAATAGCGTTTGCAGATGTCTACGTATCGAAGCAATAGAGTTCAAATGCTTCTTAAAACGAGATATTGCATCTCATATCTATGTTTCATGATAAGATATAATATTCATTGCGAAGTGTTATGCATTCCTCGTCTACGATTCAAATGAATGAAAATGCGACACTTCCTTGCAAGGAAATAGCGTTTGCAGATGTCTACGTATCGAAGCAATAGAGTTCAAATGCTTCTTAAAACGAGATATTGCATCTCATATCTATGTTTCATGATAAGATATAATATTCATTGCGAAGTGTTATGCATTCCTCGTCTACGATTCAAATGAATGAAAATGCGACACTTCCTTGCAAGGAAATAGCGTTTGCAGATGTCTACGTATCGAAGCAATAGAGTTCAAATGCTTCTTAAAACGAGATATTGCATCTCATATCTATGTTTCATGATAAGATATAATATTCATTGCGAAGTGTTATGCATTCCTCGTCTACGATTCAAATGAATGAAAATGCGACACTTCCTTGCAAGGAAATAGCGTTTGCAGATGTCTAGATATCGAAGCAATAGAGTTCAAATGATTCTTAAAACGCGATATCGCATCTCATTTCTATGTTTCATGGTAAGATATAATATGATTTGCGAAGTGTTATGTATTCCTCGTCTACACTTCAAATGAATGTAAATGCGACACTTCTTTGCAAGGAAATAGCGTTTGCAGATGTCTACGTATCGTAGCAATAGAGTTCTAATGCTTCTTAAAACGCGATATCGCATCTCATTTCTATGTTTCATGGTGAGATATAATATGATTTGCGAAGTATCATGTATTCCTCGTCTACACTTCAAGTGAATGTAAATGCGACACTTCCTTGCAAGGAAATAGCGTTTGCAGATGTCTACGTATCGAAGCAATAGAGTTCAAATGCTTCTTAAAACGAGATATTGCATCTCATATCTATGTTTCATGATGAGATATAATATTCATTGCGAAGTGTTATGCATTCCTCGTCTACGATTCAAATGAATGTAAATGCGACACTTCTTTGCAAGGAAATAGCGTTTGCAGATGTCTACGTATCGAAGCAATAGAGTTCAAATGCTTCTTAAAACGAGATATTGCATCTCATATCTATGTTTCATAAGATATATTATTCATTGCGAAGTGTTATGCATTCCTCGTCTACGATTCAAATGAAAGTAAATGCGACACTTCCTTGCAAGGAAATAGCGTCTGCAGATGTCTAGGTATCGTAGCAATAGAGTTCTAATGCTTCTTAAAACGCGATATCGCATCTCATTTCTCTGTTTCATGGTAAGAATATGATTTGCGAAGTGTTATGTATTCCTCGTCTACACTTGAAATGAATATAAATGCGACACTTCTTTGCTAGGAAATAGCGTTTGCAGATGTCTACGTATCGTAGCAATAGAGATCTTATGATTCCTAAAACGCGATATAGCATCTCATTTCTATGTTTCATGGCAAGATATAATATGATTTTCGAAGTGTCCTGTATTCCTCGTCTACACTTCAAATGAGTGTAAATGCGACTCTTCCTTGCAAGGAAATAGCGTTTGCAGATGTCTAGATATCGAAGCAACAGAGTTCAAATGCTTCTTAAACCGCGATATCGCATCTCATTTCTATGTTTCATGGTATGATATGATATGATTTGCGAAGTATCATGTATTCCTCGTCTACACTTCAAATGAATGTAAATGCGACACTTCCTTGCAAGGAAATAGCGTTTGCAGATGTCTACGTATCGAAGCAATAGAGTTCAAATGCTTCTTAAAACGAGATATTGCATCTCATATCTATGTTTCATGATGAGATATAATATTCATTGCGAAGTGTTATGCATTCCTCGTCTACGATTGAAATGAATGTAAATGCGACACTTCTTTGCAAGGAAATAGCGTTTGCAGATGTCTACGTATCGAAGCAATAGAGTTCAAATGCTTCTTAAAACGAGATATTGCATCTCATATCTATGTTTCATGATAAGATATAATATTCATTGCGAAGTGTTATGCATTCCTCGTCTACGATTCAAATGAATGTAAGTGCGACACTTCCTTGCAAGGAAATAGCGTTTGCAGATGTCTACGTATCGTAGCAATAGAGTTCTAATGCTACTTAAAACGCGATATCGCATCTCTTTTCTATGTTTCATGGTAAGATATAATATGATTTGCGAAGTGTTATGTATTCCTCGTCTACACTTCAAATGAATGTGAATGCGACACTTCCTCGCTAGGAAATAGCGTTTGCAGATGTCTGCGTATCGTAGCATTAGTGTTCTAATGCTTCTTAAAACGCGATATCGCATCTCATTTCTATGTTTCATGGTAAGATATAATATTCATTGCGAAGTGTTATGCATTCCTCGTCTACGATTCAAACGAATGTAAATGCGACACTTCCTTGCAAGGAAATAACGTTTGCAGATGTCTACGTATCGTAGCAATAATGTCCTAATGCTTCTTAGAACGCGATGTCGCATCTCATTTCTATGCTTCATGGTAAGATATAATATGATTTGCGAAGTGTTATGTATTCCTCGTCTACACTTCAAATGAATGTAAATGCGACACTTCTTTGCAAGGAAATAGCGTTTGCAGATGTCTACGTATCGTAGCAATAGAGTTCTTATGATTCTTAAATCGCGATATCGCATCGCATTTCTATGTTTCATGGTAAGATATAATATGATTTGCCGAGTGTTATGTATTCCTCGTCTACACTTCAAATGAATGTGAATGCGACACTTCCTCGCTAGGAAATAGCGTTTGCAGATGTCTACGTATCGTAGCAATAGAGTTCTTATGATTCTTAAAACGCGATATCGCATCTCATTTCTATGTTTCTTGGTAAGATATAATATGATTTGCGAAGTGTTATGTATTCCTCGTCTACACTTCAAATGAATGTAAATGCGACACTTCTTTGCAAGGAAATAGCGTTTGCAGATGTCTACGTATCGTAGCAATAGAGTTCATATGATTCTTAAAACGCGATATCGCATCACATTTCTATGTTTCATGGTAAGATATAATATGATTTGCGGAGTGTTATGTATTCCTCGTCTACACTTCAAATGAATGTAAATGCGACACTTTCTTGCAAGGAAATAGCGTTTGCAGATGTCTACGTATCGAAGCAATAGGTTTCAAATGCTTCTTAAAACGAGACATTGCATCTCATATCTATGTTTCATGATAAGATATAATATTCATTGCGAAGTGTTATGCATTCCACGTCTACGATTCAAATGAATGTGAATGCGACACTTCCTCGCTAGGAAATAGCGTTTGCAGATGTCTACGTATCGTAGCAATAGAGTTCTTATGATTCTTAAAACGCGATATCGCATCTCATTTCTATGTTTCTTGGTAAGATATAATATGATTTGCGAAGTGTTATGTATTCCTCGTCTACACTTCAAATGAATGTGAATGCGACACTTCCTCGCTAGGAAATAGCGTTTGCAGATGTCTACGTATCGTAGCAATAGAGTTCTTATGATTCTTAAAACGCGATATGGCATCTCATTTCTATGTTTCTTGGTAAGATATAATATGATTTGCGAAGTGTTATGTATTCCTCGTCTACACTTCAAATGAATGTAAATGCGACACTTCTTTGCAAGGAAATAGCGTTTGCAGATGTCTACGTATCGTAGCAATAGAGTTCTTATGATTCTTAAAACGCGATATCGCATCATATTTTTATGTTTCATGGTAAGATATAATATTCATTGCGAAGTGTTATGCATTCCTCGTCTACGATTCAAACGAATGTAAATGCGACACTTCCTTGCAAGGAAATAACGTTTGCAGATGTCTACGTATCGTAGCAATAATGTCCTAATGCTTCTTAGAACGCGATGTCGCATCTCATTTCTATGTTTCATGGTAAGATATAATATGATTTGCGAAGTGTTATGTATTCCTCGTCTACACTTCAAATGAATGTAAATGCGACACTTCTTTGCAAGGAAATAGCGTTTGCAGATGTCTACGTATCGTAGCAATAGAGTTCTTATGATTCTTTAAAACGCGATATCGCATCTCATTTCTATGTTTCTTGGTAAGATATAATATGATTTGCGAAGTGTTATGTATTCCTCGTCTACACTTCAAATGAATGTGAATGCGACACTTCCTCGCTAGGAAATAGCGTTTGCAGATGTCTGCGTATCGTAGCAGTAGTGTTCTAATGCTTCTTAAAACGCGATATCGCATCTCATTTCTATGTTTCATGGTAAGATATAATATTCATTGCGAAGTGTTATGCATTCCTCGTCTACGATTCAAACGAATGTAAATGCGACACTTCCTTGCAAGGAAATAACGTTTGCAGATGTCTACGTATCGTAGCAATAATGTCCTAATGCTTCTTAGAACGCGATGTCGCATCTCCTTTCTATGTTTCATGGTAAGATATAATATGATTTGCGAAGTGTTATGTATTCCTCGTCTACACTTCAAATAAATGTAAATGCCACACTTTCTTGCAAGGAAATAGCGTTTGCAGATGTCTACGTATCGTAGCAATAGAGTTCTTATGATTCTTTAAAACGCGATATCGCATCTCATTTCTATGTTTCTTGGTAAGATATAATATGATTTGCGAAGTGTTATGTATTCCTCGTCTACACTTCAAATGAATGTGAATGCGACACTTCCTCGCTAGGAAATAGCGTTTGCAGATGTCTGCGTATCGTAGCAGTAGTGTTCTAATGCTTCTTAAAACGCGATATCGCATCTCATTTCTATGTTTCATGGTAAGATATAATATTCATTGCGAAGTGTTATGCATTCCTCGTCTACGATTCAAACGAATGTAAATGCGACACTTCCTTGCAAGGAAATAACGTTTGCAGATGTCTACGTATCGTAGCAATAATGTCCTAATGCTTCTTAGAACGCGATGTCGCATCTCCTTTCTATGTTTCATGGTAAGATATAATATGATTTGCGAAGTGTTATGTATTCCTCGTCTACACTTCAAATGAATGTAAATGCCACACTTTCTTGCAAGGAAATAGCGTTTGCAGATGTCTACGTATCGAAGCAATAGAGTTCAAATGCTTCTTAAAACGAGATATTGCATCTCATATCTATGTTTCATGATAAGATATAATATTCATTGCGAAGTGTTATGCATTCCTCGTCTACGATTCAAACGAATGTAAATGCGACACTCCCTTGCAAGGAAATAGCGTTTGCAGATGTCTACGTATCGCAGCAATAGAGTTCAAATGCTTCTTAAAACGAGATATTGCATCTCATATCTATGTTTCATGATAAGATATAATATTCATTGCGAAGTGTTATGCATTCCTCGTCTACGATTCAAACGAATGTAAATGCGACACTTCCTTGCAAGGAAATAACGATTGCAGATGTCTACGTATCGTAGCAATAGTGTTCTAATGCATCTTAAAACGCGATATCGCATCTCATTTCTATGTTTCATGGTAAGATATAATATGATTTGCGAACTGATATGTATTCCTCGTCTACACTTCAAATGAATGTAAATGCGACACTTCCTTGCAAGGAAATAGCGTCTGCAGATGTCTACGTATCGTAGCGATAGAGTTCTAATGCTTCTTAAAACGCGTTATCGCATCTCATTTCTATGTTTCATGGTAAGATATATCATGATTTGCGAAGTGTTATGTATTCCTCCTCTACACTTCAAATGAACGTAAATGCGACACTTCCTTGCAAGGAAATAGCGTTTGCAGATGTCTACGTATCGAAGCAATAGAGTTCAAATGCTTCTTAAAACGAGATATTGCATCTCATATCTATGTTTCATAAGATATATTATTCATTGCGAAGTGTTATGCATTCCTCGTCTACGATTCAAATGAAAGTAAATGCGACACTTCCTTGCAAGGAAATAGCGTCTGCAGATGTCTAGGTATCGTAGCAATAGAGTTCTAATGCTTCTTAAAACGCGATATCGCATCTCATTTCTCTGTTTCATGGTAAGAATATGATTTGCGAAGTGTTATGTATTCCTCGTCTACACTTCAAATGAATATAAATGCGACACTTCTTTGCTAGGAAATAGCGTTTGCAGATGTCTACGTATCGTAGCAATAGAGATCTTATGATTCCTAAAACGCGATATAGCATCTCATTTCTATGTTTCATGGCAAGATATAATATGATTTTCGAAGTGTCCTGTATTCCTCGTCTACACTTCAAATGAGTGTAAATGCGACTCTTCCTTGCAAGGAAATAGCGTTTGCAGATGTCTAGATATCGAAGCAACAGAGTTCAAATGCTTCTTAAACCGCGATATCGCATCTCATTTCTATGTTTCATGGTATGATATGATATGATTTGCGAAGTATCATGTATTCCTCGTCTACACTTCAAATGAATGTAAATGCGACACTTCCTTGCAAGGAAATAGCGTTTGCAGATGTCTACGTATCGAAGCAATAGAGTTCAAATGCTTCTTAAAACGAGATATTGCATCTCATATCTATGTTTCATGATGAGATATAATATTCATTGCGAAGTGTTATGCATTCCTCGTCTACGATTGAAATGAATGTAAATGCGACACTTCTTTGCAAGGAAATAGCGTTTGCAGATGTCTACGTATCGAAGCAATAGAGTTCAAATGCTTCTTAAAACGAGATATTGCATCTCATATCTATGTTTCATGATAAGATATAATATTCATTGCGAAGTGTTATGCATTCCTCGTCTACGATTCAAATGAATGTAAGTGCGACACTTCCTTGCAAGGAAATAGCGTTTGCAGATGTCTACGTATCGTAGCAATAGAGTTCTAATGCTACTTAAAACGCGATATCGCATCTCTTTTCTATGTTTCATGGTAAGATATAATATGATTTGCGAAGTGTTATGTATTCCTCGTCTACACTTCAAATGAATGTGAATGCGACACTTCCTCGCTAGGAAATAGCGTTTGCAGATGTCTGCGTATCGTAGCATTAGTGTTCTAATGCTTCTTAAAACGCGATATCGCATCTCATTTCTATGTTTCATGGTAAGATATAATATTCATTGCGAAGTGTTATGCATTCCTCGTCTACGATTCAAACGAATGTAAATGCGACACTTCCTTGCAAGGAAATAACGTTTGCAGATGTCTACGTATCGTAGCAATAATGTCCTAATGCTTCTTAGAACGCGATGTCGCATCTCATTTCTATGCTTCATGGTAAGATATAATATGATTTGCGAAGTGTTATGTATTCCTCGTCTACACTTCAAATGAATGTAAATGCGACACTTCTTTGCAAGGAAATAGCGTTTGCAGATGTCTACGTATCGTAGCAATAGAGTTCTTATGATTCTTAAATCGCGATATCGCATCGCATTTCTATGTTTCATGGTAAGATATAATATGATTTGCCGAGTGTTATGTATTCCTCGTCTACACTTCAAATGAATGTGAATGCGACACTTCCTCGCTAGGAAATAGCGTTTGCAGATGTCTACGTATCGTAGCAATAGAGTTCTTATGATTCTTTAAAACGCGATATCGCATCTCATTTCTATGTTTCTTGGTAAGATATAATATGATTTGCGAAGTGTTATGTATTCCTCGTCTACACTTCAAATGAATGTGAATGCGACACTTCCTCGCTAGGAAATAGCGTTTGCAGATGTCTGCGTATCGTAGCAGTAGTGTTCTAATGCTTCTTAAAACGCGATATCGCATCTCATTTCTATGTTTCATGGTAAGATATAATATTCATTGCGAAGTGTTATGCATTCCTCGTCTACGATTCAAACGAATGTAAATGCGACACTTCCTTGCAAGGAAATAACGTTTGCAGATGTCTACGTATCGTAGCAATAATGTCCTAATGCTTCTTAGAACGCGATGTCGCATCTCCTTTCTATGTTTCATGGTAAGATATAATATGATTTGCGAAGTGTTATGTATTCCTCGTCTACACTTCAAATGAATGTAAATGCCACACTTTCTTGCAAGGAAATAGCGTTTGCAGATGTCTACGTATCGAAGCAATAGAGTTCAAATGCTTCTTAAAACGAGATATTGCATCTCATATCTATGTTTCATGATAAGATATAATATTCATTGCGAAGTGTTATGCATTCCTCGTCTACGATTCAAACGAATGTAAATGCGACACTTCCTTGCAAGGAAATAGCGTTTGCAGATGTCTACGTATCGCAGCAATAGAGTTCAAATGCTTCTTAAAACGAGATATTGCATCTCATATCTATGTTTCATGATAAGATATAATATTCATTGCGAAGTGTTATGCATTCCTCGTCTACGATTCAAACGAATGTAAATGCGACACTTCCTTGCAAGGAAATAACGATTGCAGATGTCTACGTATCGTAGCAATAGAGTTCTAATGCATCTTAAAACGCGATATCGCATCTCATTTCTATGTTTCATGGTAAGATATAATATGATTTGCGAACTGATATGTATTCCTCGTCTACACTTCAAATGAATGTAAATGCGACACTTCCTTGCAAGGAAATAGCGTCTGCAGATGTCTACGTATCGTAGCGATAGAGTTCTAATGCTTCTTAAAACGCGTTATCGCATCTCATTTCTATGTTTCATGGTAAGATATATCATGATTTGCGAAGTGTTATGTATTCCTCCTCTACACTTCAAATGAACGTAAATGCGACACTTCCTTGCAAGGAAATAGCGTTTGCAGATGTCTACGTATCGAAGCAATAGAGTTCAAATGCTTCTTAAAACGAGATATTGCATCTCATATCTATGTTTCATAAGATATATTATTCATTGCGAAGTGTTATGCATTCCTCGTCTACGATTCAAATGAAAGTAAATGCGACACTTCCTTGCAAGGAAATAGCGTCTGCAGATGTCTAGGTATCGTAGCAATAGAGTTCTAATGCTTCTTAAAACGCGATATCGCATCTCATTTCTCTGTTTCATGGTAAGAATATGATTTGCGAAGTGTTATGTATTCCTCGTCTACACTTCAAATGAATATAAATGCGACACTTCTTTGCTAGGAAATAGCGTTTGCAGATGTCTACGTATCGTAGCAATAGAGATCTTATGATTCCTAAAACGCGATATAGCATCTCATTTCTATGTTTCATGGCAAGATATAATATGATTTTCGAAGTGTCCTGTATTCCTCGTCTACACTTCAAATGAGTGTAAATGCGACTCTTCCTTGCAAGGAAATAGCGTTTGCAGATGTCTAGATATCGAAGCAACAGAGTTCAAATGCTTCTTAAACCGCGATATCGCATCTCATTTCTATGTTTCATGGTATGATATGATATGATTTGCGAAGTATCATGTATTCCTCGTCTACACTTCAAATGAATGTAAATGCGACACTTCCTTGCAAGGAAATAGCGTTTGCAGATGTCTACGTATCGAAGCAATAGAGTTCAAATGCTTCTTAAAACGAGATATTGCATCTCATATCTATGTTTCATGATGAGATATAATATTCATTGCGAAGTGTTATGCATTCCTCGTCTACGATTGAAATGAATGTAAATGCGACACTTCTTTGCAAGGAAATAGCGTTTGCAGATGTCTACGTATCGAAGCAATAGAGTTCAAATGCTTCTTAAAACGAGATATTGCATCTCATATCTATGTTTCATGATAAGATATAATATTCATTGCGAAGTGTTATGCATTCCTCGTCTACGATTCAAATGAATGTAAGTGCGACACTTCCTTGCAAGGAAATAGCGTTTGCAGATGTCTACGTATCGTAGCAATAGAGTTCTAATGCTACTTAAAACGCGATATCGCATCTCTTTTCTATGTTTCATGGTAAGATATAATATGATTTGCGAAGTGTTATGTATTCCTCGTCTACACTTCAAATGAATGTGAATGCGACACTTCCTCGCTAGGAAATAGCGTTTGCAGATGTCTGCGTATCGTAGCATTAGTGTTCTAATGCTTCTTAAAACGCGATATCGCATCTCATTTCTATGTTTCATGGTAAGATATAATATTCATTGCGAAGTGTTATGCATTCCTCGTCTACGATTCAAACGAATGTAAATGCGACACTTCCTTGCAAGGAAATAACGTTTGCAGATGTCTACGTATCGTAGCAATAATGTCCTAATGCTTCTTAGAACGCGATGTCGCATCTCATTTCTATGCTTCATGGTAAGATATAATATGATTTGCGAAGTGTTATGTATTCCTCGTCTACACTTCAAATGAATGTAAATGCGACACTTCTTTGCAAGGAAATAGCGTTTGCAGATGTCTACGTATCGTAGCAATAGAGTTCTTATGATTCTTAAATCGCGATATCGCATCGCATTTCTATGTTTCATGGTAAGATATAATATGATTTGCCGAGTGTTATGTATTCCTCGTCTACACTTCAAATGAATGTGAATGCGACACTTCCTCGCTAGGAAATAGCGTTTGCAGATGTCTACGTATCGTAGCAATAGAGTTCATATGATTCTTAAAACGCGATATCGCATCACATTTCTATGTTTCATGGTAAGATATAATATGATTTGCGGAGTGTTATGTATTCCTCGTCTACACTTCAAATGAATGTAAATGCGACACTTTCTTGCAAGGAAATAGCGTTTGCAGATGTCTACGTATCGAAGCAATAGATTTCAAATGCTTCTTAAAACGAGATATTGCATCTCATATCTATGTTTCATGATAAGATATAATATTCATTGCGAAGTGTTATGCATTCCTCGTCTACGATTCAAATGAATGTGAATGCGACACTTCCTCGCTAGGAAATAGCGTTTGCAGATGTCTACGTATCGTAGCAATAGAGTTCTTATGATTCTTAAAACGCGATATCGCATCTCATTTCTATGTTTCTTGGTAAGATATAATATGATTTGCGAAGTGTTATGTATTCCTCGTCTGCACTTCAAATGAATGTAAATGCGACACTTCTTTGCAAGGAAATAGCGTTTGCAGATGTCTACGTATCGTAGCAATAGAGTTCTTATGATTCTTAAAACGCGATATCGCATCATATTTTTATGTTTTATGGTAAGATATAATATTCATTGCGAAGTGTTATGCATTCCTCGTCTACGATTCAAACGAATGTAAATGCGACACTTCCTTGCAAGGAAATAACGTTTGCAGATGTCTACGTATCGTAGCAATAATGTCCTAATGCTTCTTAGAACGCGATGTCGCATCTCATTTCTATGCTTCATGGTAAGATATAATATGATTTGCGAAGTGTTATGTATTCCTCGTCTACACTTCAAATGTATGTAAATGCGACACTTCTTTGCAAGGAAATAGCGTTTGCAGATGTCTACGTATCGTAGCAATAGAGTTCTTATGATTCTTAAATCGCGATATCGCATCGCATTTCTATGTTTCATGGTAAGATATAATATGATTTGCCGAGTGTTATGTATTCCTCGTCTACACTTCAAATGAATGTGAATGCGACACTTCCTCGCTAGGAAATAGCGTTTGCAGATGTCTACGTATCGTAGCAATAGAGTTCTTATGATTCTTAAAACGCGATATCGCATCTCATTTCTATGTTTCTTGGTAAGATATAATATGATTTGCGAAGTGTTATGTATTCCTCGTCTACACTTCAAATGAATGTAAATGCGACACTTCTTTGCAAGGAAATAGCGTTTGCAGATGTCTACGTATCGTAGCAATAGAGTTCTTATGATTCTTAAAACGCGATATCGCATCATATTTTTATGTTTCATGGTAAGATATAATATTCATTGCGAAGTGTTATGCATTCCTCGTCTACGATTCAAACGAATGTAAATGCGACACTTCCTTGCAAGGAAATAACGTTTGCAGATGTCTACGTATCGTAGCAATAATGTCCTAATGCTTCTTAGAACGCGATGTCGCATCTCATTTCTATGTTTCATGGTAAGATATAATATGATTTGCGAAGTGTTATGTATTCCTCGTCTACACTTCAAATGAATGTAAATGCGACACTTCTTTGCAAGGAAATAGCGTTTGCAGATGTCTACGTATCGTAGCAATAGAGTTCTTATGATTCTTTAAAACGCGATATCGCATCTCATTTCTATGTTTCTTGGTAAGATATAATATGATTTGCGAAGTGTTATGTATTCCTCGTCTACACTTCAAATGAATGTGAATGCGACACTTCCTCGCTAGGAAATAGCGTTTGCAGATGTCTGCGTATCGTAGCAGTAGTGTTCTAATGCTTCTTAAAACGCGATATCGCATCTCATTTCTATGTTTCATGGTAAGATATAATATTCATTGCGAAGTGTTATGCATTCCTCGTCTACGATTCAAACGAATGTAAATGCGACACTTCCTTGCAAGGAAATAACGTTTGCAGATGTCTACGTATCGTAGCAATAATGTCCTAATGCTTCTTAGAACGCGATGTCGCATCTCCTTTCTATGTTTCATGGTAAGATATAATATGATTTGCGAAGTGTTATGTATTCCTCGTCTACACTTCAAATGAATGTAAATGCCACACTTTCTTGCAAGGAAATAGCGTTTGCAGATGTCTACGTATCGAAGCAATAGAGTTCAAATGCTTCTTAAAACGAGATATTGCATCTCATATCTATGTTTCATGATAAGATATAATATTCATTGCGAAGTGTTATGCATTCCTCGTCTACGATTCAATTGAATGTAAATGCGACACTTTCTTGCAAGGAAATAGCGTTTGCAGATGTCTACGTATCGTAGCAATAGAGTTCAAATGCTTCTTAAAACGAGATATTGCATCTCATATCTATGTTTCATGATAAGATATAATATTCATTGCGAAGTGTTATGCATTCCTCGTCTACGATTCAAACGAATGTAAATGCGACACTTCCTTGCAAGGAAATAGCGTTTGCAGATGTCTACGTATCGCAGCAATAGAGTTCAAATGCTTCTTAAAACGAGATATTGCATCTCATATCTATGTTTCATGATAAGATATAATATTCATTGCGAAGTGTTATGCATTCCTCGTCTACGATTCAAACGAATGTAAATGCGACACTTCCTTGCAAGGAAATAACGATTGCAGATGTCTACGTATCGTAGCAATAGAGTTCTAATGCATCTTAAAACGCGATATCGCATCTCATTTCTATGTTTCATGGTAAGATATAATATGATTTGCGAACTGATATGTATTCCTCGTCTACACTTCAAATGAATGTAAATGCGACACTTCCTTGCAAGGAAATAGCGTTTGCAGATGTCTACGTATCGTAGCAATAGAGTTCTAATGCTTCTTAAAACGCGATATCGCATCTCATTTCTATGTTTCATGGTAAGATATAATATGATTTGCGAAGTGTTATGTATTCCTCGTCTACACATCAAATGAATGTACATGCGCCACTTCCTTGCAAGGAAATAGCGTTTGCAGATATCTACGTATCGAAGCAATAGTGTTCAAATGCTTCTTAAAACGAGATATTGCATCTCATATCTATGTTTCATGATGAGATATAATATTCATTGCGAAGTGTTATGCATTCCTGGTCTACGATTCAAATGAATGTAAATGCGACACTTCCTTGCAAGCAAATAGCGTTTGCAGATGTCTACGTATCGTAGCAGTTGAGTTCTAATGCTTCTTAAAACGCGATATCGCATCTCATTTCTATGTTTCATGGTAAGATATAATATTCATTGCGAAGTGTTATGCATTCCTCGTCTACGATTCAAACGAATGTAAATGCGACACTTCTTTGCAAGGAAATAGCGTTTGCAGATGTCTACGTATCGTAGCAATAGAGTTCTTATGATTCTTAGAACGCGATATCGCATCACATTTCTATGTTTCATGGTAAGATATAATATGATTTGCGGAGTGTTATGTATTCCTCGTCTACACTTCAAATGAATGTAAATGCGACTCTTCCTTGCAAGGAAATAGCGTTTGCAGATGTCTACGTATCGTTGCAATAGAGTTCTTATGATTCTTAAAACGCGATATCGCATCTCATTTCTATGTTTCATGGTAAGATATAATATGATTTGCGGAGTGTTATGTATTCCTCGTCTACACTTCAAATGAATGTAAATGCGACACTTTCTTGCAAGGAAATAGCGTTTGCAGATGTCTACGTATCGAAGCTATAGAGTTCAAATGCTTCTTAAAACGAGATATTGCATCTCATATCTATGTTTCATGATAAGATATAATATTCATTGCGAAGTGTTAAGCATTCCTCGTCTACGATTCAAACGAATGTAAATGCGACACTTCCTTGCAAGGAAATAGCGTTTGCAGATGTCTACGTATCGAAGCAATAGAGTTCAAATGCTTCTTAAAACGAGATATTGCATTTCATATCTATGTTTCATGATAAGATATAATATTCATTGCGAAGTGTTATGCATTCCTCGTCTACGATTCGAACGAATGTAAATGCGACACTTCCTTGCAAGGAAATAGCGATTGCAGATATCTACGTATCGTAGCAATAGAGTTCTAATGCATCTTAAAACGCGATATCGCATCTCATTTCTATGTTTCATGGTAAGATATAATATGATTTGCGAACTGATATGTATTCCTCGTCTACACTTCAAATGAATGTAAATGCGACACTTCCTTGCAAGGAAATAGCGTTTGCAGATGTCTACGTATCGAAGCAATAGAGTTCAAATGCTTCTTAAAACGAGATATTGCATCTCATATCTATGTTTCATGATAAGATACAATATTCATTGCGAAGTGTTATGCATTCCTCGTCTACGATTCAAATGAATGTAAATGCGACACTTCCTTGCAAGGAAATAACGTTTGCAGATGTCTACGTATCGTAGCAATAGAGTTCTAATGCTACTTAAAACGCGATATCGCATCTCATTTCTATGTTTCATGGTAAGATACAATATGATTTGCGAAGTGTTATGTATTCCTCGTCTACACTTCAAATGAATGTGAATGCGACACTTCCTCGCTAGGAAATAGCGTTTGCAGATGTCTGCGTATCGTAGCAGTAGAGTTCTAATGCTTCTTAAAACGCGATATCGCATCTCATTTCTATGTTTCATGGTAAGATATAATATTCATTGCGAAGTGTTATGCATTCCTCGTCTACGATTCAAACGAATGTAAATGCGACACTTCCTTGCAAGGAAATAGCGTTTGCAGATGTCTACGTATCGAAGCAATAGAGTTCAAATGCTTCTTAAAACGAGATATTGCATCTCATATCTATGTTTCATGATAAGATATAATATTCATTGCGAAGTGTTATGCATTCCTCGTCTACGATTCAAACGAATGTAAATGCGACACTTCCTTGCAAGGAAATAACGATTGCAGATGTCTACGTATCGTAGCAATAGAGTTCTAATGCATCTTAAAACGCGATATCGCATCTCATTTCTATGTTTCATGGTAAGATATAATATGATTTGCGAACTGATATGTATTCCTCGTCTACACTTCAAATTAATGTAAATGCGACACTTCCTTGCAAGGAAATAGCGTTTGCAGATGTCTACGTATCGTAGCAATAGAGTTCTAATGCTTCTTAAAACGCGATATCGCATCTCATTTCTATGTTTCATGGTAAGATATAATATGATTTGCGAAGTGTTATGTATTCCTCGTCTACACATCAAATGAATGTAAATGCGCCACTTCCTTGCAAGGAAATAGCGTTTGCAGATATCTACGTATCGAAGCAATAGTGTTCAAATGCTTCTTAAAACGAGATATTGCATCTCATATCTATGTTTCATGATGAGATATAATATTCATTGCGAAGTGTTATGCATTCCTGGTCTACGATTCAAATGAATGTAAATGCGACACTTCCTTGCAAGCAAATAGCGTTTGCAGATGTCTACGTATCGAAGCAATAGAGTTCAAATGCTTCTTAAAACGAGATATTGCATCTCATATCTATGTTTCATGATAAGATATAATATTCATTGCGAAGTGTTATGCATTCCTCGTCTACGATTCAATTGAATGTAAATGCGACACTTTCTTGCAAGGAAATAGCGTTTGCAGATGTCTACGTATCGTAGCAATAGAGTTCAAATGCTTCTTAAAACGAGATATTGCATCTCATATCTATGTTTCATGATAAGATATAATATTCATTGCGAAGTGTTATGCATTCCTCGTCTACGATTCAAACGAATGTAAATGCGACACTTCCTTGCAAGGAAATAACGATTGCAGATGTCTACGTATCGTAGCAATAGAGTTCTAATGCATCTTAAAACGCGATATCGCATCTCATTTCTATGTTTCATGGTAAGATATAATATGATTTGCGAACTGATATGTATTCCTCGTCAACACTTCAAATGAATGTAAATGCGACACTTCCTTGCAAGGAAATAGCGTTTGCAGATGTCTACGTATCGTAGCAATAGAGTTCTAATGCTTCTTAAAACGCGATATCGCATCTCATTTCTATGTTTCATGGTAAGATATAATATGATTTGCGAAGTGTTATGTATTCCTCGTCTACACATCAAATGAATGTACATGCGCCACTTCCTTGCAAGGAAATAGCGTTTGCAGATATCTACGTATCGAAGCAATAGTGTTCAAATGCTTCTTAAAACGAGATATTGCATCTCATATCTATGTTTCATGATGAGATATAATATTCATTGCGAAGTGTTATGCATTCCTGGTCTACGATTCAAATGAATGTAAATGCGACACTTCCTTGCAAGCAAATAGCGTTTGCAGATGTCTACGTATCGTAGCAGTTGAGTTCTAATGCTTCTTAAAACGCGATATCGCATCTCATTTCTATGTTTCATGGTAAGATATAATATTCATTGCGAAGTGTTATGCATTCCTCGTCTACGATTCAAACGAATGTAAATGCGACACTTCTTTGCAAGGAAATAGCGTTTGCAGATGTCTACGTATCGTAGCAATAGAGTTCTTATGATTCTTAGAACGCGATATCGCATCACATTTCTATGTTTCATGGTAAGATATAATATGATTTGCGGAGTGTTATGTATTCCTCGTCTACACTTCAAATGAATGTAAATGCGACTCTTCCTTGCAAGGAAATAGCGTTTGCAGATGTCTACGTATCGTTGCAATAGAGTTCTTATGATTCTTAAAACGCGATATCGCATCTCATTTCTATGTTTCATGGTAAGATATAATATGATTTGCGGAGTGTTATGTATTCCTCGTCTACACTTCAAATGAATGTAAATGCGACACTTTCTTGCAAGGAAATAGCGTTTGCAGATGTCTACGTATCGAAGCTATAGAGTTCAAATGCTTCTTAAAACGAGATATTGCATCTCATATCTATGTTTCATGATAAGATATAATATTCATTGCGAAGTGTTATGCATTCCTCGTCTACGATTCAAACGAATGTAAATGCGACACTTCCTTGCAAGGAAATAGCGTTTGCAGATGTCTACGTATCGAAGCAATAGAGTTCAAATGCTTCTTAAAACGAGATATTGCATTTCATATCTATGTTTCATGATAAGATATAATATTCATTGCGAAGTGTTATGCATTCCTCGTCTACGATTCGAACGAATGTAAATGCGACACTTCCTTGCAAGGAAATAGCGATTGCAGATATCTACGTATCGTAGCAATAGAGTTCTAATGCATCCTAAAACGCGATATCGCATCTCATTTCTATGTTTCATGGTAAGATATAATATGATTTGCGAACTGATATGTATTCCTCGTCTACACTTCAAATGAATGTAAATGCGACACTTCCTTGCAAGGAAATAGCGTTTGCAGATGTCTACGTATCGAAGCAATAGAGTTCAAATGCTTCTTAAAACGAGATATTGCATCTCATATCTATGTTTCATGATAAGATACAATATTCATTGCGAAGTGTTATGCATTCCTCGTCTACGATTCAAATGAATGTAAATGCGACACTTCCTTGCAAGGAAATAACGTTTGCAGATGTCTACGTATCGTAGCAATAGAGTTCTAATGCTACTTAAAACGCGATATCGCATCTCATTTCTATGTTTCATGGTAAGATACAATATGATTTGCGAAGTGTTATGTATTCCTCGTCTACACTTCAAATGAATGTGAATGCGACACTTCCTCGCTAGGAAATAGCGTTTGCAGATGTCTGCGTATCGTAGCAGTAGAGTTCTAATGCTTCTTAAAACGCGATATCGCATCTCATTTCTATGTTTCATGGTAAGATATAATATTCATTGCGAAGTGTTATGCATTCCTCGTCTACGATTCAAACGAATGTAAATGCGACACTTCCTTGCAAGGAAATAGCGTTTGCAGATGTCTACGTATCGAAGCAATAGAGTTCAAATGCTTCTTAAAACGAGATATTGCATCTCATATCTATGTTTCATGATAAGATATAATATTCATTGCGAAGTGTTATGCATTCCTCGTCTACGATTCAAACGAATGTAAATGCGACACTTCCTTGCAAGGAAATAACGATTGCAGATGTCTACGTATCGTAGCAATAGAGTTCTAATGCATCTTAAAACGCGATATCGCATCTCATTTCTATGTTTCATGGTAAGATATAATATGATTTGCGAACTGATATGTATTCCTCGTCTACACTTCAAATTAATGTAAATGCGACACTTCCTTGCAAGGAAATAGCGTTTGCAGATGTCTACGTATCGTAGCAATAGTGTTCTAATGCTTCTTAAAACGCGATATCGCATCTCATTTCTATGTTTCATGGTAAGATATAATATGATTTGCGAAGTGTTATGTATTCCTCGTCTACACATCAAATGAATGTAAATGCGCCACTTCCTTGCAAGGAAATAGCGTTTGCAGATATCTACGTATCGAAGCAATAGTGTTCAAATGCTTCTTAAAACGAGATATTGCATCTCATATCTATGTTTCATGATGAGATATAATATTCATTGCGAAGTGTTATGCATTCCTGGTCTACGATTCAAATGAATGTAAATGCGACACTTCCTTGCAAGCAAATAGCGTTTGCAGATGTCTACGTATCGTAGCAGTTGAGTTCTAATGCTTCTTAAAACGCGATATCGCATCACATTTCTATGTTTCATGGTAAGATATAATATTCATTGCGAAGTGTTATGCATTCCTCGTCTACGATTCAAACGAATGTAAATGCGACACTTCTTTGCAAGGAAATAGCGTTTGCAGATGTCTACGTATCGTAGCAATAGAGTTCTTATGATTCTTAGAACGCGATATCGCATCACATTTCTATGTTTCATGGTAAGATATAATATGATTTGCGGAGTGTTATGTATTCCTCGTCTACACTTCAAATGAGTGTAAATGCGACTCTTCCTTGCAAGGAAATAGCGTTTGCAGATGTCTAGATATCGAAGCAACAGAGTTCAAATGCTTCTTAAACCGCGATATCGCATCTCATTTCTATGTTTCATGGTATGATATGATATGATTTGCGAAGTATCATGTATTCCTCGTCTACACTTCAAATGAATGTAAATGCGACACTTCCTTGCAAGGAAATAGCGTTTGCAGATGTCTACGTATCGAAGCAATAGAGTTCAAATGCTTCTTAAAACAAGATATTGCATCTCATATCTATGTTTCATGATGAGATATAATATTCATTGCGAAGTGTTATGCATTCCACGTCTACGATTCAAATGAATGTAAATGCGACACTTCCTTGCAAGGAAATAGCGTTTGCAGATGTCTACGTATCGAAGCAATAGAGTTCAAATGCTTCTTAAAACGAGATATTGCATCTCATATCTATGTTTCATGATGAGATATAATATTCATTGCGAAGTGTTATGCATTCCTCGTCTACGATTCAAATGAATGTAAATGCGACACTTCTTTGCAAGGAAATAGCGTTTGCAGATGTCTACGTATCGAAGCAATAGAGTTCAAATGCTTCTTAAAACGAGATATTGCATCTCATATCTATGTTTCATAAGATATATTATTCATTGCGAAGTGTTATGCATTCCTCGTCTACGATTCAAATGAAAGTAAATGCGACACTTCCTTGCAAGGAAATAGCGTCTGCAGATGTCTAGGTATCGTAGCAATAGAGTTCTAATGCTTCTTAAAACGCGATATCGCATCTCATTTCTCTGTTTCATGGTAAGAATATGATTTGCGAAGTGTTATGTATTCCTCGTCTACACTTCAAATGAATATAAATGCGACACTTCTTTGCTAGGAAATAGCGTTTGCAGATGTCTACGTATCGTAGCAATAGAGATCTTATGATTCCTAAAACGCGATATAGCATCTCATTTCTATGTTTCATGGCAAGATATAATATGATTTTCGAAGTGTCCTGTATTCCTCGTCTACACTTCAAATGAGTGTAAATGCGACTCTTCCTTGCAAGGAAATAGCGTTTGCAGATGTCTAGATATCGAAGCAACAGAGTTCAAATGCTTCTTAAACCGCGATATCGCATCTCATTTCTATGTTTCATGGTATGATATGATATGATTTGCGAAGTATCATGTATTCCTCGTCTACACTTCAAATGAATGTAAATGCGACACTTCCTTGCAAGGAAATAGCGTTTGCAGATGTCTACGTATCGTAGCAATAGAGTTCTAATGCTTCTTAAAACGAGATATTGCATCTCATATCTATGTTTCATGATAAGATATAATATTCATTGCGAAGTGTTATGCATTCCTCGTCTACGATTCAAACGAATGTAAATGCGACACTTCCTTGCAAGGAAATAACGATTGCAGATGTCTACGTATCGTAGCAATAGAGTTCTAATGCATCTTAAAACGCGATATCGCATCTCATTTCTATGTTTCATGGTAAGATATAATATGATTTGCGAACTGATATGTATTCCTCGTCTACACTTCAAATTAATGTAAATGCGACACTTCCTTGCAAGGAAATAGCGTTTGCAGATGTCTACGTATCGTAGCAATAGAGTTCTAATGCTTCTTAAATCGCGATATCGCATCTCATTTCTATGTTTCATGGTAAGATATAATATGATTTGCGAAGTGTTATGTATTCCTCGTCTACACATCAAATGAATGTAAATGCGCCACTTCCTTGCAAGGAAATAGCGTTTGCAGATATCTACGTATCGAAGCAATAGTGTTCAAATGCTTCTTAAAACGAGATATTGCATCTCATATCTATGTTTCATGATGAGATATAATATTCATTGCGAAGTGTTATGCATTCCTGGTCTACGATTCAAATGAATGTAAATGCGACACTTCCTTGCAAGCAAATAGCGTTTGCAGATGTCTACGTATCGTAGCAGTTGAGTTCTAATGCTTCTTAAAACGCGATATCGCATCACATTTCTGTGCTTCATGGTAAGATATAATATTCATTGCGAAGTGTTATGCATTCCTCGTCTACGATTCAAACGAATGTAAATGCGACACTTCTTTGCAAGGAAATAGCGTTTGCAGATGTCTACGTATCGTAGCAATAGAGTTCTTATGATTCTTAGAACGCGATATCGCATCACATTTCTATGTTTCATGGTAAGATATAATATGATTTGCGGAGTGTTATGTATTCCTCGTCTACACTTCAAATGAGTGTAAATGCGACTCTTCCTTGCAAGGAAATAGCGTTTGCAGATGTCTAGATATCGAAGCAACAGAGTTCAAATGCTTCTTAAACCGCGATATCGCATCTCATTTCTATGTTTCATGGTATGATATGATATGATTTGCGAAGTATCATGTATTCCTCGTCTACACTTCAAATGAATGTAAATGCGACACTTCCTTGCAAGGAAATAGCGTTTGCAGATGTCTACGTATCGAAGCAATAGAGTTCAAATGCTTCTTAAAACGAGATATTGCATCTCATATCTATGTTTCATGATGAGATATAATATTCATTGCGAAGTGTTATGCATTCCTCGTCTACGATTCAAATGAATGTAAATGCGACACTTCCTTGCAAGGAAATAGCGTTTGCAGATGTCTACGTATCGAAGCAATAGAGTTCAAATGCTTCTTAAAACGAGATATTGCATCTCATATCTATGTTTCATGATGAGATATAATATTCATTGCGAAGTGTTATGCATTCCTCGTCTACGATTCAAATGAATGTAAATGCGACACTTCTTTGCAAGGAAATAGCGTTTGCAGATGTCTACGTATCGAAGCAATAGAGTTCAAATGCTTCTTAAAACGAGATATTGCATCTCATATCTATGTTTCATAAGATATATTATTCATTGCGAAGTGTTATGCATTCCTCGTCTACGATTGAAATGAAAGTAAATGCGACACTTCCTTGCAAGGAAATAGCGTCTGCAGATGTCTAGGTATCGTAGCAATAGAGTTCTAATGCTTCTTAAAACGCGATATCGCATCTCATTTCTCTGTTTCATGGTAAGAATATGATTTGCGAAGTGTTATGTATTCCTCGTCTACACTTCAAATGAATATAAATGCGACACTTCTTTGCTAGGAAATAGCGTTTGCAGATGTCTACGTATCGTAGCAATAGAGATCTTATGATTCCTAAAACGCGATATAGCATCTCATTTCTATGTTTCATGGCAAGATGTAATATGATTTTCGAAGTGTCCTGTATTCCTCGTCTACACTTCAAATGAGTGTAAATGCGACTCTTCCTTGCAAGGAAATAGCGTTTGCAGATGTCTAGATATCGAAGCAACAGAGTTCAAATGCTTCTTAAACCGCGATATCGCATCTCATTTCTATGTTTCATGGTATGATATGATATGATTTGCGAAGTATCATGTATTCCTCGTCTACACTTCAAATGAATGTAAATGCGACACTTCCTTGCAAGGAAATAGCGTTTGCAGATGTCTACGTATCGAAGCAATAGAGTTCAAATGCTTCTTAAAACGAGATATTGCATCTCATATCTATGTTTCATGATGAGATATAATATTCATTGCGAAGTGTTATGCATTCCTCGTCTACGATTCAAATGAATGTAAATGCGACACTTCTTTGCAAGGAAATAGCGTTTGCAGATGTCTACGTATCGAAGCAATAGATTTCAAATGCTTCTTAAAACGAGATATTGCATCTCATTTCTATGTTTCATGATAAGATATAATATTCATTGCGAAGTGTTATGCATTCCTCGTCTACGATTCAAATGAATGTAAGTGCGACACTTCCTTGCAAGGAAATAGCGTTTGCAGATGTCTACGTATCGTAGCAATAGAGTTCTAATGCTACTTAAAACGCGATATCGCATCTCATTTCTATGTTTCATGGTAAGATATAATATTCATTGCGAAGTGTTATGCATTCCTCGTCTACGATTCAAACGAATGTAAATGCGACACTTCCTTGCAAGGAAATAACGTTTGCAGATGTCTACGTATCGTAGCAATAATGTCCTAATGCTTCTTAGAACGCGATGTCGCATCTCATTTCTATGTTTCATGGTAAGATATAATATGATTTGCGAAGTGTTATGTATTCCTCGTCTACACTTCAAATGAATGTAAATGCGACACTTCTTTGCAAGGAAATAGCGTTTGCAGATGTCTACGTATCGTAGCAATAGAGTTCTTATGATTCTTTAAAACGCGATATCGCATCTCATTTCTATGTTTCTTGGTAAGATATAATATGATTTGCGAAGTATCATGTATTCCTCGTCTACACTTCAAATGAATGTGAATGCGACACTTCCTTGCAAGGAAATAGCGTTTGCAGATGTCTGCGTATCGTAGCAGTAGTGTTCTAATGCTTCTTAAAACGCGATATCGCATCTCATTTCTATGTTTCATGGTAAGATATAATATTCATTGCGAAGTGTTATGCATTCCTCGTCTACGATTCAAACGAATGTAAATGCGACACTTCCTTGCAAGGAAATAACGTTTGCAGATGTCTACGTATCGTAGCAATAATGTCCTAATGCTTCTTAGAACGCGATGTCGCATCTCATTTCTATGCTTCATGGTAAGATATAATATGATTTGCGAAGTGTTATGTATTCCTCGTCTACACTTCAAATGAATGTAAATGCGACACTTCTTTGCAAGGAAATAGCGTTTGCAGATGTCTACGTATCGTAGCAATAGAGTTCTTATGATTCTTAAATCGCGATATCGCATCGCATTTCTATGTTTCATGGTAAGATATAATATGATTTGCCGAGTGTTATGTATTCCTCGTCTACACTTCAAATGAATGTGAATGCGACACTTCCTCGCTAGGAAATAGCGTTTGCAGATGTCTACGTATCGTAGCAATAGAGTTCTTATGATTCTTAAAACGCGATATCGCATCTCATTTCTATGTTTCTTGGTAAGATATAATATGATTTGCGAAGTGTTATGTATTCCTCGTCTACACTTCAAATGAATGTAAATGCGACACTTCTTTGCAAGGAAATAGCGTTTGCAGATGTCTACGTATCGTAGCAATAGAGTTCTTATGATTCTTAAAACGCGATATCGCATCATATTTTTATGTTTCATGGTAAGATATAATATTCATTGCGAAGTGTTATGCATTCCTCGTCTACGATTCAAACGAATGTAAATGCGACACTTCCTTGCAAGGAAATAACGTTTGCAGATGTCTACGTATCGTAGCAATAATGTCCTAATGCTTCTTAGAACGCGATGTCGCATCTCATTTCTATGTTTCATGGTAAGATATAATATGATTTGCGAAGTGTTATGTATTCCTCGTCTACACTTCAAATGAATGTAAATGCGACACTTCTTTGCAAGGAAATAGCGTTTGCAGATGTCTACGTATCGTAGCAATAGAGTTCTTATGATTCTTTAAAACGCGATATCGCATCTCATTTCTATGTTTCTTGGTAAGATATAATATGATTTGCGAAGTGTTATGTATTCCTCGTCTACACTTCAAATGAATGTGAATGCGACACTTCCTCGCTAGGAAATAGCGTTTGCAGATGTCTGCGTATCGTTGCAGTAGTGTTCTAATGCTTCTTAAAACGCGATATCGCATCTCATTTCTATGTTTCATGGTAAGATATAATATTCATTGCGAAGAGTTATGCATTCCTCGTCTACGATTCAAACGAATGTAAATGCGACACTTCCTTGCAAGGAAATAACGTTTGCAGATGTCTACGTATCGTAGCAATAATGTCCTAATGCTTCTTAGAACGCGATGTCGCATCTCCTTTCTATGTTTCATGGTAAGATATAATATGATTTGCGAAGTGTTATGTATTCCTCGTCTACACTTCAAATGAATGTAAATGCCACACTTTCTTGCAAGGAAATAGCGTTTGCAGATGTCTACGTATCGAAGCAATAGAGTTCAAATGCTTCTTAAAACGAGATATTGCATCTCATATCTATGTTTCATGATAAGATATAATATTCATTGCGAAGTGTTATGCATTCCTCGTCTACGATTCAATTGAATGTAAATGCGACACTTTCTTGCAAGGAAATAGCGTTTGCAGATGTCTACGTATCGTAGCAATAGAGTTCAAATGCTTCTTAAAACGAGATATTGCATCTCATATCTATGTTTCATGATAAGATATAATATTCATTGCGAAGTGTTATGCATTCCTCGTCTACACATCAAATGAATGTACATGCGCCACTTCCTTGCATGGAAATAGCGTTTGCAGATATCTACGTATCGAAGCAATAGTGTTCAAATGCTTCTTAAAACGAGATATTGCATCTCATATCTATGTTTCATGATGAGATATAATATTCATTGCGAGGTGTTATGCATTCCTCGTCTACGATTCAAACGAATGTAAATGCGACACTTCCTTGCAAGGAAATAACGATTGCAGATGTCTACGTATCGTAGCAATAGAGTTCTAATGCATCTTAAAACGCGATATCGCATCTCATTTCTATGTTTCATGGTAAGATATAATATGATTTGCGAACTGATATGTATTCCTCGTCTACACTTCAAATGAATGTAAATGCGACACTTCCTTGCAAGGAAATAGCGTTTGCAGATGTCTACGTATCGTAGCAATAGAGTTCTAATGCTTCTTAAAACGCGATATCGCATCTCATTTCTATGTTTCATGGTAAGATATAATATGATTTGCGAAGTGTTATGTATTCCTCGTCTACACATCAAATGAATGTACATGCGCCACTTCCTTGCATGGAAATAGCGTTTGCAGATATCTACGTATCGAAGCAATAGTGTTCAAATGCTTCTTAAAACGAGATATTGCATCTCATATCTATGTTTCATGATGAGATATAATATTCATTGCGAAGTGTTATGCATTCCTGGTCTACGATTCAAATGAATGTAAATGCGACACTTCCTTGCAAGCAAATAGCGTTTGCAGATGTCTACGTATCGTAGCAGTTGAGTTCTAATGCTTCTTAAAACGCGATATCGCATCTCATTTCTATGTTTCATGGTAAGATATAATATTCATTGCGAAGTGTTATGCATTCCTCGTCTACGATTCAAACGAATGTAAATGCGACACTTCTTTGCAAGGAAATAGCGTTTGCAGATGTCTACGTATCGTAGCAATAGAGTTCTTATGATTCTTAGAACGCGATATCGCATCACATTTCTATGTTTCATGGTAAGATATAATATGATTTGCGGAGTGTTATGTATTCCTCGTCTACACTTCAAATGAATGTAAATGCGACTCTTCCTTGCAAGGAAATAGCGTTTGCAGATGTCTACGTATCGTTGCAATAGAGTTCTTATGATTCTTAAAACGCGATATCGCATCTCATTTCTATGTTTCATGGTAAGATATAATATGATTTGCGGAGTGTTATGTATTCCTCGTCTACACTTCAAATGAATGTAAATGCGACACTTTCTTGCAAGGAAATAGCGTTTGCAGATGTCTACGTATCGAAGCTATAGAGTTCAAATGCTTCTTAAAACGAGATATTGCATCTCATATCTATGTTTCATGATAAGATATAATATTCATTGCGAAGTGTTATGCATTCCTCGTCTACGATTCAATTGAATGTAAATGCGACACTTTCTTGCAAGGAAATAGCGTTTGCAGATGTCTACGTATCGTAGCAATAGAGTTCAAATGCTTCTTAAAACGAGATATTGCATCTCATATCTATGTTTCATGATAAGATATAATATTCATTGCGAAGTGTTATGCATTCCTCGTCTACGATTCAAACGAATGTAAATGCGACACTTCCTTGCAAGGAAATAGCGTTTGCAGATGTCTACGTATCGAAGCAATAGAGTTCAAATGCTTCTTAAAACGAGATATTGCATTTCATATCTATGTTTCATGATAAGATATAATATTCATTGCGAAGTGTTATGCATTCCTCGTCTACGATTCGAACGAATGTAAATGCGACACTTCCTTGCAAGGAAATAGCGATTGCAGATATCTACGTATCGTAGCAATAGAGTTCTAATGCATCTTAAAACGCGATATCGCATCTCATTTCTATGTTTCATGGTAAGATATAATATGATTTGCGAACTGATATGTATTCCTCGTCTACACTTCAAATGAATGTAAATGCGACACTTCCTTGCAAGGAAATAGCGTTTGCAGATGTCTACGTATCGAAGCAATAGAGTTCAAATGCTTCTTAAAACGAGATATTGCATCTCATATCTATGTTTCATGATAAGATACAATATTCATTGCGAAGTGTTATGCATTCCTCGTCTACGATTCAAATGAATGTAAATGCGACACTTCCTTGCAAGGAAATAACGTTTGCAGATGTCTACGTATCGTAGCAATAGAGTTCTAATGCTACTTAAAACGCGATATCGCATCTCATTTCTATGTTTCATGGTAAGATACAATATGATTTGCGAAGTGTTATGTATTCCTCGTCTACACTTCAAATGAATGTGAATGCGACACTTCCTCGCTAGGAAATAGCGTTTGCAGATGTCTGCGTATCGTAGCAGTAGTGTTCTAATGCTTCTTAAAACGCGATATCGCATCTCATTTCTATGTTTCATGGTAAGATATAATATTCATTGCGAAGTGTTATGCATTCCTCGTCTACGATTCAAACGAATGTAAATGCGACACTTCCTTGCAAGGAAATAACGTTTGCAGATGTCTACGTATCGTAGCAATAATGTCCTAATGCTTCTTAGAACGCGATGTCGCATCTCCTTTCTATGTTTCATGGTAAGATATAATATGATTTGCGAAGTGTTATGTATTCCTCGTCTACACTTCAAATGAATGTAAATGCCACACTTTCTTGCAAGGAAATAGCGTTTGCAGATGTCTACGTATCGAAGCAATAGAGTTCAAGTGCTTCTTAAAACGAGATATTGCATCTCATATCTATGTTTCATGATAAGATATAATATTCATTGCGAAGTGTTATGCATTCCTCGTCTACGATTCAATTGAATGTAAATGCGACACTTTCTTGCAAGGAAATAGCGTTTGCAGATGTCTACGTATCGTAGCAATAGAGTTCAAATGCTTCTTAAAACGAGATATTGCATCTCATATCTATGTTTCATGATAAGATATAATATTCATTGCGAAGTGTTATGCATTCCTCGTCTACGATTCAAACGAATGTAAATGCGACACTTCCTTGCAAGGAAATAGCGTTTGCAGATGTCTACGTATCGCAGCAATAGAGTTCAAATGCTTCTTAAAACGAGATATTGCATCTCATATCTATGTTTCATGATAAGATATAATATTCATTGCGAAGTGTTATGCATTCCTCGTCTACGATTCAAACGAATGTAAATGCGACACTTCCTTGCAAGGAAATAACGATTGCAGATGTCTACGTATCGTAGCAATAGAGTTCTAATGCATCTTAAAACGCGATATCGCATCTCATTTCTATGTTTCATGGTAAGATATAATATGATTTGCGAAGTGTTATGTATTCCTCGTCTACACATCAAATGAATGTACATGCGCCACTTCCTTGCATGGAAATAGCGTTTGCAGATATCTACGTATCGAAGCAATAGTGTTCAAATGCTTCTTAAAAGGAGATATTGCATCTCATATCTATGTTTCATGATGAGATATAATATTCATTGCGAAGTGTTATGCATTCCTGGTCTACGATTCAAATGAATGTAAATGCGACACTTCCTTGCAAGCAAATAGCGTTTGCAGATGTCTACGTATCGTAGCAGTTGAGTTCTAATGCTTCTTAAAACGCGATATCGCATCTCATTTCTATGTTTCATGGTAAGATATAATATTCATTGCGAAGTGTTATGCATTCCTCGTCTACGATTCAAACGAATGTAAATGCGACACTTCTTTGCAAGGAAATAGCGTTTGCAGATGTCTACGTATAGTAGCAATAGAGTTCTTATGATTCTTAGAACGCGATATCGCATCACATTTCTATGTTTCATGGTAAGATATAATATGATTTGCGGAGTGTTATGTATTCCTCGTCTACACTTCAAATGAATGTAAATGCGACTCTTCCTTGCAAGGAAATAGCGTTTGCAGATGTCTACGTATCGTTGCAATAGAGTTCTTATGATTCTTAAAACGCGATATCGCATCTCATTTCTATGTTTCATGGTAAGATATAATATGATTTGCGGAGTGTTATGTATTCCTCGTCTACACTTCAAATGAATGTAAATGCGACACTTTCTTGCAAGGAAATAGCGTTTGCAGATGTCTACGTATCGAAGCTATAGAGTTCAAATGCTTCTTAAAACGAGATATTGCATCTCATATCTATGTTTCATGATAAGATATAATATTCATTGCGAAGTGTTATGCATTCCTCGTCTACGATTCAATTGAATGTAAATGCGACACTTTCTTGCAAGGAAATAGCGTTTGCAGATGTCTACGTATCGTAGCAATAGAGTTCAAATGCTTCTTAAAACGAGATATTGCATCTCATATCTATGTTTCATGATAAGATATAATATTCATTGCGAAGTGTTATGCTTTCCTCGTCTACGATTCAAACGAATGTAAATGCGACACTTCCTTGCAAGGAAATAGCGTTTGCAGATGTCTACGTATCGAAGCAATAGAGTTCAAATGCTTCTTAAAACGAGATATTGCATTTCATATCTATGTTTCATGATAAGATATAATATTCATTGCGAAGTGTTATGCATTCCTCGTCTACGATTCGAACGAATGTAAATGCGACACTTCCTTGCAAGGAAATAGCGATTGCAGATATCTACGTATCGTAGCAATAGAGTTCTAATGCATCTTAAAACGCGATATCGCATCTCATTTCTATGTTTCATGGTAAGATATAATATGATTTGCGAACTGATATGTATTCCTCGTCTACACTTCAAATGAATGTAAATGCGACACTTCCTTGCAAGGAAATAGCGTTTGCAGATGTCTACGTATCGAAGCAATAGAGTTCAAATGCTTCTTAAAACGAGATATTGCATCTCATATCTATGTTTCATGATAAGATACAATATTCATTGCGAAGTGTTATGCATTCCTCGTCTACGATTCAAATGAATGTAAATGCGACACTTCCTTGCAAGGAAATAACGTTTGCAGATGTCTACGTATCGTAGCAATAGAGTTCTAATGCTACTTAAAACGCGATATCGCATCTCATTTCTATGTTTCATGGTAAGATACAATATGATTTGCGAAGTGTTATGTATTCCTCGTCTACACTTCAAATGAATGTGAATGCGACACTTCCTCGCTAGGAAATAGCGTTTGCAGATGTCTGCGTATCTTAGCAGTAGAGTTCTAATGCTTCTTAAAACGCGATATCGCATCTCATTTCTATGTTTCATGGTAAGATATAATATTCATTGCGAAGTGTTATGCATTCCTCGTCTACGATTCAAACGAATGTAAATGCGACACTTCCTTGCAAGGAAATAGCGTTTGCAGATGTCTACGTATCGTAGCAATAATGTCCTAATGCTTCTTAAAACGCGATGTCGCATCTCATTTCTATGTTTCATGGTAAGATATAATATGATTTGCGAAGTGTTATGTATTCCTCGTCTACACTTCAAATGAATGTAAATGCGACACTTCTTTGCAAGGAAATAGCGATTGCAGATGTCTACGTATCGTTGCAATAGAGTTCTTATGATTCTTAAAACGCTATATTGCATCTCATTTCTATGTTTCATGGTAAGATATAATATGATTTGCGGAGTGTTATGTATTCCTCGTCCACGATTCAAATGAATGTAAGTGCGACACTTCCTTGCAAGGAAATAGCGTTTGCAAATGTCTACCTATCGTAGCAGTAGTGTTCTAATGCTTCTTAGAACGCGATGTCGCATCTCACTTCTATGTTTCATGGTAAGATATAATATGATTTGCGAAGTGTCATGCATTCCTCGTCTACCATTCAGATGAATGTAAATGCGACACTTCCTTGCAAGGAAATAGCGTTTGCAGATGTCTACGTATCGAAGCAATAGAGTTCAAATGCTTCTTAAAACGAGATATTGCATCTCATATCTGTTTCATGATAAGATATAATATTCATTGCGTAGTGTTATGCATTCCTCGTCTACGATTCAAATGAATGTAAATGCGACACTTCCTTGCAAGGAAATAGCGTTTGCAGATGTCTACGTATCTTAGGAATAGAGTTCTTATGATTCTTAAAACGCGATATTGCATCTCATTTCTATGTTTCATGGTAAGGTATAATATGATTTGCGATGTGTTATGTATCCGTCGTCTACACTTCAAATGAATGTAAATGCGACACTTTCTTGCAAGGAAATAGCGTTTGCAGATGTCTACGGATCGTAGCAATAGAGTTCTAATGCTTCTTATAACGCGATATCGTATCTCATTTCTATGTTTCATGGTAAGATATAATACGATTTGCGAAGTGTTATGTATTCCTCGGCTACACTTCAAATGAATGTAAATGCGACACTTCTTTGCAAGGAAATAGCGATTGCAGATGTCTACGTATCGTAGCAGTAGAGTTCTTATGATTCTTAAAACGCGATATCGCATCACATCTCTATTTTTCATGGTAAGATATAATATGATTTGCGGAGTGTCATGTATTCCTCGTCTACACTTCAAATGAATGTGAATGCGACACTTCCTCGCTAGGAAATAGCGTTTGCAGATGTCTACGTATCGTAGCAGTTGAGTTCTAATGCTACTTAAAACGCTATATCGCATCTCATTTCTATGTTTCATGATAAGATATAATATGATTTGCGAAGTGTTATGTATTCCTCGTCTACACATCAAATGAATGTGAATGCGACACTTCCTTGCAAGGAAATAGCGTTTGCAGATGTCTACGTATCGTAGCAATAGAGTTCTTATGATTCTTAAAACGCGATATCGCATCTCATTTCTATGTTTCATGGTAAGATAAAATATGATTTGCGAAGTGTTATGTATACCTCGTCTACACTTCAAATGAATGTGAATGCGACACTTCCTCGCTAGGAAATAGCGTTTGCAGATGCCTACGTATCGAAGCAATAGAGTTCAAACGCTTCTTAAAACGAGATATTGCATCTCATATCTATGTTTCATGGTAAGATATAATGTGATTTGCGATGTGTTATGTATTCCTCGTCTACACTACAAATGAATGTAAATGCGACACTTCCTTGCAAGGAAATAGCGTTTGCAGATGTCTACGTATCGTAGCAATAGAGTTCTAATGCTTCTTAAAACGCGATATCGCATCTCATTTCTATGTTTCGTGGTAAGATATAATATGATTTGCGAAGTGTTATGTATTCCTCGTCTACACTTCAGATGAATGTAAATGCGACACTTTCTTGCAAGGAAATAGCGTTTGCAGATGTCTACGTATCGTAGCATTGGATTTCTGATGCTTGTTAAAACGAGATATTGCATCTCATATCTATGTTTCATGGTAAGATATAATATTCATTGCGAAGTGTTATGCATTCCTCGTCTACGATTCAAATGAATGAAAATGCGACACTTACTTGCAAGGAAATAGCGTTTGCAGATGTCTACGTATCGTAGCAATAGAGTTCTAATGCTTCTTAAAACGCGATATCGCATCTCATTTCTATGTTTCGTGGTAAGATATAATATGATTTGCGAAGTGTTATGTATTCCTCGTCTACACGTCAAACGAATGTGAATGTGACACTTCCTCGCTAGGAAATAGCGTTTGCAGATGTCTATGTATCGAAGCAATAGAGTTCAAATGCTTCTTAAAACGAGATATTGCATCTCATATCTATGTTTCATGATAAGATATAATATTCATTGCGAAGTGTTATGCATTCCTCGTCTACGATTCAAATGAATGTAAATGCGACACTTCTTTGCAAGGAAATAGCGTTTGCAGATGTCTACGTATCGTAGCAATAGAGTTCTTATGATTCTTAAAACGCGATATCGCATCACATTTCTATGTTTCATGGTAAGATATAATATGATTTGCGGAGTGTTATGTATTCCTCGTGTACACTTCAAATGAATGTGAATGCGACACTTCCTCGCTAGGAAATAGCGTTTGCAGATGTCTACGTATCGTAGCAGTTGAGTTCTAATGCTTCTTAAAACGCGATATCGCATCTCATTTCCATGTTTCATGGTAAGATATAATATGATTTGCGAAGTGTTATGTATCCCTCGTCTACACTTCAAAACAATGTGAATGTGACACTTCCTCGCTAGGAAATAGCGTTTGCAGATGTCTGCGTATCGTAGCAGTAGAGTTCTAATGCTTCTTAAAACGCGATAACGCAGCTCATTTCTATGTTTCATGGTAAGATATAATATGATTTGCGAAGTGTTATGTATTCCTCGTCTACACTTCAGATGAATGTAAATGCGACACTTTCTTGCACGGAAATAGCGTTTGCAGATGGCTACGTATCGTAGCATTGGATTTCTGATGCTTGTTAGAACGAGATATTGCATCTCATATCTATGTTTCTTGATAAGATATAATATTCATTGCGAAGTGTTATGCATTCCTCGTCTACGATTCAAATGAATGAAAATGCGACACTTCCTCGCTAGGAAATAGCGTTTGCAGATGTCTACGTATCGTAGCAATAGAGTTCTTATGATTCTTAAAACGCGTTATCGCATATCATTTCTATGTTTCATGGTAAGGTATAATATGATTTGCGAAGTGTTATGTATTCCTCGTCTACACTTCAGATGAATGTAAATGCGACACTTTCTTGCAAGGAAATAGCGTTTGCAGATGGCTACGTATCGTAGCAATGGATTTCTGATGCTTGTTAGAACGAGATATTGCATTTCATATCTATGTTTCATGATAAGATATACTATTCATTGCGAAGTGTTATGCATTCCTCGTCTTCGATTCAAATGAATGTAAATGCGACACTTCCTTGCAAGGAAATAGCGTTTGCAGATGTCTACGTATCGTAGCAGTTGAGTTCTAATGCTACTTAAAACGCGATATCGCATTTCATTTCTATTTTTCATGGTAAGATATAATATGATTTGCGAAGTGTTATGTATTCCTCGTCTACACATCAAATGAATGTAAATGCGACACTTCCTTGCAAGGAAATAGCGTTTGCAGATCTCTACGTATCGTAGCAATAGAGTTCTTATGATTCTTAAAACGCGATAGCGCATCACATCTCTATGTTTCATGGTAAGATATAATATGATTTGCGGAGTGTTACGTATTCCTCGTCTACACTTCAGATGAATGAAAATGCGACACTTCCTTGCAAGGAAGTAGCGTTTGCAGATGTCTACGTATCGTAGCAATAGAGTTCTAATGCTTCTTAAAACGCGATATCGCATCTCATTTCTATGTTTCATGGTAAGATATAATATGATTTGCGAAGTGTTATGTATTCCTCGTCTACACATCAAATGAATGTGAATGCGACACTTCCTCGCTAGGAAATAGCGTTTGCAGACGTCTATGTATCGAAGCAATAGAGTTCGAATGCTTCTTAAAACGAGATATTGCATCTCATATCTATGTTTCATGATAAGATATAATATTCATTGCGAAGTGTTATGCATTACTCGTCTACGATTCAAATGAATGTAAATGCGACACTTCCTTGCAAGGAAATAGCGTTTGCAGATGTCTACGTATCGTAGCAGTAGAGTTCTAATGCTTCTTAGAACGCGATATCGCATCTCATTTCTATGTTTCATGATAAGATATAATATGATTTGCGAAGTGTTATGTATTCCTCGTCTACACATCAAATGAATGTGAATGCGACACTTCCTTGCAAGGAAATAGCGTTTGCAGATGTCTACGTATCGTAGCAATAGAGTTCTTATGATTCTTAAAACGCGATATCGCATCTCATTTCTATGTTTCATGGTAAGATAAAATATGATTTGCGAAGTGTTATGTATACCTCGTCTACACTTCAAATGAATGTGAATGCGACACTTCCTCGCTAGGAAATAGCGTTTGCAGATGCCTACGTATCGAAGCAATAGAGTTCAAACGCTTCTTAAAACGAGATATTGCATCTCATATCTATGTTTCATGGTAAGATATAATGTGATTTGCGATGTGTTATGTATTCCTCGTCTACACTACAAATGAATGTAAATGCGACACTTCCTTGCAAGGAAATAGCGTTTGCAGATGTCTACGTTTCGTAGCAATAGAGTTCTAATGCTTCTTAAAACGCGATATCGCATCTCATTTCTATGTTTCGTGGTAAGATATAATATGATTTGCGAAGTGTTATGTATTCCTCGTCTACACTTCAGATGAATGTAAATGCGACACTTTCTTGCAAGGAAATAGCGTTTGCAGATGTCTACGTATCGTAGCATTGGATTTCTGATGCTTGTTAAAACGAGATATTGCATCTCATATCTATGTTTCATGGTAAGATATAATATTCATTGCGAAGTGTTATGCATTCCTCGTCTACGATTCAAATGAATGAAAATGCGACACTTACTTGCAAGGAAATAGCGTTTGCAGATGTCTACGTATCGTAGCAATAGAGTTCTAATGCTTCTTAAAACGCGATATCGCATCGCATTTCTATGTTTCGTGGTAAGATATAATATGATTTGCGAAGTGTTATGTATTCCTCGTCTACACGTCAAACGAATGTGAATGTGACACTTCCTCGCTAGGAAATAGCGTTTGCAGATGTCTATGTATCGAAGCAATAGAGTTCAAATGCTTCTTAAAACGAGATATTGCATCTCATATCTATGTTTCATGATAAGATATAATATTCATTGCGAAGTGTTATGCATTCCTCGTCTACGATTCAAATGAATGTAAATGCGACACTTCTTTGCAAGGAAATAGCGTTTGCAGATGTCTACGTATCGTAGCAATAGAGTTCTTATGATTCTTAAAACGCGATATCGCATCACATTTCTATGTTTCATGGTAAGATATAATATGATTTGCGGAGTGTTATGTATTCCTCGTGTACACTTCAAATGAATGTGAATGCGACACTTCCTCGCTAGGAAATAGCGTTTGCAGATGTCTACGTATCGTAGCAGTTGAGTTCTAATGCTTCTTAAAACGCGATATCGCATCTCATTTCCATGTTTCATGGTAAGATATAATATGATTTGCGAAGTGTTATGTATCCCTCGTCTACACTTCAAAACAATGTGAATGTGACACTTCCTCGCTAGGAAATAGCGTTTGCAGATGTCTGCGTATCGTAGCAGTAGAGTTCTAATGCTTCTTAAAACGCGATAACGCAGCTCATTTCTATGTTTCATGGTAAGATATAATATGATTTGCGAAGTGTTATGTATTCCTCGTCTACACTTCAGATGAATGTAAATGCGACACTTTCTTGCACGGAAATAGCGTTTGCAGATGGCTACGTATCGTAGCATTGGATTTCTGATGCTTGTTAGAACGAGATATTGCATCTCATATCTATGTTTCTTGATAAGATATAATATTCATTGCGAAGTGTTATGCATTCCTCGTCTACGATTCAAATGAATGAAAATGCGACACTTCCTCGCTAGGAAATAGCGTTTGCAGATGTCTACGTATCGTAGCAATAGAGTTCTTATGATTCTTAAAACGCGTTATCGCATATCATTTCTATGTTTCATGGTAAGGTATAATATGATTTGCGAAGTGTTATGTATTCCTCGTCTACACTTCAGATGAATGTAAATGCGACACTTTCTTGCAAGGAAATAGCGTTTGCAGATGGCTACGTATCGTAGCAATGGATTTCTGATGCTTGTTAGAACGAGATATTGCATTTCATATCTATGTTTCATGATAAGATATACTATTCATTGCGAAGTGTTATGCATTCCTCGTCTTCGATTCAAATGAATGTAAATGCGACACTTCCTTGCAAGGAAATAGCGTTTGCAGATGTCTACGTATCGTAGCAGTTGAGTTCTAATGCTACTTAAAACGCGATATCGCATTTCATTTCTATTTTTCATGGTAAGATATAATATGATTTGCGAAGTGTTATGTATTCCTCGTCTACACATCAAATGAATGTAAATGCGACACTTCCTTGCAAGGAAATAGCGTTTGCAGATCTCTACGTATCGTAGCAATAGAGTTCTTATGATTCTTAAAACGCGATATCGCATGACATCTCTATGTTTCATGGTAAGATATAATATGATTTGCGGAGTGTTACGTATTCCTCGTCTACACTTCAGATGAATGAAAATGCGACACTTCCTTGCAAGGAAGTAGCGTTTGCAGATGTCTACGTATCGTAGCAATAGAGTTCTAATGCTTCTTAAAACGCGATATCGCATCTCATTTCTATGTTTCATGGTAAGATATAATATGATTTGCGAAGTGTTATGTATTCCTCGTCTACACATCAAATGAATGTGAATGCGACACTTCCTCGCTAGGAAATAGCGTTTGCAGACGTCTATGTATCGAAGCAATAGAGTTCGAATGCTTCTTAAAACGAGATATTGCATCTCATATCTATGTTTCATGATAAGATATAATATTCATTGCGAAGTGTTATGCATTACTCGTCTACGATTCAAATGAATGTAAATGCGACACTTCCTTGCAAGGAAATAGCGTTTGCAGATGTCTACGTATCGTAGCAGTAGAGTTCTAATGCTTCTTAGAACGCGATATCGCATCTCATTTCTATGTTTCATGGTAAGGTATAATATGATTTGCGAAGTGTTATGTATTCCTCGTCTACACTTCAGATGAATGTAAATGCGACACTTTCTTGCAAGGAAATAGCGTTTGCAGATGTCTACGTAGCGTAGCAATGGATTTCTGACGCTTCTTAGAACGCGGTATCGCATCACATTTCTATGTTTCATGGTAAGATATAATATGATTTGCGAAGTGTCATGTATTCCTCGTCCACACTTCAAGTGAATGTAAATGCGACACTTCCTTGCAAGGAAATAGCGTTTGCAGATGTCTACGTATCGTAGCAGTAGAGTTCTAATGCTTCTTAGAACGCGATATCGCATCTCATTTCTATGTTTCATGGTAAGGTATAATATGATTTGCGAAGTGTTATGTATTCCTTGTCTACACTTCAAATGAATGTGAATGCGACACTTCCTCGCTAGGAAATAGCGTTTGCAGATGTCTACGTATCGTAGCAATAGAGTTCTTATGATTCTTAAAACGCGTTATCGCATATCATTTCTATGTTTCATGGTAAGGTATAATATGATTTGCGAAGTGTTATGTATCCGTCGTCTACGTATCGTAGCAATAGAGTTCTTATGATTCTTAAAACGCGATATCGCATCTCATTTCTATGTTTCATTGTAAGATACAATATGATTTGTGAAGTGTTATGTATTCCTCGTCTACACTTCAGATGAATGCAAATGCGACACTTCCTTGCAAGGAAGTAGCGTTTGCAGATGTCTACGTATCGTAGCAATAGAGTTCTAATGCTTCTTAAAACGCGATACCGCATCTCATTTCTATGTTTCATGGTAAGATATAATATGATTTGCGAAGTGTTATGTATTCCTCGTCTACACATCAAATGAATGTGAATGCGACACTTCCTCGCTAGGAAATAGCGTTTGCAGACGTCTATGTATCGAAGCAATAGAGTTCAAATGCTTCTTAAAACGAGATATTGCATCTCATATCTATGTTTCATGATAAGATATAATATTCATTGCGATGTGTTATGCATTACTCGTCTACGATTCAAATGAATGTAAATGGAACACTTCCTTGCAAGGAAATAGCGTTTGCAGATGTCTACGTGTCGTAGCAATAGAGTTCTAATGCTTCTTAAAACTCGATATCGCATCTCATTTCTATGTTTCATGGTAAGATATAATATGATTTGCGAAGTGTTATGTATCCCTCGTCTACACTTCAAATGAATGAGAATGTGACACTTCCTCGCTAGGAAATAGCGTTTGCAGATGTCTGCGTATCGTAGCAGTAGAGTTCTAATGCTTCTTAAAACGCGATATCGCATCTCATTTCTATGTTTCTTGGTAAGATACAATATGATTTGCGAAGTGTTATGTATTCCTCGTCTACACTTCAAATGAATGTGAATGCGACACGTCCTCGCTAGGAAATAGCGTTTGCAGATATCTATGTATCGAAGCAATAGAGATCAAATGCTTCTTAAAACGAGATATTGCATCTCATATCTATGTTTCATGATAAGATATAATATTCATTGCGAAGTGTTATGCATTCCTCGCCTACGATTCAAATGAACGTAAATGCGACACTTCCTTGCAAGGAAATAGCGTTTGCAGATGTCTACGTATCGTAGCAGTAGAGTTCTAATGCTTCTTAGAACGCGATATCGCATCTCATTTCTATGTTTCATGGTAAGGTATAATATGATTTGCGAAGTGTTATGTATTCCTCGTCTACACTTCAGATGAATGTAAATGCGACACTTTCTTGCAAGGAAATAGCGTTTGCAGATGTCTCGGTAGCGTAGCAATGGATTTCTGATGCTTCTTAAAACGCGATATCGCATCACATTTCTATGTTTCATGGTAAGATATAATATGATTTGCGAAGTGTCATGTATTCCTCGTCCACACTTCAAGTGAATGTAAATGCGACACTTCCTTGCAAGGAAATAGCGTTTGCAGATGTCTACGTGCCGTAGCAATAGAGTTCTAATGCTTCTTAAAACTCGATATCGCATCTCATTTCTATGTTTCATGGTAAGGTATAATATGATTTGCGAAGTGTTATGTATCCCTCGTCTACACTTCAAATGAATGAGAATGTGACACTTCCTCGCTAGGAAATAGCGTTTGCAGATGTCTGCGTATCGTAGCAGTAGAGTTCTAATGCTTCTTAAAACGCGATATCGCATCTCATTTCTATGTTTCTTGGTAAGATACAATATGATTTGCGAAGTGTTATGTATTCCTCGTCTACACTTCAAATGAATGTGAATGCGACACGTCCTCGCAAGGAAATAGCGTTTGCAGATGTCTATGTATCGAAGCAATAGAGATCAAATGCTTCTTAAAACGAGATATTGCATCTCATATCTATGTTTCATGATAAGATATAATATTCATTGCCAAGTGTTATGCATTCCTCGCCTACGATTCAAATGAACGTAAATGCGACACTTCCTTGCAAGCAAATAGCGTTTGCAGATGTCTACGTATCGTAGCAGTAGAGTTCTAATGCTTCTTAGAACGCGATATCGCATCTCATTTCTATGTTTCATGGTAAGGTATAATATGATTTGCGAAGTGTTATGTATTCCTCGTCTACACTTCAGATGAATGTAAATGCGACACTTTCTTGCAAGGAAATAGCGTTTGCAGATGTCTACGTAGCGTAGCAATGGATTTCTGATGCTTCTTAAAACGCGATATCGCATCACATTTCTATGTTTCATGGTAAGATATAATATGATTTGCGAAGTGTCATGTATTCCTCGTCCACACCTCAAGTGAATGTAAATGCGACACTTCCTTGCAAGGAAATAGCGTTTGCAGATGTCTACGTATCGTAGCAGTAGAGTTCTAATGCTTCTTAGAACGCGATATCGCATCTCATTTCTATGTTTCATGGTAAGGTATAATATGATTTGCGAAGTGTTATGTATTCCTTGTCTACACTTCAAATGAATGTGAATGCGACACTTCCTCGCTAGGAAATAGCGTTTGCAGATGTCTACGTATCGTAGCAGTTGAGTTCTAATGCTTCTTAAAACGCGATATCGCATCCCATTTCTATGTTTCATGGTAAGATATAATATGATTTGCGAAGTGTTATGTATTCCTCGTCTACACATCAAACGAATGTAAATGCGACACTTCCTTGCAAGGAAATAGCGTTTGCAGATGTCTACGTATCGTAGCAATAGAGTTCTTATGATTCTTAAAACGCGATATCGGATCACATTTCTATGTTTCATGGTAAGATATAATATGATTTGCGGAGTGTTATGTATTCCTTGTCTACACTTCAAATGAATGTGAATGCGACACTTACTCGCTAAGAAATAGCGTTTGCAGATGTCTACGTATCGTAGCAGTTGAGTTCTAATGCTTCTTAAAACGCGATATCGCAACTCATTTCTATGTTTCATGGTAAGATATAATATGATTTGCGAAGTGTTATGTTTTCCTCGTCTACACATCAAATGAATGTAAATGCGACACTTCCTCGCTAGGAAAGAGCGTTTGCAGATGTCTACGTATCGAAGCAATAGAGTTCAAATGCTTCTTAAAACGAGATATTGCATCACATATATATGTTTCATGATAAGATATAATATTCATTGCGAAGTGTTATGCATTCCTCGTCTACGATTCAAATGAATGTAAATGCGACACTTCCTTGCAAGGAAATAGCGTTTGCAGATGTCTACGTATCGTAGCAATAGGGTTCTAATGCTTCTTAAAACGCGATATCGCATCTCATTTCTATGTTTCATGGTAAGATATAATATGATTTGCGAAGTGTCATGTGTTCCTCGTCCACACTTCAAATGAATGTAAATGCGGCACTTCCTTGCAAGGAAATAGCGTTTGCAAATGTCTACGTATCGTAGCAATTGAGTTCTTATGATTCTTAAAACGCGATATCGCATCACATTTCTATGTTTCATGGTAAGATATAATATGATTTGCGGAGTGTTATGTATTCCTCGTCTACACATCAAATGAATGTGAATGCGACACTTCCTCGCTAGGAAATAGCGTTAGCAGATGTCTACGTATCGTAGCAGTTGAGTTCTAATGCTTCTTAAAACGCGATATCGCATCTCATTTCTATGTTTCATGGTAAGATATAATATGATTTGCGAAGTGTTATGTATTCCTCGTCTACACTTCAAATGAATGTGAATGTGACACTTCCTCGCTAGGAAATAGCGTTTGCAGATGTCTGCGTATCGTAGCAGTAGAGTTCTTATGATTCTTAGAACGCGATATCGCATCTCATTTCTATGTTTCATGTTAAGGTATAATATGAATTGCGAAGTGTTATGTATCCGTCGTCTACACTTCAAATGAATGTGAATGCGACACTTCCTCGCTAGGAAAGAGCGTTTGCAGATGTCTACGTATCGAAGCAATAGAGTTCAAATGCTTCTTAAAACGAGATATTGCATCACATATCTATGTTTCATGATAAGATATAATATTCATTGCGAAGTGTTATGCATTACTCGTCTACGATTCAAATGAATGTAAATGCGACACTTCCTTGCAAGGAAATAGCGTTTGCAGATGTCTACGTGTCGTAGCAATAGAGTTCTAATGCTTCTTAAAACTCGATATCGCATCTCATTTCTATGTTTCATGGTAAGATATAATATGATTTGCGAAGTGTCATGCATTCCTCGTCTACGATTCAAATGAATGTAAATGCGACACTTCCTTGCAAGGAAATAGCGATTGCAGATGTCTACGTATCGTAGCAATAGTGTTCTTATGATTCTTAAAACGCCATATCGCATCACATTTCTATGTTTCATGGTAAGGTATAATATGAATAGCGAAGTGTTATGTATCCGTCGTCTACACTTCAAATGAATGTGAATGCGACACTTCCTCGCTAGGAAATAGCGTTTGCAGATGTCTACGTATCGAAGCAATAGAGTTCAAATGCTTCTTAAAACGAGATATTGCATCACATATCTATGTTTCATGATTAGATATAATATTCATTGCGAAGTGTTATGTATCCGTCGTCTACACTTCAAATGAATGTGAATGCGACACTTCCTAGCTAGGAAAGGGCGTTTGCAAATGTCTACGTATCGAAGCAATAGAGTTCAAATGCTTCTTAAAACGAGATATTGCATCACATATCTATGTTTCATGATAAGATATAATATTCATTGCGAAGTGTTATGCATTCCTCATCTACGATTCAAATGAATGTAAATGCGACACTTCCTTGCAAGGAAATAGCGTTTGCAGATGTCTACGTATCGCAGCAATAGTGTTCTTATGATTCTTAAAACGCAATATCGCATCACATTTCTATGTTTCATGGTAAGGTATAATATGAATTGCGAATTGTTATGTATCCGTCGTCTACACTTCAAATGAATGTGAATGCGACACTTCCTCGCTAGGAAATAGCGTTTGCAGATGTCTACGTATCGAAGCAATAGAGTTCAAATGCTTCTTAAAACGAGATATTGCATCACATATCTATGTTTCATGATAAGATATAATATTCATTGCGAAGTGTTATGCATTCCTCGTCTACGATTCAAATGAATGTAAATGCGACACTTCCTTGCAAGGAAATAGCGTTTGCAGATGTATACGTATCGTAGCAATAGAGTTCTTATGCTTCTTAAAACGCGATATCGCATCTCATTTCTATGTTTCATGGTACGATATAATATGATTTGCGAAGTGTTATGTATTCCTCCTCTACACATCAAATGAATGTAAATGCGACACATCCTTGCTAGGAAATAGCGTTTGCAGATGTCCACGTATCATAGCAATAGAGTTCTTATGATTCTTAAAACGCGATATCGCATCTCATTTCTATGTTTCATGGTAAGATATAATATGATTTGCGAAGTATTATATTTTCCTCGTCTACACTTCAAATGAATGTGAATGGGACACTTCCTTGCAAGGAAATAGCGTTTGCAGATGTCTACGTATCGTAGCAATAGAGTTCTAATGCTTCATAAAACGCGATATCGCATCTCATTTCTATGTTTCATGGTAAGATATAATATGATTTGCGAACTGTTATGTATTCCTCGTCTACACTTCAAATGAATGTAAATGCGACACTTCCTTGCAAGGAAATAGCGTTTGCAGATGTCTACGTATCGTAGCAATAGTGTACTTATGATTCTTAAAACGCGATATCGCATCTCATTTCTATGTTTCATGGTAAGATATAATGTGATTTGCGAAGTGTTATGTATTCCTCGTCTACACTACAAATGAATGTGAATGCGACACTTCCTCGCTAGGAAATAGCGTTATCAGATGTCTGCGTATCGTAGCAGTAGAGTTCTAATGCTTCTTAAAACGCGATATCGCATCTCATTTCTATGTTTCATGGTAAGATATAATGTGATTTGCGAAGTGTTATGTATTCCTCGTCTACACTACAAATGAATGTGAATGCGATACTTCCTCGAAGGAAATAGCGTTAGCAGATGTCTGCGTATCGTAGCAGTAGAGTTCTAATGCTTCTTAAAACGCGATATCGCATCTCATTTATATGTTTCATGGTAAGATATAATATGATTTGCGAAGTGTTATGTATTCCTCGTCTACACTTCAAATGAATGTAAATGCGACACTTTCGTGCAAGGAAATAGCGTTTGCAGATGTCTACGTAGCGTAGCAATGGATTTCTGATGCTTCTTAAAACGCGATATCGCATCTCATTTCTATGTTTCATGGTAAGATATAATATGATTTGCGAAGTGTCATGTATTCCTCGTCCACACTTCAAGTGAATGTAAATGCGACACTTCTTTGCAAGGAAATAGCGTTTGCAGATGTCTACGTATCGTAGCAATAGAGTTCTAATGCTTCATAAAACGCGATATCGCATCTCATTTCTATGTTTCATGGTAAGATATAATATGATTTGCGAACTGTTATGTATTCCTCGTCTACACTTCAAATGAATGTAAATGCGACACTTCCTTGCAAGGAAATAGCGTTTGCAGATGTCTACGTATCGTAGCAATAGTGTACTTATGATTCTTAAAACGCGATATCGCATCTCATTTCTATGTTTCATGGTAAGATATAATGTGATTTGCCAAGTGTTATGTATTCCTCGTCTACACTACAAATGAATGTGAATCCGACACTTCCTCGCTAGGAAATAGCGTTAGCAGATGTCTGCGTATCGTAGCAGTAGAGTTCTAATGCTTCTTAAAACGCGATATCGCATCTCATTTCTATGTTTCATGGTAAGATATAATGTGATTTGCGAAGTGTTATGTATTCCTCGTCTACACTACAAATGAATGTGAATGCGACACTTCCTCGAAGGAAATAGCGTTAGCAGATGTCTGCGTATCGTAGCAGTAGAGTTCTAATGCTTCTTAAAACGAGATATTGCATCACATATCTATGTTTCATGATAAGATATAATATTCATTGCGAAGTGTTATGCATTCCTCATCTACGATTCAAATGAATGTAAATGCGACACTTCCTTGCAAGGAAATAGCGTTTGCAGATGTCTACGTATCGCAGCAATAGTGTTCTTATGATTCTTAAAATGCGATATCGCATCACATTTCTATGTTTCATGGTAAGGTATAATATGAATTGCGAATTGTTATGTATCCGTCGTCTACACTTCAAATGAATGTGAATGCGACACTTCCTCGCTAGGAAATAGCGTTTGCAGATGTCTACGTATCGAAGCAATAGAGTTCAAATGCTTCTTAAAACGAGATATTGCATCACATATCTATGTATCATGATAAGATATAATATTCATTGCGAAGTGTTATGCATTACTCGTCTACGATTCAAATGAATGTAAATGCGACACTTCCTTGCAAGGAAATAGCGTTTGCAGATGTCTACGTGTCGTAGCAATAGAGTTCTAATGCTTCTTAAAACTCGATATCGCATCTCATTTCTATGTTTCATGGTAAGATATAATATGATTTGCGAAGTGTTATGCATTCCTCGTCTACGATTCAAATGAATGTAAATGCGACACTTCCTTGCAAGGAAATAGCGTTTGCAGATGTCTACGTATCGTAGCAATAGTGTTCTTATGATTCTTAAAACGCCATATCGCATCACATTTCTATGTTTCATGGTAAGGTATAATATGAATTGCGAAGTGTTATGTATCCCTCGTCTACACTTCAAATGAATGTGAATGTGACACTTCCTCGCTAGGAAATAGCGTTAGCAGATGTCTGCGTATCGTAGCAGTGGAGTTCTAATGCTTCTTAAAACGCGATATCGCATCTCATTTCTATGTTTCATGGTAAGATACAATATGATTTGCGAAGTATTATGTATTCCTCGTCTACACTTCAAATGAATGTGAATGCGACACTTCCTCGCTAGGAAATAGCGTTTGCAGATGTCTACGTATCGAAGCAATAGAGTTCAAATGCTTCTTAAAACGAGATATTGCATCACATATCTATGTTTCATGATTAGATATAATATTCATTGCGAAGTGTTATGTATCCGTCGTCTACACTTCAAATGAATGTGAATGCGACACTTCCTAGCTAGGAAAGAGCGTTTGCAAATGTCTACGTATCGAAGCAATAGAGTTCAAATGCTTCTTAAAACGAGATATTGCATCACATATCTATGTTTCATGATAAGATATAATATTCATTGCGAAGTGTTATGCATTCCTCATCTACGATTCAAATGAATGTAAATGCGACACTTCCTTGCAAGGAAATAGCGTTTGCAGATGTCTACGTATCGCAGCAATAGTGTTCTTATGATTCTTAAAATGCGATATCGCATCACATTTCTATGTTTCATGGTAAGGTATAATATGAATTGCGAATTGTTATGTATCCGTCGTCTACACTTCAAATGAATGTGAATGCGACACTTCCTTGCTAGGAAATAGCGTCTGCAGATGTCTAGGTATCGTAGCAATAGAGTTCTAATGCATCTTAAAACTCGATATCGCATCTCATTTCTATGTTTCATGGTAAGATGTAATATGATTTGCGAAGTGTTATGCATTCCTCGTCTACGATTCAAATGAATGTAAATGCGACACTTCCTTGCAAGGAAATAGCGTTTGCAGATGTCTACGTATCGTAGCAATAGCTTTCTAGTGCTTCCTAAAACGCCATATCGCATCACATTTCTATGTTTCATGGTAAGGTATAATATGAATTGCGAAGTGTTATGTATCCGTCGTCTACACTTCAAATGAATGTGAATGCGACACATCCTCGCTAGGAAATAGCGTTTGCAGATGTCTACGTATCGAAGCAATAGAGTTCAAATGCTTCTTAAAACGAGATATTGCATCACATATCTATGTTTCATGATAAGATATAATATTCATTGCGAAGTGTTATGCATTCCTCGTCTACGATTCAAATGAATCTAAATGCGACACTTCCTTGAAAGGAAATAGCGTTTGCAGATGTATACGTATCGTAGCAATAGAGTTCTTATGCTTCTTAAAACGCGATATCGCATCTCATTTCTATGTTTCATGGTACGATATAATATGATTTGCGAAGTGTTATGTATTCCTCCTCTACACATCAAATGAATGTAAATGCGACACATCCTTGCTAGGAAATAGCGTTTGCAGATGTCCACGTATCGTAGCAATAGAGTTCTTATGATTCTTAAAACGCGATATCGCATCTCATTTCTATGTTTCATGGTAAGATATAATATGATTTGCGAAGTATTATATTTTCCTCGTCTACACTTCAAATGAATGTGAATGCGACACTTCCTCGCTAGGAAATGGCGTTTGCAGATGTCTACGTATCGTAGCAATAGATTTCTGATGCTTCTTAAAACGCGATATCGCATCTCATTTCTATGTTTCATGGTAAGATATAATATGATTTGCGAAGTGTCATGTATTCCTCGTCCACACTTCAAGTGAATGTAAATGCGACACTTCCTTGCAAGGAAATAGCGTTTGCAGATGTCTACGTATCGAAGCAATAGAGTTCAAATGCTTCTTAAAGCGCGATATCGCATCTCATTTCTATGTTTCATGGTAAGATATAATATGATTTGCGAAGTGTCATGTATTCCTCGTCTACACTTCAAATGAATGTAAATGCGACACTTCCTTGCTAGGAAATAGCGTCTGCAGATGTCCAGGTATCGTAGCAATAGAGTTCTAATGCATCTTAAAACACGATATCGCATCTCATTTCTATGTTTCATGGTAAGATGTAATATGATTTGCGAAGTGTTATGCATTCCTCGTCTACGATTCAAATGTATGTAAATGCGACACTTCCTTGCAAGGAAATAGCGTTTGCAGATGTCTACGTATCGTAGCAATTGCTTTCTAGTGCTTCTTAAAACGCGATATCGCATCTCATTTCTATGTTTCATGGTAAGATATAACATGATTTGCGAAGTGTTATGTATTCCTCGTCTACACTTCAAATGAATGTGAATGCGATACTTCCTCGCTAGGAAATAGCGTTTGCAGATGTCTACGTATCGTAGCAATAGCTTTCTAGTGCTTCTTAACACGCGATATCGCATCCCATTTCTATGTTTCATGGTAAGATATAATATGATTAGCGAAGTGTTATGTATTCCTCGTCTACACTTCAATTGAATGTAAATGCGACACTTCCTTGCTAGGAAATAGCGTCTGCAGATGTCCAGGTATCGTAGCAATAGAGTTCTAATGCTTCTTAAAACGAGATATTGCATCTCATATCTATGTATCATGATAAGATATAATATTCATTGCGAAGTGTTATGCATTACTCGTCTACGATTCAAATGAATGTAAATGCGACACTTCCTTGCAAGGAAATAGCGTTTGCAGATGTCTACGTGTCGTAGCAATAGAGTTCTAATGCTTCTTAAAACTCGATATCGCATCTCATTTCTATGTTTCATGGTAAGATATAATATGATTTGCGAAGTGTTATGCATTCCTCGTCTACGATTCAAATGAATGTAAATGCGACACTTCCTTGCAAGGAAATAGCGTTTGCAGATGTCTACGTATCGTAGCAATAGTGTTCTTATGATTCTTAAAACGCCATATCGCATCACATTTCTATGTTTCATGGTAAGGTATAATATGAATTGCGAAGTGTTATGTATCCGTCGTCTACACTTCAAATGAATGTGAATGCGACACTTCCTCGCTAGGAAATAGCGTTTGCAGATGTCTACGTATCGAAGCAATAGAGTTCAAATGCTTCTTAAAACGAGATATTGGATCACATATCTATGTTTCATGATAAGATATAATATTCATTGCGAAGTGTTATGCATTCCTCGTCTACGATTCAAATGAATCTAAATGCGACACTTCCTTGCAAGGAAATAGCGTTTGCAGATGTATACGTATCGTAGCAATAGAGTTCTTATGCTTCTTAAAACGCGATATCGCATCTCATTTCTATGTTTCATGGTACGATATAATATGATTTGCGAAGTGTTATGTATTCCTCCTCTACACATCAAATGAATGTAAATGCGACACATCCTTGCTAGGAAATAGCGTTTGCAGATGTCCACGTATCGTAGCAATAGAGTTCTTATGATTCTTAAAACGCGATATCGCATCTCATTTCTATGTTTCATGGTAAGATATAATATGATTTGCGAAGTATTATATTTTCCTCGTCTACACTTCAAATGAATGTGAATGCGACACTTCCTCGCTAGGAAATGGCGTTTGCAGATGTCTACGTATCGTAGCAATAGATTTCTGATGCTTCTTAAAACGCGATATCGCATCTCATTTCTATGTTTCATGGTAAGATATAATATGATTTGCGAAGTGTCATGTATTCCTCGTCCACACTTCAAGTGAATGTAAATGCGACACTTCCTTGCAAGGAAATAGCGTTTGCAGATGTCTACGTATCGAAGCAATAGAGTTCAAATGCTTCTTAAAGCGCGATAACGCATCTCATTTCTATGTTTCATGGTAAGATATAATATGATTAGCGAAGTGTTATGTATTCCTCGTCTACACTTCAATTGAATGTAAATGCGACACTTCCTTGCTAGGAAATAGCGTCTGCAGATGTCCAGGTATCGTAGCAATAGAGTTCTAATGCTTCTTAAAACGAGATATTGCATCTCATATCTATGTATCATGATAAGATATAATATTCATTGCGAAGTGTTATGCATTACTCGTCTACGATTCAAATGAATGTAAATGCGACACTTCCTTGCAAGGAAATAGCGTTTGCAGATGTCTACGTGTCGTAGCAATAGAGTTCTAATGCTTCTTAAAACTCGATATCGCATCTCATTTCTATGTTTCATGGTAAGATATAATATGATTTGCGAAGTGTTATGCATTCCTCGTCTACGATTCAAATGAATGTAAATGCGACACTTCCTTGCAAGGAAATAGCGTTTGCAGATGTCTACGTATCGTAGCAATAGTGTTCTTATGATTCTTAAAACGCCATATCGCATCACATTTCTATGTTTCATGGTAAGGTATAATATGAATTGCGAAGTGTTATGTATCCCTCGTCTACACTTCAAATGAATGTGAATGTGACACTTCCTCGCTAGGAAATAGCGTTAGCAGATGTCTGCGTATCGTAGCAGTGGAGTTCTAATGCTTCTTAAAACGCGATATCGCATCTCATTTCTATGTTTCATGGTAAGATACAATATGATTTGCGAAGTATTATGTATTCCTCGTCTACACTTCAAATGAATGTGAATGCGACACTTCCTCGCTAGGAAATAGCGTTTGCAGATGTCTACGTATCGAAGCAATAGAGTTCAAATGCTTCTTAAAACGAGATATTGCATCACATATCTATGTTTCATGATTAGATATAATATTCATTGCGAAGTGTTATGTATCCGTCGTCTACACTTCAAATGAATGTGAATGCGACACTTCCTAGCTAGGAAAGAGCGTTTGCAAATGTCTACGTATCGAAGCAATAGAGTTCAAATGCTTCTTAAAACGAGATATTGCATCACATATCTATGTTTCATGATGAGATATAATATTCATTGCGAAGTGTTATGCATTCCTCATCTACGATTCAAATGAATGTAAATGCGACACTTCCTTGCAAGGAAATAGCGTTTGCAGATGTCTACGTATCGCAGCAATAGTGTTCTTATGATTCTTAAAATGCGATATCGCATCACATTTCTATGTTTCATGGTAAGGTATAATATGAATTGCGAATTGTTATGTATCCGTCGTCTACACTTCAAATGAATGTGAATGCGACACTTCCTCGCTAGGAAATAGCGTTTGCAGATGTCTACGTATCGAAGCAATAGAGTTCAAATGCTTCTTAAAACGAGATATTGCATCACATATCTATGTTTCATGATAAGATATAATATTCATTGCGAAGTGTTATGCATTCCTCGTCTACGATTCAAATGAATGTAAATGCGACACTTCCTTGCAAGGAAATAGCGTCTGCAGATGTCCAGGTATCGTAGCAATAGAGTTCTAATGCTTCTTAAAACGAGATATTGCATCTCATATCTATGTATCATGATAAGATATAATATTCATTGCGAAGTGTTATGCATTACTCGTCTACGATTCAAATGAATGTAAATGCGACACTTCCTTGCAAGGAAATAGCGTTTGCAGATGTCTACGTATCGTAGCAATAGCTTTCTAGTGCTTCTTAACACGCGATATCGCATCTCATTTCTATGTTTCATGGTAAGATATAATATGATTTGCGAAGTGTTATGTATCCCTCGTCTACGCTTCAAATGAATGTGAATGTGACACTTCCTCGCTAGGAAATAGCGTTAGCAGATGTCTGCGTATCGTAGCAGTGGAGTTCTAATGCTTCTTAAAACGCGATATCGCATCTCATTTCTATGTTTCATGGTAAGATACAATATGATTTGCGAAGTGTTATGTATTCCTCGTCTACACTTCAAATGAATGTGAATGCGACACTTCCTCGCTAGGAAATAGCGTTTGCAGATGTCTACGTATCGAAGCAATAGAGTTCAAATGCTTCTTAAAACGAGATATTGCATCACATATCTATGTTTCATGATTAGATATAATATTCATTGCGAAGTGTTATGTATCCGTCGTCTACACTTCAAATGAATGTGAATGCGACACTTCCTAGCTAGGAAAGAGCGTTTGCAAATGTCTACGTATCGAAGCAATAGAGTTCAAATGCTTCTTAAAACGAGATATTGCATCACATATCTATGTTTCATGATAAGATATAATATTCATTGCGAAGTGTTATGCGTTCCTCATCTACGATTCAAATGAATGTAAATGCGACACTTCCTTGCAAGGAAATAGCGTTTGCAGATGTCTACGTATCGCAGCAATAGTGTTCTTATGATTCTTAAAACGCGATATCGCATCACATTTCTATGTTTCATGGTAAGGTATAATATGAATTGCGAATTGTTATGTATCCGTCGTCTACACTTCAAATGAATGTGAATGCGACACTTCCTCGCTAGGAAATAGCGTTTGCAGATGTCTACGTATCGAAGCAATAGAGTCCAAATGCTTCTTAAAACGAGATATTGCATCACATTTCTATGTTTCATGGTAAGATATAATATGATTTGCGAAGTGTCATGTATTCCTCGTCTACACTTCAAATGAATGTAAATGCGACACTTCCTTGCTAGGAAATAGCGTTTGCAGATGTCCACGTATCGTAGCAATAGAGTTCTTATGATTCTTAAAACGCGATATCGCATCTCATTTCTATGTTTCATGGTACGATATAATATGATTTGCGAAGTGTTATGTATTCCTCCTCTACACATCAAATGAATGTAAATGCGACACATCCTTGCTAGGAAATAGCGTTTGCAGATGTCCACGTATCGTAGCAATAGAGTTCTAATGCTTCTTAAAACTCGATATCGCATCTCATTTCTATGTTTCATGATAAGATATAACATGATTTGCGAAGTGTTATGTATTCCTCGTCTACACTTCAAATGAATGTGAATGCGATACTTCCTCGCTAGGAAATAGCGTTTGCAGATGTCTACGTATCGTAGCAATAGCTTTCTAGTGCTTCTTAACACGCGATATCGCATCCCATTTCTATGTTTCATGGTAAGATATAATATGATTAGCGAAGTGTTATGCATTCCTCGTCTACACTTCAATTGAATGTAAATGCGACACTTCCTTGCTAGGAAATAGCGTCTGCAGATGTCCAGGTTTCGTAGCAATAGAGTTCTAATGCTTCTTAAAACGAGATATTGCATCTCATATCTATGTATCATGGTAAGATATAATATGATTTGCGAAGTGTTATGTATTCCTCGTCCACACATCAAATGAATGTAAATGCGACACTTCCTTGCAAGGAAATAGCGTTTGCAGATGTCTACGTATCGTAGCAATAGTGTACTTATGATTCTTAAAACGCGATATCGCATCACATTTCTATGTTTCATGGTAAGATATAATATGATTTGCGGAGTGTTATGTATTCCTCGTCTACACTTCAAATGAATGTGAATGCGACACTTCCTCGCTAGGAAATAGCGTTAGCAGATGTCTGCGTATCGTAGCAGTAGAGTTCTAATGCTTCTTAAAACGCGATATCGCATCTCATTTCTATGTTTCATGGTAAGATATAATGTCACGTCCGGCGAAAGAATTTTTCGTTTATCCGGAGGCTTCACGACACGAGCCTATTTATACGGTTTTCGGTCCGCGGGAACGCGTTACGACCGGGTCCGATATTTTTGGCTTACGCGACGCGGTAAAAACACTCGCGATATGATGGAAAAGCCTTACCTTTCGCTGGCTTCAGTCTCGATACGCAGGTAGAATGTGCGTCGGGGGTCGTTGGTGGGTATCGATGCAGCGATCGGTCGGTTGATGTTGACGGTGACTTCGATTAACTTCCAGCAAAACGGGAAACAGCGGTCTGGATGCAGAGTAGATTCAGCGGAGACTGTGGATATTGCAGAGACGTTGGCTGCAGAGGCAGGCGAATCGGCGTTGATCGGCGTTTCGGAAAACTGTGACTGAACCGGAACGATGACGACAGGTTGCTGCGGTACGAGGACTCGGGGTGTATCTCCCAGGTATTCACGAACAAGTGAACGTATAAAATTCTTACGACCCGCGCGTCGTGTTCTTCGCGAACCGGATCCACGTTTCATTCACCCAGGTTTTCTGTACTTTCAGGCAATGTTCAGAAGGATAAGCGGCGGTCCGCTCTATCGCAACGTCGCAAAGCTGAGTTCTATACTCCTTCAAGGTGAACAAACGCAACCCAGTTGTTGGAAGGAACACGTCGTAGAATTCGTAGTTTAAGAATAATGTTTTAACGTAAGAACTAGTATATTATGTTTAGGTTTAGTAATTATTGGAATAGGAACTAGTAGAACTGGTAAAAGAACTTGTAGAATGGATTTAGTAACTAAAGTAAAATATATTCTAAGTTAAAATGTACAAAAGTGAAATTATTCTAAGTTAAAATTAGCAAAATAGAAATATCAACGCGTAGCCTAGACCCCACATTGAGGCGGCTTGAGATTGAAGCTCGATGTTAATTCTAGGAGACCGAGGACTCGAATGTGTCTCTCGAGGCGCGTCTGGGACCTCCTCGGTTCGCGAGGCGCTACGGTCGCAGGCGCTCGTGGTAGGGAGCGCGCGGTCCAGCGAGTGGGGACTCGCGGCTCGTGGTGGGGCTAGCGGCTCGTGCCGATAGCCTGGGCGCATCTAGCGTCTAATCTTAAGAATAAGGACTTAGAATTACATGTGTGTTGTGGTGTGTTACAATTCGTGTCGAGTACTTATATCTATGAGTATTATAGGCTTATTCTAGAAATAGTACGTAGGTTCAGGCAACGTAGATTCCCTGAACTGGAAAGGTCCCCATTGCGGCGACGGACTGCGGCTTCTTCTCTCTGTTGGGCGGAATTCCTGATGAGAAGGCGATAGGGTTGCTCGTAGGTGCGAGCGAGACAGCGGTCCTTGCAGGTACGACTGAGTGCGTGCGGTCGTGCGCGCGCGAACTCTGCTGGTTGTCGATACTTCAGGCGAGTATTGCAGGTTGCCTGTGTCCAGGGGTCGATGCTGGAGGTTACGAGGATGCTGACGTATGTAATGGGTGGCAGGCGCTACGCCTGACGTCACACCTCCCCCCATTGAAAAAGAATTTCGGCGATGCCGAAATCTCTGGACTGAGGATGTGCGGGTTGCCAATTGCGGGTGGATTATTTCTTTTCCCTGGCTCTTATCCTTTTCTCGGCTTTGTAGATGTAGTGGGTGCAACATATGCTGCGGATGCTGCGGATGCTGCGGATGCGGTGGATTCTGGTGTCGTTGTGTTTGCTGCGGATGCTGTGCGTTCTGCTGGCTCTGCCTGTGTTGCGGATGCTGTAGATGCTGCTGACTCTGCGTGTTCAGCGGACGCTGCGGATGCTGTGGATTCTGCGGTGATGTTGTGCTGGCCATGTCTTGTGTTGCTACACTAGTGGTCCTTGTCACACTTTCCACTATGTTTTTGGGGTTTTCTATTACACTTTGTTCATCGTGGTTTTCAGTTTTTGAATTGGGGGTGCACTGAACACTGGCACTAGATTTATCATTCTTGCATACATTCGCTCTTAGATTAGATGCTTGCAATCGTTTACATAATTTTAATTTGTTTGTATGTACAACCTTATGCCTACCTTTAACATTAATTTTCGCATTATGATTATCCAGAATTTCCAATATTTTATATGGTCCGGTGTATTGTGATTGAAATTTGTGTTGCAATGGTTCGCGGAGTAGGTACACCCATTGACCTACTTGGAATTTCTGGACATTGAGTTTCCTATCATAATAATGTTTAGAACGGACTTTCGCTCCATCTAAATTCTGTTTCGCGAGTTCTTGCGAAGTTCGGATTCTGTCGCTAAGTTCATCCAGATATTTAGCGTAAGATTCATTTTCGGAAGTGTCATGAAATGGAATTGATGAAGGGGGCCTGGCGACTTTACCGTATACGAGCTCGTACGGTGTATAACGCGTACCCTCGTGCGTGCTCGTATTATATGAGAACATTGCGAAAGGGAGCCACTTCTCCCAGTTGTTACGATTGCCAATAAAATGTTTTAAATATTCCGCGAGTACATGGTGCGACCTTTCTACGGAACCATTAGTTTGTGGATGAAAAGCTGTGGTTTTGAATTGTTGAATTTTGAAACGTTTTGCTATTGTTTTCATAAGTGAATTGATAAAATTAGATCCTTGATCTGTAAGAATACCTTTGGGACATCCAAATTGGCATATAAAATGCGTAATGAAGGCGTCGGCGATGTCTACTGCTGTAGTGCGTTTTAAGGGAACGGCTAAGGAATACTTGGTTAATAGGCATTGAATGGTTAGGATGTTAGTGAATCCGTCTGGTGTCGGTGGTAAGGGACCCATGACGTCCATAGAAATTTTTTCAAAGGCGGTGCCAGGAGTGTCTGTGAGTGTAAGTGGTTGACGCGTCTTAACCCGTGTTAGCTTTTGTTTCTGGCATTGGTCACAGTTATCGATATATGTTTGTATTTCTGATTTCATATTTGGCCAAAAGTGTCTCTCGCGGATTCTTGAATAAGTTTTATTGATGCCTTTGTGACCTCCGAGTGGTGTGTCATGGTTTTCGCGTATTATGTCGGTTCTACGTTCTGGTGGTGGAATTTGGATTAGCCCTTGGCAAATGGTTATTTGCACGTTTGTTTCGAAGAAAAGATCTAACAGAATTCTTTTTATTTGAGCGAAAGTTACGGTGTCTATATATGTTTGTCTAATGCTAAACGTTTGAAGTTGTAGTTCCGTTACTACGTCATACAATGATCTTAGAGATTCTATAAGGATTTCATTATCGATAGCTTTTCTCTCGTGTTCGGTGACTGGAAGCGCGATTTGGAAGTAACCACTGTCAGAGTTTACTTTGGCCCTTCCTAATGTAATATGTTCTTTATGTTGGAAAAATTTTCCTGCTTTTTGCAATTCGAGGGCGCCTCTATCGAGTGGGCGGCCACCTTTTGTTATAAAAATTACTTGGTTATCGCGACGTGCAGCTATTGAATCTCTAGTTGTTACGAACAGTGGTCGTTGTCGTCTGGTCAAGTCGGTATCGGCGGTCGGCAATTCGGTGGATGGTGTCGGTAATGAAGGGTTCTCTTGTTCTGTCGGTGGATAAGGAGTATTAAGGCTTTCGGAAGAGGATGCTGGCGTTGGCGGTGGAGCGGTCGGAATTGAAATTGTAGAGGGACGACGGATGTCGAAAAGATCGTCCTCGGAATCAGTGGGATTAGTAATGGGTTGTACAGCTACTGGATTACGAGACAACGCGTCAGCATTCATGTTGATTTTACCTGGCTTGTAGATTATTTCATACTCGTATTCTGCCAATTTGAGTCGCCAGCGGATTAACCTACTCGAAGGGTCTTTTACTGAATTCATCCAAACTAGTGGCCTGTGGTCGGTAACTAGTTTGAATGTTTTTCCATAAATATACGGTCTAAAGAAATGTACTGCATATATGATCGCCAAGCATTCCTTTTCAATAGTCGAATAATTTTTTTCGGCATTATTTAATAATCTAGATGCGTAGGCGATTGGTAGATCCTTTCCAATAGGACCCTGACTTAATACGGCGCCAATTGCGTCGGCGGATGCATCAGATGTAATAATAAATGGTTTTGTGAAATCGGGATATTGTAGAATTGGTGCTTCGCAAAGCATGTCGCGAAGGGTTACGAACGCGTTTTCGTGATCGTTACGCCAAATGAATTTAGCGTCCTTTTTTAGCAAGTTGGTTAATGGTTTTGCAAGTGCGGAAAAATTGGCAATAAATCGACGGTAGTAGCCTGCGAGGCCGAGAAATTGTTTGATCTGTTTTGAATTTTGCGGTCTCCGAAAATCTTTCACGGCGCGAATTTTATTTGGATCGGGTTTTACCCCTTTCTCACTAATTATGTGTCCTAGATAATTTACCTCCCGTCGCAAGAACTCACATTTATCAGGCTGCAATACTAAATTTGCAGCCCGTAATCGCTCGGCAAGTTTATTAAATTTATTTCTGTGTTCCTGTAGCGAACTAGCGTATATAACAATATCGTCTAAGTATACGAACATTTCGTTCCCTTGGAGACCCGTTAACACGCTATCCATGAGTCTCTGGAACGTGGCTGGAGCATTACGTAAACCAAAGGGCATTCGCTGGAATTCGAAATGTCCGTGTGGAGTCGAGAACGCGGTTTTCGCGGCGTCGGATGGAGACATTGGTATTTGGTGGAAACCACTGGCCAGGTCAAATGTACTGAAGTACTTTGCACTGCCCAGTTGGTCCAGTATTTCCGTGATGCAGGGGAGAGGGTATGCGTCGGCTATGGATCGTTCGTTCAGCGCGCGGTAGTCGATCACGACGCGCCACCTCTTGTTCCCTGCAGAGTCTGGCTTTTTTGGAACTACCCAGAGCGGGGAATTGTACGGAGATTTCGAAGGTCTGATTATGTCGTCGATTAACAATTGTTCCATTTGTTTTTGAATTTCCTGTTTGTGTATCGGAGGAAATCTGTATTGTTTAACATTTACGGGTTGGTCGTTAACTGTTGGAATTCGGTGTGAAGTAATATTTGTACATCCTAGTTTATCGCCGGGTAAATGAAAAAGGTCCTGTGCGTTAGAAATTAAGTCGTGTATATCTTTTCTTTCCTCACTGTTGAGGTGATCGAGGCGTAGAGCGGAGATTATTTTGTCGAATCTATTCTCAGATTGCGTTGCACTTGAGACGCTGCGTGTTATCTCTGGTGTTGGGTGTCTCTTAAGAATATCGGCGTATGAGGTTTCGTTTACATTCCCAGCTCTAGGGTTCTTAGAAAAAGATTTATTGGATACTTTTTGATGTTGAACGTTTACGCGATGATTTGACTGATTGTTTGAAAAAATTTTTGTGACTTTTAAGGACTCGGCGTTGACGGACTTAGTAGTATTGGATGCGGCGCTTGGTAATTTTTGATTCGGGGATGTTTGTCGAACGTTAGAATTAGAAAATAGTGGAAATAGTAAAGGATTTGGTAATGAGTTGGAAGCGGGAAGAGGATCCACATAAACCTTTGGAATGGGGATCGTCATTTCGCGGTCGGTCGCATTTATTATGCGCGTTACCGCGTGTCCCTTTTCGACACGTACTATCGCGTTACCGAAATACACTCCCTCGGCGAGCTCAACTTTAGGGATTATTCCCTCATCAACATTAGAGTTAATTACCCTAACGCGAATTCCTGAGTTGGTTCGTGGAGGAAGTGTAATATTCTCTACTATGTCCTTTCGACACGCGAACGGTATGCGATTACCGTGCCAAAGTATAAATTTATCTCTGAAGGAGATATCGGCGTCCGCGCAGAAGCCTGATCCTAAGATTCCGGCTGTTTTTATTGGAAATTCCGAACTAACTACGTTGAAAGGCACTTCTCGCGAAAAAATAGATAATGTTACGGTCCCTAACGTGCCTACGGTGCCCTGGGTAACCCCGGTAATGGTTAGTTGTTCGGCGCGGTTTATTTGGACGTTTTTCCTAAGAAAATTCTCCTTTATCACATTGATTTCCGCCCCGGTATCTATCATCATTACGACTGGTTGAATTAGCGACTTTGATTTTATTACAACGGTAGGAACACTTGTTTTGCCTGTTATATTGACCGCGGCTCGATAATTTATATTTCGTCGTTCTCCTCCGTTAGTGCGAGAACGTTGTGATTGAATGCGGCCTCGTGTACCGTCTCGCGGCGGGTCTGGAGGCCGTTCTCGTTTCCCTGACGCGGGCGGATATCATTTCCTGCGGTTCTATTTGCGATTGAATTGTTATAAATACGTTTTCGACATTCATCGATAGTGTGCCCTGGATACTTGCAATAACGGCAAGTGGTTTCGAATCGGTCGCGCGGCGCAAACTGACCGCGCGGAGGTCCCGTTATTTGAGGTCTATTGTCTTGGAATCGGCGCGGATCCCTCGGCGGTTCGTCGCGAGGGTAAGTAACGTACGGCCGTGGATTATTATTAACTCTACAATCACGCGTACTATGATTTCGGCTATTGCATTTACTGCAGAAATTTTCTATACGGCGTTCGTTAAATGAGGGTTCGCTACGCTGGCGCGACGTAACGAGTCGGTCTTTGTCTAATTCATAGCGACGGTATAATTCTTTCGCGTGGGCAAACGCGTCGTTAAAGTTTTCATACAAACGGCTATTCATGGCTAAGCGAATCTCAGGAATAAGCCCATCACAGAAGCATCTCAAAGTGAGAGCATCGATACCGGAACGAGAGTTAATTAATTCCGCGGGATCATATCGTTCGCAGTCAATTGCTGCGTTCCGCAAATCTTTGATACGGCCTATGAAATCTAAAATGTGTTCACCGGGACGCATGAAGGTGTTCGTCAATTCTCCGCGGTAGTGGTCCGTAGATTTTAGTGAGCCAAAGGCTGACCGTAAAACGTCGGCTAATTGCCTGATCGAGGTGCACGGTTCGTCCTCGACCGCCAGGTAAGCTCGACCCCGAAGACGATTGATTATTAACCGCGTTAACGAAGGTTCTGCCTCGGGTGAAACTATTTCTTTGGCTCGTTTACATGCCCGGATAAACTGCAGCACTGGAATATTTTTTCCGTCGAATATTGGGACGCTTTCAAGGGCTTCACGGAAAGAAAGTTTATCGGAATGCGGTGTTAGGGTGTCGGATATGGATGGTGCGAACGTTTGCGTACGAGGCGTGCCAAAAGAAATTGCTTCGGCGTTGGTTGACTGATTGGCGCGTAGAGAATCTAATTCCTGTCGTAATAATTCCATTTGACGCGTTAAATTTGCGATCGTCTGTTCTTTGTCTTTATTCGCAGAAGTCGAAGCTATTGGATTTATAGGAACGGCGGCGGCGTCTGTAGCGGGCGCGTCATGAAATTCTAGGACTCGGCGGTGTTCGGTTTCATTGGCGGTGTCTTTTTGTGATTGGAGACGCGTGCGTTTAACTGGCGTGCGCGTAGCCATGGCTGTTCGCGTACCCTAACAGTCGAATTAAAGCAAGGTAAGCGCGATAATCCCACCGCTGTCACCAAATTTATGTCACGTCCGGCGAAAGAATTTTTCGTTTATCCGGAGGCTTCACGACACGAGCCTATTTATACGGTTTTCGGTCCGCGGGAACGCGTTACGACCGGGTCCGATATTTTTGGCTTACGCGACGCGGTAAAAACACTCGCGATATGATGGAAAAGCCTTACCTTTCGCTGGCTTCAGTCTCGATACGCAGGTAGAATGTGCGTCGGGGGTCGTTGGTGGGTATCGATGCAGCGATCGGTCGGTTGATGTTGACGGTGACTTCGATTAACTTCCAGCAAAACGGGAAACAGCGGTCTGGATGCAGAGTAGATTCAGCGGAGACTGTGGATATTGCAGAGACGTTGGCTGCAGAGGCAGGCGAATCGGCGTTGATCGGCGTTTCGGAAAACTGTGACTGAACCGGAACGATGACGACAGGTTGCTGCGGTACGAGGACTCGGGGTGTATCTCCCAGGTATTCACGAACAAGTGAACGTATAAAATTCTTACGACCCGCGCGTCGTGTTCTTCGCGAACCGGATCCACGTTTCATTCACCCAGGTTTTCTGTACTTTCAGGCAATGTTCAGAAGGATAAGCGGCGGTCCGCTCTATCGCAACGTCGCAAAGCTGAGTTCTATACTCCTTCAAGGTGAACAAACGCAACCCAGTTGTTGGAAGGAACACGTCGTAGAATTCGTAGTTTAAGAATAATGTTTTAACGTAAGAACTAGTATATTATGTTTAGGTTTAGTAATTATTGGAATAGGAACTAGTAGAACTGGTAAAAGAACTTGTAGAATGGATTTAGTAACTAAAGTAAAATATATTCTAAGTTAAAATGTACAAAAGTGAAATTATTCTAAGTTAAAATTAGCAAAATAGAAATATCAACGCGTAGCCTAGACCCCACATTGAGGCGGCTTGAGATTGAAGCTCGATGTTAATTCTAGGAGACCGAGGACTCGAATGTGTCTCTCGAGGCGCGTCTGGGACCTCCTCGGTTCGCGAGGCGCTACGGTCGCAGGCGCTCGTGGTAGGGAGCGCGCGGTCCAGCGAGTGGGGACTCGCGGCTCGTGGTGGGGCTAGCGGCTCGTGCCGATAGCCTGGGCGCATCTAGCGTCTAATCTTAAGAATAAGGACTTAGAATTACATGTGTGTTGTGGTGTGTTACAATTCGTGTCGAGTACTTATATCTATGAGTATTATAGGCTTATTCTAAAAATAGTACGTAGGTTCAGGCAACGTAGATTCCCTGAACTGGAAAAGTCCCCATTGCGGCGACGGACTGCGGCTTCTTCTCTCTGTTGGGCGGAATTCCTGATGAGAGGGCGATAGGGTTGCTCGTAGGTGCGAGCGAGACAGCGGTCCTTGCAGGTACGACTGAGTGCGTGCGGTCGTGCGCGCGCGAACTCTGCTGGTTGTCGATACTTCAGGCGAGTATTGCAGGTTGCCTGTGTCCAGGGGTCGATGCTGGAGGTTACGAGGATGCTGACGTATGTAATGGGTGGCAGGCGCTACGCCTGACGTCACAATAATATGATTTGCGAACTGTTATGTATTCCTCGTCTACACTTCATATGAATGTAAATGCGACACTTCCTTGCAAGGAAATAGCGTTTGCAGATGTCTACGTATCGAAGCAATAGAGTTCAAATGCTTCTTAAAACGAGATATTGCATCTCATATCTATGTTTCATGATAAGATATAATATTCATTGCGAAGTGTTATGCATTTCTCGTCTACGATTGAAATGAATGAAAATGCGACACTTGGTTGCAAGGAAATAGCGTTTGCAGATGTCTACGTATCGTAGCTATAGAGTTCTAATGCTTCTTAAAACGCGATATCGCATCTCATTTCTATGTTTCATGGTAAGATATAATGTGATTTGCGAAGTGTTATGTATTCCTCGTCTACACTACAAATGAATGTGAATGCGACACTTTCTCGCTAGGAAATAGCGTTTGCAGATGTCTACGTATCGTAGCAATAGATTTCTAATGCTTCTTAAAACGCAAGATCGCATCTCATTTCTATGTATCACGGTAAGATATAATATGATTTGCGAAGTGTCATGTATTCCTCGTCTACACCTCAAATGAATATAAATGCGACACTTCCTTGCTAGGAAATAGCGTCTGCAGATGTCTAGGTATCGTAGCAATAGAGTTCTAATGCTTCTTAAAACGCAATATCGCCTTTCATTTCTATGTCTCATGGTAAGATATAATATGATTTGCGAAGTGTTATGTATTCCTCGTCTACACTTCAAATGAATGTGAATGCGACACTTTCTCGCTAGGAAATAGCGTTTGCAGATGTCTACGTATCGTACCAATAGATTTCTAATGCTTCTTAAAACGCAAGATCGCATCTCATTTCTATGTATCACGGTAAGATATAATATGATTTGCGAAGTGTCATGTATTCCTCGTCTACACTTCAAATGAATATAAATGCGACACTTCCTTGCTAGGAAATAGCGTCTGCAGATGTCTAGGTATCGTAGCAATAGAGTTCTAATGCTTCTTAAAACGCAATATCGCATTTCATTTCTATGTTTCATGGTAAGATATAATATGATTTGCGAAGTGTCATGTATTCCTCGTCTACACTTCAAATGAATGTAAATGCGACACTTCCTTGCTAGGAAATAGCGTCTGCAGATGTCTAGGTATCGTAGCAATAGAGTTCTAATGCTTCTTAAAACTCGATATCGCATCTCATTTCTATGTTTCATGCTAAGATATAATATGATTTGCGAACTGTTATGTATTCCTCGTCTACACTTCAAATGAATGTAAATGCGACGCTTCCTTGCAAGGAAATAGCGTTTGCAGATGTCTAAGTATCGAAGCAATAGAGTTCAAATGCTTCTTAAAACGAGATATTGCATCTCATATCTATGTTTCATGATAAGATATAATATTCATTGCGAAGTGTTATGCATTCCTCGTCTACGATTGAAATGAATGAAAATGCGACACTTACTTGCAAGGAAATAGCGTTTGCAGATGTCTACGTATCGTAGCAATAGAGTTCTAATGCTTCTTAAAACGCGATATCGCATCTCATTTCTCTGTTTCATGGTAAGATATAATATGATTTGCGAACTGTTATGTATTCCTCGTCTACACTTCAAATGAATGTAAATGCGACACTTCCTTGCAAGGAAATAGCGTTTACAGATGTCTACGTATCGAAGCAATAGAGTTCAAGTGCTTCTTAAAACGAGATATTGCATCTCATATCTATGTTTCATGATAAGATATAATATTCATTGCGAAGTGTTATGCATTCCTCGTCTACGATTCAAATGAATGAAAATGCGACACTTCCTTGCAAGGAAATAGCGTTTGCAGATGTCTACGTATCGTAGCAATGGATTTCTGATGCTTCTTAAAACGCGATATCGCATCTCATTTCTATGTTTCATGGTAAGATATAATATGATTTGCGAAGTGTCATGTATTCCTCGTCTACGATTCAAATGAAAGTAAATGCGACACTTACTTGCAAGGTAGTAGCGATTGCAGATGTCTACGTATCGAAGCAATAGAGTTCAAATGCTTCCTAAAACAAGATATCGCATCTCAATTCTATGTTTCATGATAAGATGTAATATTCATTGCGAAGTGTTATGTATTCCTCGCCTACACTTCAAATGAATGTAAATGCGACACTTCCTTGCAAGGAAATAGCGTTTGCAGATGTCTACGTATCGTAGCAATAGTGTTCTTATGATTCTTAAAACGCGATATCGCATCTCATTTCTATGTTTCATGGTAAGATATAATATGATTTGCGGAGTGTTATGTATTCCCCGTCTACACTTCAAATGAATGTAAATGCGACACTTCCTTGCAAGGAAATAGCGTTTGCAGATGTCTACGTATCGTAGCAATAGAGTTCTTATGATTCTTAAAACGCGATATCGCATCTCATTTCTATGTTTCATGGTAAGATATAATATGATTTGCGGAGTGTTATGTACTCCGCGTCTACACTTCAAATGAATGTAAATGCGACACTTCCTTGCAAGGAAATAGCGTTTGCAAATGTCTACCTATCGTAGCAGTAGTGATCTAATGTTTCTTAGAACGCGATATCGCATCTCATTTCTATGTTTCATGGTAAGATATAATATGATTTGCGAAGTGTTATGTATTCCTCGTCTACACTTCAAATGAATGTGAGTGCGACACTTTCTCGCTAGGAAATAGCGTTTGCAGATGTCTACGTATCGTAGCAATAGATTTCTAATGCTTCTTAAAACGCAAGATCGCATCTCATTTCTATGTATCACGGTAAGATATAATATGATTTGCGAAGTGTCATGTATTCCTCGTCTACACCTCAAATGAATATAAATGCGACACTTCCTTGCTAGGAAATAGCGTCTGCAGATGTCTAGGTATCGTAGCAATAGAGATCTAATGCTTCTTAAAACGCAATATCGCCTTTCATTTCTATGTTTCATGGTAAGATATAATATGATTTGCGAAGTGTCATGTATTCCTCGTCCACACTTCAAATGAATGTAAATGCGACACTTCCTTGCAAGGAAATAGCGTTTGCAGATGTCTACGTATCGTAGCAATAGAGTTCTTATGATTCTTAAAACGCGATATCGCATCACATTTCTATGTTTCATGGTAAGATATAATATGATTTGCGAAGTGTCATGTATTCCTCGTCTACACTTCAAATGAATGTAAATGCGACACTTCTTTGCAAGGAAATAGCGTTTGCAGATGTCTACGTATCGTTGCAATAGAGTTCTTGTGATTCTTAAAACACGATATCGCATCTCATTTCCATGTTTCATGGTAAGATATAATATGATTTGCGGAGTGTTACGTATTCCTCGTCTACACTTCAAACGAATGTAAATGCGACACTTCCTTGCAAGGAAATAGCGTTTGCAGATGTCTACGTATCGAAGCAATAGAGTTCAAATGCTTCTTAAAACGAGATATTGCATCTCATATCTATGTTTCATGATAACATATAATATTCATTGCAAAGTGTTATGCATTCCTCGTCTACGATTAAAATGAATGAAAATGCGACACTTCCTTGCAAGGAAATAGCGTTTGCAGATGTCTACGTATCGTAGCAATAGAGTTCTAATGCTTCATAAAACGCGATATCGCATCTCATTTCTATGTTTCATGGTAAGATATAATATGATTTGCGAACTGTTATGTATTCCTCGTCTACACTTCAAATGAATGTAAATGCGACACTTCCTTGCAAGGAAATAGCGTTTGCAGATGTCTACGTATCGTAGCAATAGTGTACTTATGATTCTTAAGACGCGATATCGCATCTCATTTCTATGTTTCATGGTAAGATATAATGTGATTTGCGAAGTGTTATGTATTCCTCGTCTACACTACAAATGAATGTGAATGCGACACTTCCTCGCTAGGAAATAGCGTTAGCAGATGTCTGCGTATCGTAGCAGTAGAGTTCTAATGCTTCTTAAAACACGATATCGCATCTCATTTCTATATTTCATGGTAAGATATAATATGATTTGCGAACTGTTATGTATTCCTCGTCTACACTTCATATGAATGTAAATGCGACACTTCCTTGCAAGGAAATAGCGTTTGCAGATGTCTACGTATCGAAGCAATAGAGTTCAAATGCTTCTTAAAACGAGATATTGCAACTCATATCTATGTTTCATGATAAGATATAATATTCATTGCGAAGTGTTATGCATTTCTCGTCTACGATTGAAATGAATGAAAATGCGACACTTGGTTGCAAGGAAATAGCGTTTGCAGATGTCTACGTATCGTAGCTATAGAGTTCTAATGCTTCTTAAAACGCGATATCGCATCTCATTTCTATGTTTCATGGTAAGATATAATGTGATTTGCGAAGTGTTATGTATTCCTCGTCTACACTACAAATGAATGTGAATGCGACACTTCCTCGAAGGAAATAGCGTTAGCAGATGTCTGCGTATCGTAGCAGTAGAGTTCTAATGCTTCTTAAAACGCGATATCGCATCTCATTTCTATGTTTCATGGTAAGATATAATATGATTTGCGAAGTGTTATGTATTCCTCGTCTACACTTCAAATGAATGTAAATGCGACACTTTCTTGCAAGGAAATAGCGTTTGCAGATGTCTACGTAGCGTAGCAATGGATTTCCGATGCTTCTTAAAACGCGATATCGCATCTCATTTCTATGTTTCATGGTAAGATATAATATGATTTGCGAAGTGTCATGTATTCCTCGTCCACACTTCAAGTGAATGTAAATGCGACACTTCTTTGCAAGGAAATAGCGTTTGCAGATGTCTACGTATCGTAGCAATAGTGTTCTTATGATTCTTAAAACGCGATATCGCATCACATTTCTATGTTTCATGGTAAGATATAATATGATTTGCGGAGTGTTATGTATTCCTCGTCTACACTTCAAATGAATCTGAATGCGACACTTCCTTGCAAGGAAATAGCGTTTGCAGATGTCTACGTATCGTAGCAATAGAGTTCTAATGCTTCTTAAAACGCGATATCGCATCTCATTTCTCTGTTTCATGGTAAGATATAATATGATTTGCGAACTGTTATGTATTCCTCGTCTACACTTCAAATGAATGTAAATGCGACACTTCCTTGCAAGGAAATAGCGTTTACAGATGTCTACGTATCGAAGCAATAGAGTTCAAGTGCTTCTTAAAACGAGATATTGCATCTCATATCTATGTTTCATGATAAGATATAATATTCATTGCGAAGTGTTATGCATTCCTCGTCTACGATTCAAATGAATGAAAATGCGACACTTCCTTGCAAGGAAATAGCGTTTGCAGATGTCTACGTATCGTAGCAATAGAGTTCTAATGCTTCTTAAAACGCGATATCGCATCTCATTTCTATGTTTCATTGTAAGATATAATATGATTTGCGAAGTGTCATGTATTCCTCGTCTACGATTCAAATGAAAGTAAATGCGACACTTACTTGCAAGGTAGTAGCGATTGCAGATGTCTACGTATCGAAGCAATAGAGTTCAAATGCTTCCTAAAACAAGATATCGCATCTCAATTCTATGTTTCATGATAAGATGTAATATTCATTGCGAAGTGTTATGTATTCCTCGCCTACACTTCAAATGAATGTAAATGCGACACTTCCTTGCAAGGAAATAGCGTTTGCAGATGTCTACGTATCGTAGCAATAGTGTTCTTATGATTCTTAAAACGCGATATCGCATCTCATTTCTATGTTTCATGGTAAGATATAATATGATTTGCGGAGTGTTATGTATTCCCCGTCTACACTTCAAATGAATGTAAATGCGACACTTCCTTGCAAGGGAATAGCGTTTGCAGATGTCTACGTATCGTAGCAATAGAGTTCTTATGATTCTTAAAACGCGATATCGCATCTCATTTCTATGTTTCATGGTAAGATATAATATGATTTGCGGAGTGTTATGTACTCCGCGTCTACACTTCAAATGAATGTAAATGCGACACTTCCTTGCAAGGAAATAGCGTTTGCAAATGTCTACCTATCGTAGCTGTAGTGATCTAATGTTACTTAGAACGCGATATCGCATCTCATTTCTATGTTTCATGGTAAGATATAATATGATTTGCGAAGTGTTATGTATTCCTCGTCTACACTTCAAATGAATGTGAATGCGACACTTTCTCGCTAGGAAATAGCGTTTGCAGATGTCTACGTATCGTAGCAATAGATTTCTAATGCTTCTTAAAACGCAAGATCGCATCTCATTTCTATGTATCACGGTAAGATATAATATGATTTGCGAAGTGTCATGTATTCCTCGTCTACACCTCAAATGAATATAAATGCGACACTTCCTTGCTAGGAAATAGCGTCTGCAGATGTCTAGGTATCGTAGCAATAGAGTTCTAAAGCTTCTTAAAACGCAATATCGCCTTTCATTTCTATGTTTCATGGTAAGATATAATATGATTTGCGAAGTGTCATGTATTCCTCGTCCACACTTCAAATGAATGTAAATGCGACACTTCCTTGCAAGGAAATAGCGTTTGCAGATGTCTACGTATCGTAGCAATAGAGTTCTTATGATTCTTAAAACGCGATATCGCATCACATTTCTATGTTTCATGGTAAGATATAATATGATTTGCGAAGTGTCATGTATTCCTCGTCTACACTTCAAATGACTGTAAATGCGACACTTCTTTGCAAGGAAATAGCGTTTGCAGATGTCTACGTATCGTTGCAATAGAGTTCTTGTGATTCTTAAAACACGATATCGCATCTCATTTCTATGTTTCATGGTAAGATATAATATGATTTGCGGAGTGTTATGTATTCCTCGTCTACACTTCAAATGAATGTAAATGCGACACTTCCTTGCAAGGAAATAGCGTTTGCAGATGTCTACGCATCGTAGCAATAGTGTTCTTATGATTCTTAAAACGCGATATCGCATCTCATTTCTATGTTTCATGGTAAGATATAATATGATTTGCGAAGTGTTATGTATTCCTCGTCTACACTTCAAATGAATGTGAATGCGACACTTTCTCGCTAGGAAATAGCGTTTGCAGATGTCTACGTATCGTACCAATAGATTTCTAATGCTTCTTAAAACGCAAGATCGCATCTCATTTCTATGTATCACGGTAAGATATAAATTGATTTGCGAAGTGTCATGTATTCCTCGTCTACACTTCAAATGAATATAAATGCGACACTTCCTTGCTAGGAAATAGCGTCTGCAGATGTCTAGGTATCGTAGCAATAGAGGTCTAATGCTTCTTAAAACGCAATATCGCATTTCATTTCTATGTTTCATGGTAAGATATAATATGATTTGCGAAGTTTTATGTATTCCTCGTTTACACTTCAAATGAATGTAAATGCGACACTTCCTTGCTAGGAAATAGCGTCTGTAGATGTCTAGGTATCGTTGCAATAGAGTTCTAATGCTTCGCAAAACGCGATATCGCATCGCATTTCTATGTTTCATGGTAAGATATAATATGATTTGCGAAGTGTTATGTATTCCTTGTCTACACTTCAAATGAATGTAAATGCGACACTTCCTTGTAAGGAAATAGCGTTTGCAGATGTCTACCTATCGTAGCAATAGAGTTCTAATGCTTCTTAAAACGCGATATCGCATCTCATTTCTATGTTTCATTGTAAGATATAATATGATTTGCGAAGTGTCATGTATTCCTCGTCTACACTTCAAATGAATGTAAATGCGACACTTCCTTGCTAGGAAATAGCGTTTGCAGATGTCTACGTATCGAAGCAATAGAGTTCAAATGCTTCTTAAAACGAGATATTGCATCTCATTTCTATGTTTCATGGTAAGATATAATATGATTTGCGAAGTGTTATGTATTCCTCGTCTACACTTCAAATGAATGTAAATGCGACACTTCCTTGTAAGGAAATAGCGTTTGCAGATGTCTACGTACCGTAGCAATGGATTTCTGATGCTTCTTAAAACGCGATATCGCATCTCATTTCTACGTTTCATGGTAAGATATAATATGATTTGCGAAGTGTTATGTATTCCTCGTCTACACTTCAAATGAATGTGAATGCGACACTTTCTCGCAAGGAAATAGCGTTTGCAGATGTCTACGTATCGTAGCAATAGATTTCTAATGCTTCTTAAAACGCAAGATCGCATCTCATTTCTATGTATCACGGTAAGATATAATATGATTTGCGAAGTGTCATGTATTCCTCGTCTACACCTCAAATGAATATAAATGCGACACTTCCTTGCTAGGAAATAACCGTCTGCAGATGTCTAGGTATCGTAGCAATAGAGTTCTGATGCTTCTTAAAACGCGATATCGCATCTCATTTCTATGTTTCGTGGTAAGATAGAATATGATTTGCGAAGTGTTATTTATTCCTCGTCTACACTTCAAATGAATGTGAATGCGACACTTCCTCGCTAGGAAATAGCGTTTGCAGATGTCTACGTACCGTAGCAATGGATTTCTGATGCTTCTTAAAACGCGATATCGCATCTCATTTCTATGTTTCATGGTAAGTTATAATATGATTTGCGAAGTGTCATGTATTCCTCGTCCACACTTCAAATGAATGTAAATGCGACACTTCCTTGCAAGGAAATAGCGTTTGCAGATGTCTACGTATCGTAGCAATAGAGTTCTTATGATTCTTAAAACGCGATATCGCATCACATTTCTATGTTTCATGGTAAGATATAATATGATTTGCGAAGTGTTATGTATTCCACGTCTACACTTCAAATGAATGTAAATGCGACACTTCTTTGCAAGGAAATATCGTTTGCAGATGTCTACGTGTCGTTGCAATAGAGTTCTTGTGATTCTTAAAACACGATATCGCATCTCATTTCTATGTTTCATGGTAAGATATAATATGATTTGCGGAGTGTTATGTATTCCTCGTCTACACATCAAATGAATGCAAATGCGACACTTCCTTGCAAGGAAATAGCGTTTACAGATGTCTACGTATCGTAGCAATAGAGTTCTAATGCTTCTTAAAACTCGATATCGCATCTCATTTCTATGTTTCGTGGTAAGATAGAATATGATTTGCGAAGTGTTATGTATTCCTCGTCTACACTTCAAATGAATGTGAATGCGACACTTCCCCGCTAGGAAATAGCGTTTGCAGATGTCTACGTACCGTAGCAATGGATTTCTGATGCTTCTTAAAACGCGATATCGCATCTCATTTCTATGTTTCATGGTAAGATATAATATGATTTGCGAAGTGTCATGTATTCCTCGTCCACACTTCAAATGAATGTAAATGCGACACTTCCTTGCAAGGAAATAGCGTTTGCAGATGTCTACGTATCGTAGCAATAGAGTTCTTATGATTCTTAAAACGCGATATCGCATCACATTTCTATGTTTCATGGTAAGATATAATATGATTTGCGAAGTGTTATGTATTCCGCGTCTACACTTCAAATGAATGTAAATGCGACACTTCTTTGCAAGGAAATAGCGTTTGCAGATGTCTACGTATCGTTGCAATAGAGTTCTTGTGATTCTTAAAACACGATATCGCATCTCATTTCTATGTTTCATGGTAAGATATAATATGATTTGCGGAGTGTTATGTATTCCTCGTCTACACTTCAAATGAATGTAAATGCGACACTTCCTTGCTAGGAAATAGCGTCTGTAGATGTCTAGGTATCGTTGCAATAGAGTTCTAATGCTTCGCAAAACGCGATATCGCATCGCATTTCTATGTTTCATGGTAAGATATAATATGATTTGCGAAGTGTTATGTATTCCTCGTCTACACTTCAAATGAATGTAAATGCGACACTTCCTTGTAAGGAAATAGCGTTTGCAGATGTCTACGTACCGTAGCAATGGATTTCTGATGCTTCTTAAAACGCGATATCGCATCTCATTTCTATGTTTCATGGTAAGTTATAATATGATTTGCGAAGTGTCATGTATTCCTCGTCCACACTTCAAATGAATGTAAATGCGACACTTCCTTGCAAGGAAATAGCGTTTGCAGATGTCTACGTATCGTAGCAATAGAGTTCTTATGATTCTTAAAACGCGATATCGCATCACATTTCTATGTTTCATGGTAAGATATAATATGATTTGCGAAGTGTTATGTATTCCTCGTCTACACTTCAAATGAATGTAAATGCGACACTTCTTTGCAAGGAAATAGCGTTTGCAGATGTCTACGTGTCGTTGCAATAGAGTTCTTGTGATTCTTAAAACACGATATCGCATCTCATTTCTATGTTTCATGGTAAGATATAATATGATTTGCGGAGTGTTATGTATTCCTCGTCTACACATCAAATGAATGCAAATGCGACACTTCCTTGCAAGGAAATAGCGTTTACAGATGTCTACGTATCGTAGCAATAGAGTTCTAATGCTTCTTAAAACTCGATATCGCATCTCATTTCTATGTTTCGTGGTAAGATAGAATATGATTTGCGAAGTGTTATGTATTCCTCGTCTACACTTCAAATGAATGTGAATGCGACACTTCCCCGCTAGGAAATAGCGTTTGCAGATGTCTACGTACCGTAGCAATGGATTTCTGATGCTTCTTAAAACGCGATATCGCATCTCATTTCTATGTTTCATGGTAAGATATAATATGATTTGCGGAGTGTTATGTATTCCTCGTCTACACATCAAATGAATGTAAATGCGACACTTCCTTGCAAGGAAATAGCGTTTACAGATGTCTACGTATCGTAGCAATAGAGTTCTTATGATTCTTAAAACGCGATATCGCATCTCATTTCTATGATTCATGGTAAGGTATAATATGATTTGCGAAGTGTTATGTATCCGTCGTCTACACTTCAAATGAATGTAAATGCGACACTTCCTTGCAAGGAAATAGCGTTTGCAGATGTCTACGTATCGAAGCAATAGAGTTCAAGTGCTTCTTAAGACCAGTTATTGCATCTCATAACTATGTTTCATGATACGATATAATATTCATTGCGAAGTGTTATGCATTCCTCGTCTACGATTCAAATGAATGTAAATGCGACACTTCTTTGCATGGAAATAGCGTTTGCAGATGTCTACGTATCGAAGCAATAGAGTTCTTATGATTCTTAAAACGCGATATTGCATCTCATTTCTATGTTTCATGGTGAGATATAATATGATTTGCGGAGTGTTATGTACTCCTCGTCTACACTTCAAATGAATGTAAATGCGACACTTCCTTGCAAGGATATAGCGTTTGCAGATGTCTACTGTCACGTCCCGGAGTGCCGATGCATTCGATACGTTAAAACGAGTTTAAGCCGGTTCCCAAAATCAACGCGAATTGCGCGGAGCTGGGTTCGTTGGCGGTTAGGACGCGGTTTACCGAATAAAACATGCAGCACTTACCTTTTCGATGCATAGAATTCCTATTTGCTTTCCCGTTCCAGGTATCGTGGACGTCGTGGGTCGGAGACCGGGATCGCAGCGGCGTACAGCTGGAACGGCGGAACGGTTATTGGAACAAGGCGCCACGCAGGTTGATCCTGGCTGGTGCGTATCGTCGCTGAAATTGGACGGTCCTGGGCTCGTACGGGACGTACGGCGGCGAAAACCTCCTTGACGGGAACGGAAGCTGCTCGATGGTGATCCGGATACGGGTACTCGGGTGTACCTCCCACGTATTCGCGAATGAGATGTCGAATATATTCTTTTCGTCCCGCGCGTCGTGTACGCTTTCTCGGAGGCTCGGAGTTCATCGAGAGTATTTGCGCTTTGACAGAGTACTGCTCGGCTAAGCGTTGGTTCGCTCTAGCTTGCAGGGATCCGCGTGGGCGCAAGATACTCGGTTACGGTAGCAGTGAAGTAAGAGCAGCTAAGCGTTGGTTCGCTCTAACCGTCCAGCTTCAAGACTATCGCAGACGAATTCGGAACTAGTAAGATATTCGCGAGCGTACCGGCGAATTAGAATTAGGAATTATGATTGAATATTGAATAAAGAGGCGTTGGATCTGGTAAAAGCTAATGTATATTCTATAATTTCACTACCCTAATACAATTCGACTAATTCTAAGATATTGAATAAGGTTACAATAAGAGATTGAAATAGAACTAAGTTTACGTTAAGGACTCCGCTAAGGGAGATGCGATAAAAAGAGAAGCATTAGAGCTGAGAGCTCGTTGCTTGGGAGCCAAGTGCTCGATTCGGAGGCGAGATAGGAACTGACTTCGGATCAGCGCGTCCGCGACCTCCTCGGGTCGCGAGGCGCGCGAGTCGCTGGGCCCCGGAGTGGGGACGGCGCGTGGCGGAAGAGCGGGGAGGCCGCTCGTGGTGGGGACGACCGCGTTACGCGGTGAGCCGCGCGCGTCGGCCGCGCGCTCGAGCGTGAACGTGTCTTAATTCTAGCGCACTTATATTATGTACATTTCCTTAATTCTATGTGTTTGTGGTGTGTGTATGTACATGAACGTGTCGTGTGCTTATACCTAAGACCGCATGTACGCGAACAGGGAATATGGGTGCGTAATTGCGGGTGAGTCCAGGAAGTAGTTGTCGTATTGCTCCTCTGGAGATGACGTGGGTGGAGACGGCATCCTGGGGGTGGAAGGTGGTACGCCTGACGTTACACTACGTAGCGAAGCAATAGAGTTCAAATTCTTCTTAAGACGAGATATTGCATCTCATATCTATGTTTCATGATAAGATATAATATTCATTGCGAAGTGTTATGCATTCCTCGTCTACGATTCAAATGAATGTAAATGCGACACTTCCTTGCAAGGAAATAGCGTTTGCAGATGTCTACGTATCGTAGCAATAGAGTTCAAATGCTTCTTAGAACGCGATGTAGCATCTCATTTCTATGTTTCATGGTAGGATATAATATGATTTGCGAACTGTTATGTATTCCTCGTCTACACTTCAAATGAATGTAAATGCGACACTTCCTTGCAAGGAAATAGCGTTTGCAGATGTCTACGTATCGAAGCAATAGAGTTCAAATGCTTCTTAAAACGAGATATTGCATCTCATTTCTATGTTCCATGGTAAGATATAATACGATTTGCGAAGTGTTATGTATTCCTCGGCTACACTTCAAATGAATGTAAATGCGACACTTCCTTGCAAGGAAATAGCGTTTGCAGATGTCTACGTATCGAAGCAATAGAGTTCAAATGCTTCTTAAAACGAGATATTGCATCTCATTTCTATGTTTCATGGTAAGATATAATATGATTTGCGAAGTGTTATGTATTCCTCGTCTACACTTCAAATGAATGTAAATGCGACACTTCCTTGTAAGGAAATAGCGTTTGCAGATGTCTACGTACCGTAGCAATGGATTTCTGATGCTTCTTAAAACGCGATATCGCATCTCATTTCTACGTTTCATGGTAAGATATAATATGATTTGCGAAGTGTTATGTATTCCTCGTCTACACTTCAAATGAATGTGAATGCGACACTTTCTCGCAAGGAAATAGCGTTTGCAGATGTCTACGTATCGTAGCAATAGATTTCTAATGCTTCTTAAAACGCAAGATCGCATCTCATTTCTATGTATCACGGTAAGATATAATATGATTTGCGAAGTGTCATGTATTCCTCGTCTACACCTCAAATGAATATAAATGCGACACTTCCTTGCTAGGAAATAACCGTCTGCAGATGTCTAGGTATCGTAGCAATAGAGTTCTGATGCTTCTTAAAACGCGATATCGCATCTCATTTCTATGTTTCGTGGTAAGATAGAATATGATTTGCGAAGTGTTATTTATTCCTCGTCTACACTTCAAATGAATGTGAATGCGACACTTCCTCGCTAGGAAATAGCGTTTGCAGATGTCTACGTACCGTAGCAATGGATTTCTGATGCTTCTTAAAACGCGATATCGCATCTCATTTCTATGTTTCATGGTAAGTTATAATATGATTTGCGAAGTGTCATGTATTCCTCGTCCACACTTCAAATGAATGTAAATGCGACACTTCCTTGCAAGGAAATAGCGTTTGCAGATGTCTACGTATCGTAGCAATAGAGTTCTTATGATTCTTAAAACGCGATATCGCATCACATTTCTATGTTTCATGGTAAGATATAATATGATTTGCGAAGTGTTATGTATTCCACGTCTACACTTCAAATGAATGTAAATGCGACACTTCTTTGCAAGGAAATATCGTTTGCAGATGTCTACGTGTCGTTGCAATAGAGTTCTTGTGATTCTTAAAACACGATATCGCATCTCATTTCTATGTTTCATGGTAAGATATAATATGATTTGCGGAGTGTTATGTATTCCTCGTCTACACATCAAATGAATGCAAATGCGACACTTCCTTGCAAGGAAATAGCGTTTACAGATGTCTACGTATCGTAGCAATAGAGTTCTAATGCTTCTTAAAACTCGATATCGCATCTCATTTCTATGTTTCGTGGTAAGATAGAATATGATTTGCGAAGTGTTATGTATTCCTCGTCTACACTTCAAATGAATGTGAATGCGACACTTCCCCGCTAGGAAATAGCGTTTGCAGATGTCTACGTACCGTAGCAATGGATTTCTGATGCTTCTTAAAACGCGATATCGCATCTCATTTCTATGTTTCATGGTAAGATATAATATGATTTGCGAAGTGTCATGTATTCCTCGTCCACACTTCAAATGAATGTAAATGCGACACTTCCTTGCAAGGAAATAGCGTTTGCAGATGTCTACGTATCGTAGCAATAGAGTTCTTATGATTCTTAAAACGCGATATCGCATCACATTTCTATGTTTCATGGTAAGATATAATATGATTTGCGAAGTGTTATGTATTCCTCGTCTACACTTCAAATGAATGTAAATGCGACACTTCTTTGCAAGGAAATAGCGTTTGCAGATGTCTACGTATCGTTGCAATAGAGTTCTTGTGATTCTTAAAACACGATATCGCATCTCATTTCTATGTTTCATGGTAAGATATAATATGATTTGCGGAGTGTTATGTATTCCTCGTCTACACTTCAAATGAATGTAAATGCGACACTTCTTTGCAAGGAAATAGCGTTTGCAGATGTCTACGTATCGTTGCAATAGAGTTCTTGTGATTCTTAAAACACGATATCGCATCTCATTTCTATGTTTCGTGGTAAGATAGAATATGATTTGCGAAGTGTTATGTATTCCTCGTCTACACTTCAAATGAATGTGAATGCGACACTTCCCCGCTAGGAAATAGCGTTTGCAGATGTCTACGTACCGTAGCAATGGATTTCTGATGCTTCTTAAAACGCGATATCGCATCTCATTTCTATGTTTCATGGTAAGATATAATATGATTTGCGAAGTGTCATGTATTCCTCGTCCACACTTCAAATGAATGTAATTGCGACACTTCCTTGCAAGGAAATAGCGTTTGCAGATGTCTACGTATCGTAGCAATAGAGTTCTTATGATTCTTAAAACGCGATATCGCATCACATTTCTATGTTTCATGGTAAGATATAATATGATTTGCGAAGTGTTATGTATTCCTCGTCTACACTTCAAATGAATGTAAATGCGACACTTCTTTGCAAGGAAATAGCGTTTGCAGATGTCTACGTATCGTTGCAATAGAGTTCTTGTGATTCTTAAAACACGATATCGCATCTCATTTCTATGTTTCATGGTAAGATATAATATGATTTGCGGAGTGTTATGTATTCCTCGTCTACACTTCAAATGAATGTAAATGCGACACTTCCTTGCTAGGAAATAGCGTCTGTAGATGTCTAGGTATCGTTGCAATAGAGTTCTAATGCTTCGCAAAACGCGATATCGCATCGCATTTCTATGTTTCATGGTAAGATATAATATGATTTGCGAAGTGTTATGTATTCCTCGTCTACACTTCAAATGAATGTAAATGCGACACTTCCTTGTAAGGAAATAGCGTTTGCAGATGTCTACGTACCGTAGCAATGGATTTCTGATGCTTCTTAAAACGCGATATCGCATCTCATTTCTATGTTTCATGGTAAGTTATAATATGATTTGCGAAGTGTCATGTATTCCTCGTCCACACTTCAAATGAATGTAAATGCGACACTTCCTTGCAAGGAAATAGCGTTTGCAGATGTCTACGTATCGTAGCAATAGAGTTCTTATGATTCTTAAAACGCGATATCGCATCACATTTCTATGTTTCATGGTAAGATATAATATGATTTGCGAAGTGTTATGTATTCCTCGTCTACACTTCAAATGAATGTAAATGCGACACTTCTTTGCAAGGAAATAGCGTTTGCAGATGTCTACGTGTCGTTGCAATAGAGTTCTTGTGATTCTTAAAACACGATATCGCATCTCATTTCTATGTTTCATGGTAAGATATAATATGATTTGCGGAGTGTTATGTATTCCTCGTCTACACATCAAATGAATGCAAATGCGACACTTCCTTGCAAGGAAATAGCGTTTACAGATGTCTACGTATCGTAGCAATAGAGTTCTAATGCTTCTTAAAACTCGATATCGCATCTCATTTCTATGTTTCGTGGTAAGATAGAATATGATTTGCGAAGTGTTATGTATTCCTCGTCTACACTTCAAATGAATGTGAATGCGACACTTCCCCGCTAGGAAATAGCGTTTGCAGATGTCTACGTACCGTAGCAATGGATTTCTGATGCTTCTTAAAACGCGATATCGCATCTCATTTCTATGTTTCATGGTAAGATATAATATGATTTGCGGAGTGTTATGTATTCCTCGTCTACACATCAAATGAATGTAAATGCGACACTTCCTTGCAAGGAAATAGCGTTTACAGATGTCTACGTATCGTAGCAATAGAGTTCTTATGATTCTTAAAACGCGATATCGCATCTCATTTCTATGATTCATGGTAAGGTATAATATGATTTGCGAAGTGTTATGTATCCGTCGTCTACACTTCAAATGAATGTAAATGCGACACTTCCTTGCAAGGAAATAGCGTTTGCAGATGTCTACGTATCGAAGCAATAGAGTTCAAGTGCTTCTTAAGACCAGTTATTGCATCTCATAACTATGTTTCATGATACGATATAATATTCATTGCGAAGTGTTATGCATTCCTCGTCTACGATTCAAATGAATGTAAATGCGACACTTCTTTGCATGGAAATAGCGTTTGCAGATGTCTACGTATCGAAGCAATAGAGTTCTTATGATTCTTAAAACGCGATATTGCATCTCATTTCTATGTTTCATGGTGAGATATAATATGATTTGCGGAGTGTTATGTACTCCTCGTCTACACTTCAAATGAATGTAAATGCGACACTTCCTTGCAAGGATATAGCGTTTGCAGATGTCTACTGTCACGTCCCGGAGTGCCGATGCATTCGATACGTTAAAACGAGTTTAAGCCGGTTCCCAAAATCAACGCGAATTGCGCGGAGCTGGGTTCGTTGGCGGTTAGGACGCGGTTTACCGAATAAAACATGCAGCACTTACCTTTTCGATGCATAGAATTCCTATTTGCTTTCCCGTTCCAGGTATCGTGGACGTCGTGGGTCGGAGACCGGGATCGCAGCGGCGTACAGCTGGAACGGCGGAACGGTTATTGGAACAAGGCGCCACGCAGGTTGATCCTGGCTGGTGCGTATCGTCGCTGAAATTGGACGGTCCTGGGCTCGTACGGGACGTACGGCGGCGAAAACCTCCTTGACGGGAACGGAAGCTGCTCGATGGTGATCCGGATACGGGTACTCGGGTGTACCTCCCACGTATTCGCGAATGAGATGTCGAATATATTCTTTTCGTCCCGCGCGTCGTGTACGCTTTCTCGGAGGCTCGGAGTTCATCGAGAGTATTTGCGCTTTGACAGAGTACTGCTCGGCTAAGCGTTGGTTCGCTCTAGCTTGCAGGGATCCGCGTGGGCGCAAGATACTCGGTTACGGTAGCAGTGAAGTAAGAGCAGCTAAGCGTTGGTTCGCTCTAACCGTCCAGCTTCAAGACTATCGCAGACGAATTCGGAACTAGTAAGATATTCGCGAGCGTACCGGCGAATTAGAATTAGGAATTATGATTGAATATTGAATAAAGAGGCGTTGGATCTGGTAAAAGCTAATGTATATTCTATAATTTCACTACCCTAATACAATTCGACTAATTCTAAGATATTGAATAAGGTTACAATAAGAGATTGAAATAGAACTAAGTTTACGTTAAGGACTCCGCTAAGGGAGATGCGATAAAAAGAGAAGCATTAGAGCTGAGAGCTCGTTGCTTGGGAGCCAAGTGCTCGATTCGGAGGCGAGATAGGAACTGACTTCGGATCAGCGCGTCCGCGACCTCCTCGGGTCGCGAGGCGCGCGAGTCGCTGGGCCCCGGAGTGGGGACGGCGCGTGGCGGAAGAGCGGGGAGGCCGCTCGTGGTGGGGACGACCGCGTTACGCGGTGAGCCGCGCGCGTCGGCCGCGCGCTCGAGCGTGAACGTGTCTTAATTCTAGCGCACTTATATTATGTACATTTCCTTAATTCTATGTGTTTGTGGTGTGTGTATGTACATGAACGTGTCGTGTGCTTATACCTAAGACCGCATGTACGCGAACAGGGAATATGGGTGCGTAATTGCGGGTGAGTCCAGGAAGTAGTTGTCGTATTGCTCCTCTGGAGATGACGTGGGTGGAGACGGCATCCTGGGGGTGGAAGGTGGTACGCCTGACGTTACACTACGTAGCGAAGCAATAGAGTTCAAATTCTTCTTAAGACGAGATATTGCATCTCATATCTATGTTTCATGATAAGATATAATATTCATTGCGAAGTGTTATGCATTCCTCGTCTACGATTCAAATGAATGTAAATGCGACACTTCCTTGCAAGGAAATAGCGTTTGCAGATGTCTACGTATCGTAGCAATAGAGTTCAAATGCTTCTTAGAACGCGATGTAGCATCTCATTTCTATGTTTCATGGTAGGATATAATATGATTTGCGAACTGTTATGTATTCCTCGTCTACACTTCAAATGAATGTAAATGCGACACTTCCTTGCAAGGAAATAGCGTTTGCAGATGTCTACGTATCGAAGCAATAGAGTTCAAATGCTTCTTAAAACGAGATATTGCATCTCATTTCTATGTTCCATGGTAAGATATAATACGATTTGCGAAGTGTTATGTATTCCTCGGCTACACTTCAAATGAATGTAAATGCGACACTTCTTTGCAAGGAAATAGCGATTGCAGATGCCTACGTATCGTAGCAGTTGTGACGTCAGGCGTACCGCCTGCCACCCTCTGGCGCCAACCAGCATCCGCAGCATCCACAACCGGGACGCCGTTCCCCCGCCAGTACCTGTATCCGGATCCTCCGTACACGGGCCGCACGACGAATCGACGCCCCGAGACGAGGAGACAACGCCACGAGGATGAGGAATACCTCCCCGCGTACGAATCCCGATCACCTGCGATCACACAACCGTACGCTTACTTTTCGTACACGCGATTCTAGATTAAGCACTCTACACGAATCATGTACATACACAACCCAACACACACCTAAATATAAGCAGATATTTGTACAGTCATAATTTCTAAGTCGTATAGAATATAAGCTGCGATGCGCGCCCGCGCGCACTCGACGCTCGCGGCTCACGCTGAACGCGAGCCGCACCCCACTCCGAGTGGCCGCCCCACTCACGGGGCTCAGCGACTCGCGCGCCACGCGACCCGAGGAGGTCGCGGACGCGCGACCGAGAGGAGAGTTCCTTCGAGTCCGATCTCCGAGTCGGTTCTAATCTCAACTCCGAGCAATACGCTCCCCTGCCACGAGCTATCAGCTCTCATGCAGCCGACTCTATCGCATCCCCCTTAGCGGAGTCCTTATTATAACTTAGTACTATTTCCATTTCATATTATATCGTTAGTTGATAATTTAGACTTAGTAAAGTGTAGTAGGATAGTTATATTATAGAATATACTCTTGTTTTACCAAATCCAAGTCTCTTTATTCGAATACATGTTCCTCAAATTCTATTCCACGTGTACGCTCGCGATTCTTATTCAATTCACACGATTCATCTGCGACAGTTCTGTACGCTGGACAGTCTTTGAGCGCACCAACGCTCGACTGCTCTCGCTGCATTCCTATCGTATCCAGGGTATCTTGAACAAGGATCGACCTCGGTAAGCCAGAGCGCACCATCGCATGGCCGAGCCGTATTCCGTCTTAGTGCAAGCGCCTTTGATGAATCTCGAGACTCCGAAAAGGCGTACACGACGCGCGGGTAGGAAAGAATATCTACGCCGTCTCATTCGCGAATACGCGAGTTGTACTTCCGGACATCCATACGTCTGCAACGCTGTTTCCGTTCCTGCGAAGGAGGTCTTCGCAGCCGTACGTCCAATTCGAATCCAGGATAGCCCGGTTCCAGCGCCAGTTTCCTCCAGCCGTAGCTCGCCTGCCTGGAGACTCATTCCCGTCGACGCTCCGCCGATCCAGCCGTACGCCGCTGCTATTCCGGTCACGGATCCACGGCGCCACAGATACCTGGAACGAGAGGCGAAGCAGTATTAAGAAGACGTCGAAAGGTAAGTGTTAGGCGTAATTTTGGTTAGATCGAGTTCCGACCGCCAACGAACCCGGCCCCAGCGCAATTCGCGTAGGTTTTTCGGGACAGGCTACGAATCGTGCCATCTGATCGAGCGCAATCGCACCTCGGGACGTGACACAGTAGAGTTCTTATGTTTCTTAAAACGCGATATCGCATCTCATTTCTATGTTTCATGGTAAGATATAATATGATTTGCGGAGTGTTATGTATTCCTCGTCTACACTTCAAATGAATGCAAATGCGACACTTCCTTGCAAGGAAATAGCGTTTGCAAATGTCTGTCACGTCCGGCGAAAGGATTTTTCGTTTATCCGGAGGCTTCACGACACGAGCCTATTTATACGGGTTTCGGTCCGCGGGAACGCGTTACGACCGGGTCCGATATTTTTGGCTTACGCGACGCGGTAAAAACACTCGCGATATGATGGAAAAGCCTTACCTTTCGCTGGCTTCAGTCTCGATACGCAGGTAGAATGTGCGTCGAGGGTCGTTGGTAGGTATCGATGCAGCGATCGGTCGGTTGATGTTGACGGTGACTTTGATTAACTTCCAGCAAAACGGGAAACAGCGGTCTGGATGCAGAGTAGATTCAGCGGAGACTGTGGATATTGCAGAGACGTTGGCTGCAGAGGCAGGCGAATCGGCGTTGATCGGCGTTTCGGAAAATTGTGACTGAACCGGAACGATGACGACGGGTTGCTGCGGTACGAGGACTCGGGGTGTATCTCCCAGGTATTCACGAACAAGTGAACGCATAAAATTCTTACGACCCGCGCGTCGTGTTCTTCGCGAACCGGATCCACGTTTCATTCACCCAGTTTTTCTGTACTTTCAGGCAATGTTCAGAAGGATAAGCGGCGGTCCGCTCTATCGCAACGTCGCAAAGCTGAGTTCTATACTCCTTCAAGGTGAACAAACGCAACCCAGTTGTTGGAAGGAACACGTCGTAGAATTCGTAGTTTAAGAATAATGTTTTAACGTAAGAACTAGTATATTATGTTTAGGTTTAGTAATTATTGGAATAGGAACTAGTAGAACTGGTAAAAGAACTTGTAGAATGGATTTAGTAACTAAAGTAAAATATATTCTAAGTTAAAATGTACAAAAGTGAAATTATTCTAAGTTAAAATTAGCAAAATAGAAATATCAACGCGTAGCCTAGACCCCACATTGAGGCGGCTTGAGATTGAAGCTCGATGTTAATTCTAGGAGACCGAGGACTCGAATGTGTCTCTCGAGGCGCGTCTGGGACCTCCTCGGTTCGCGAGGCGTTACGGTCGCAGGCGCTCGTGGTAGGGAGCGCGCGGTCCAGCGAGTGGGGACTCGCGGCTCGTGGTGGGGCTAGCGGCTCGTGCCGATAGCCTGGGCGCATCTAGCGTCTAATCTTAAGAATAAAGACTTAGAATTACATGTGTGTTGTGGTGTGTTACAATTCGTGTCGAGTACTTATATCTATGAGTATTATAGGCTTATTCTAAAAATAGTACGTAGGTTCAGGCAACGTAGATTCCCTGAACTGGAAAAGTCCCCATTGCGGCGACGGACTGCGGCTTCTTCTCTCTGTTGAGCGGAATTCCTGATGAGAGGGCGATAGGGTTGCTCGTAGGTGCGAGCGAGACAGCGGTCCTTGCAGGTACGACTGAGTGCGTGCGGTCGTGCGCGCGCGAACTCTGCTGGTTGTCGATACTTCAGGCGAGTATTGCAGGTTGCCTGTGTCCAGGGGTCGATGCTGGAGGTTACGAGGATGCTGACGTATGTAATGGGTGGCAGGCGCTACGCCTGACGTCACATGTCTACCTATCGTAGCAGTAGTGTTCTAATGCGTCATAGAACGCGATATCGCATCTCATTTCTATGTTTCATGGTAAGATACAATATGATTTGCGAAGTGTTATGTATTCCTCGTCTACACTTCAAATGAATGTGAATGCGACACTTCCTCGCTAGGAAATAGTGTTTGCAGATGTCCACGTATCGAAGCAATAGAGTTCAAATGCTTCTTAAAACGAGATATTGCATCTCATATCTATGTTTCATGATAAGATATAATATTCATTGCGAAGTGTTATGCATTCCTCGTTTACGATTCAAATGAATGTAAATGCGACACTTCCTTGCAAGGAAATAGCGTTTGCAGATGTCTACGTATCGTAACAATAGAGTTCTAATGCTTCTTAAAACGCGATATCGCATCTCATTTCTATGTTTCATGGTAAGATATAATACGATTTGCGAAGTGTTATGTATTCCTCGGCTACACTTCAAATGAATGTAAATGCGACACTTCTTTGCAAGGAAATAGCGATTGCAGATGTCCACGTATCGAAGCAATAGAGTTCAAATGCTTCTTAAAACGAGATATTGCATCTCATATCTATGTTTCATGATAAGATATAATATTCATTGCGAAGTGTTATGCATTCCTCGTCTACGATTCAAATGAATGTAAATGCGACACTACCTTGCAAGGAAATAGCGTTTGCAGATGTCTACGGATCGTAGCAATAGAGTTCTAATGCTTCTTAAAACGCGATATCGCATCTCATTTCTATGTTTCATGGTAAGATATAATACGATTTGAGAAGTGTTATGTATTCCTCGGCTACACTTCAAATGAATGTAAATGCGACACTACCTTGCAAGGAAATAGAGTTTGCAGATGTCTGCGTATCGTAGCAGTAGGGTTCTAATGCTTCTTAAAACGCGATATCGCATCTCATTTCTATGTTTCATGGTAAGATATAACATGATTTGCGAAGTGTTATGTATTCCTCGTCTACACTTCAAATGAATGTGAATGCGATACTTCCTCGCTAGGAAATAGCGTTTGCAGATGTCCACGTATCGTAGCAATAGCTTTCTAATGCTTCTTAAAGGGCGATATCGCATCTCATTTCTATGTTTCATGGTAAGATATAATATGATTTGCGAAGTGTCATGTATTCCTCGTCTACACTTCAAATGAATGTGAAGGCGACACTTCCTCACTTGGAAATAGCGTTTGCAGATGTCTACGTTTCGAAGCAATAGAGTTCAAATGCTTCTTAAAACGCGATATCGCATCTCATTTCTATGTTTCATGGTAAGATATAATATGATTTGCGAAGTGTTATGTATTCCTCGTCTACACTTCAAATGAGTGTAAATGCGACACTTCTTTGCAAGGAAATAGCGTTTGCAGATGTCTACGTATCGTTGCAATAGAGTTCAAATGCTTCTTAAAACGAGATATTGCATCTCATATCTATGTTTCATGATAAGATATAATATCCATTGCGAAGTGTCATGTATTCTTCGTCTACGATTCAAATGAAAGTAAATGCGACACTTCCTTGCAAGGAAATAGTGTTTGCAGATGTCCACGTATCGAAGCAATAGAGTTCAAATGCTTCTTAAAACGAGATATTGCATCTCATATCTATGTTTCATGATAAGATATAATATTCATTGCGAAGTGTTATGCATTCCTCGTCTACGATTCAAATGAATGTAAATGCGACACTTCCTTGCAAGGAAATAGCGTTTGCAGATGTCTACGGATCGTAGCAATAGAGTTCTAATGCTTCTTAAAACGCGATATCGCATCTCATTTCTATGTTTCATCGTAAGATATAATACGATTTGCGAAGTGTTATGTATTCCTCGGCTACACTTCAAATGAATGTAAATGCGACACTTCTTTGCAAGGAAATAGCGTTTGCAGATGTCTACGTATCGTAGCAGTAGAGTTCTTATGATTCTTAAAACGCGATATCGCATCTCATTTCTATGTTTCATGGTAAGATATAATATGATTTGCGAAGTGTTATGTATTCCTCGGCTACACTTCAAATGAATGTAAATGCGACACTTCTTTGCAAGGAAATAGCGATTGCAGATGTCCACGTATCGAAGCAATAGAGTTCAAATGCTTCTTAAAACGAGATATTGCATCTCATATCTATGTTTCATGATTAGATATAATATTCATTGCGAAGTGTTATGCATTCCTCGTCTACGATTCAAATGAATGTAAATGCGACACTACCTTGCAAGGAAATAGCGTTTGCAGATGTCTACGGATCGTAGCAATAGAGTTCTAATGCTTCTTAAAACGCGATATCGCATCTCATTTCTATGTTTCATGGTAAGATATAATACGATTTGAGAAGTGTTATGTATTCCTCGGCTACACTTCAAATGAATGTAAATGCGACACTTCTTTGCAAGGAAATAGCGATTGCAGATGTCTACGTATCGTAGCAGTAGAGTTCTTATGATTCTTAAAACGCGATATCGCATCTCATTTCTATGTTTCATGGTAAGATATAATATGATTTGCGGAGTGTTATGTATTCCTCGTCTACACTTCAAATGAATGCAAATGCGACACTTCCTCGCTAGGAAATAGCGTTTGCAGATGTCTGCGTATCGTAGCAGTAGGGTTCTAATGCTTCTTAAAACGCGATATCGCATCTCATTTCTATGTTTCATGGTAAGATATAACATGATTTGCGAAGTGTTATGTATTCCTCGTCTACACTTCAAATGAATGTGAATGCGATACTTCCTCGCTAGGAAATAGCGTTTGCAGATGTCCACGTATCGTAGCAATAGCTTTCTAATGCTTCTTAAAGCGCGATATCGCATCTCATTTCTATGTTTCATGGTAAGATATAATATGATTTGCGAAGTGTCATGTATTCCTCGTCTACACTTCAAATGAATGTAAATGCGACACTTCCTTGCAAGGAAATAGCGTTTGCAGATGTCTACGTACCGAAGCAATAGAGTTCAAATGCTTCTTAAAACGCGATATCACATCTCATTCCTATGTTTCATGGTAAGATATAATATGATTTGCGAAGTATCATGTATTCCTCGTCTACACTTCAAATGAATGTAAATGCGACACTTTCTTGCAAGGAAATAGCGTTTGCAGATGTCTACGTATCGTAGCAATGGATTTCTGATGCTTCTTAAAACGCGATATCGCATGTCATTTCTATGTTTCATGGTAAGATATAATATGATTTGCGAAGTGTTATGTATTCCTCGTCTACACTTCAAATGAATGTGAAGGCGACACTTCCTCACTTGGAAATAGCGTTTGCAGATATCTACGTTTCGAAGCAATAGAGTTCAAATGCTTCTTAAAACGCGATATCGCATCTCATTTCTATGTTTCATGGTAAGATATAATATGATTTGCGAAGTGTTATGTATTCCTCGTCTACACTTCAAATGAATGTAAATGCGACACTTCTTTGCAAGGAAATAGCGTTTGCAGATGTCTACGTATCGTTGCAATAGAGTTCTTATGATTCTTAAAACGCGATATCCCAGCTCATTTCTATGTTTCATGGTAAGATATAATATGATTTGCGGAGTGTTATGTATTCCTCGTCTACACTTCAAATGAATGTAAATGCGACACTTCCTTGCATGGAAATAGCGTTTGCAGATGTCTACGTATCGAAGCAATAGAGTTCAAATGCTTCTTAAAACGAGATATTGCATCTCATATCTATGTTTCATGATAAGATATAATATCCATTGCGAAGTGTCATGTATTCCTCGTCTACGATTCAAATGAAAGTAAATGCGACACTTCCTTGCAAGGAAATAGTGTTTGCAGATGTCCACGTATCGAAGCAATAGAGTTCAAATGCTTCTTAAAACGAGATATTGCATCTCATATCTATGTTTCATGATAAGATATAATATTCATTGCGAAGTGTTATGCATTCCTCGTCTACGACTCAAATGAATGTAAATGCGACACTTCCTTGCAAGGAAATAGCGTTTGCAGATGTCTACGGATCGTAGCAATAGAGTTCTAATGCTTCTTAAAACGCGATATCGCATCTCATTTCTATGTTTCATGGTAAGATATAATACGATTTGCGAAGTGTTATGTATTCCTCGGCTACACTTCAAATGAATGTAAATGCGACACTTCTTTGCAAGGAAATAGGGTTTGCAGATGTCTACGTATCGTAGCAGTAGAGTTCTTATGATTCTTAAAACGCGATATCGCATCTCATTTCTATGTTTCATGGTAAGATATAATATGATTTGCGAAGTGTTATGTATTCCTCGGCTACACTTCAAATGAATGTAAATGCGACACTTCTTTGCAAGGAAATAGCGATTGCAGATGTCCACGTATCGAAGCAATAGAGTTCAAATGCTTCTTAAAACGAGATATTGCATCTCATATCTATGTTTCATGATTAGATATAATATTCATTGCGAAGTGTTATGCATTCCTCGTCTACGATTCAAATGAATGTAAATGCGACACTACCTTGCAAGGAAATAGCGTTTGCAGATGTCTACGGATCGTAGCAATAGAGTTCTAATGCTTCTTAAAACGCGATATCGCATCTCATTTCTATGTTTCATGGTAAGATATAATACGATTTGCGAAGTGTTATGTATTCCTCGGCTACACTTCAAATGAATGTAAATGCGACACTTCTTTGCAAGGAAATAGGGTTTGCAGATGTCTACGTATCGTAGCAGTAGAGTTCTTATGATTCTTAAAACGCGATATCGCATCTCATTTCTATGTTTCATGGTAAGATATAATATGATTTGCGAAGTGTTATGTATTCCTCGGCTACACTTCAAATGAATGTAAATGCGACACTTCTTTGCAAGGAAATAGCGATTGCAGATGTCCACGTATCGAAGCAATAGAGTTCAAATGCTTCTTAAAACGAGATATTGCATCTCATATCTATGTTTCATGATTAGATATAATATTCATTGCGAAGTGTTATGCATTCCTCGTCTACGATTCAAATGAATGTAAATGCGACACTACCTTGCAAGGAAATAGCGTTTGCAGATGTCTACGGATCGTAGCAATAGAGTTCTAATGCTTCTTAAAACGCGATATCGCATCTCATTTCTATGTTTCATGGTAAGATATAATACGATTTGAGAAGTGTTATGTATTCCTCGGCTACACTTCAAATGAATGTAAGTGCGACACTTCTTTGCAAGGAAATAGCGATTGCAGATGTCTACGTATCGTAGCAGTAGAGTTCTTATGATTCTTAAAACGCGATATCGCATCTCATTTCTATGTTTCATGGTAAGATATAATATGATTTGCGGAGTGTTATGTATTCCTCGTCTACACTTCAAATGAATGCAAATGCGACACTTCCTCGCTAGGAAATAGCGTTTGCAGATGTCTACGTATAGTAGCAGTTGAGTTCTAATGCTTCTTAAAGCGCGATATCGCATCTCATTTCTATGTTTCATGGTAAGATATAATATGATTTGCGAAGTGTCATGTATCCCTCGTCTACACTTCAAATGAATGTAAATGCGACACTTCCTTGCAAGGAAATAGCGTTTGCAGATGTCTACGTATCGAAGCAATAGAGTTCAAATGCTTCTTAAAACGCGATATCACATCTCATTCCTATGATTCATGGTAAGATATAATATGATTTGCGAAGTATCATGTATTCCTCGTCTACACTTCAAATGAATGCAAATGCGACACTTTCTCGCAAGGAAATAGCGTTTGCAGATGTCTACGTATCGTAGCAATGGATTTCTGATGCTTCTTAAAACGCGATATCGCATGTCATTTCTATGTTTCATGGTAAGATATAATATGATTTGCGAAGTGTTATGTATTCCTCGTCTACACTTCAAATGAATGTGAAGGCGACACTTCCTCACTTGGAAATAGCGTTTGCAGATATCTACGTTTCGAAGCAATAGAGTTCAAATGCTTCTTAAAACGCGATATCGCATCTCATTTCTATGTTTCATGGTAAGATATAATATGATTTGCGAAGTGTTATGTATTCCTCGTCTACACTTCAAATGAATGTAAATGCGACACTTCTTTGCAAGGAAATAGCGTTTGCAGATGTCTACGTATCGTTGCAATAGAGTTCTTATGATTCTTAAAACGCGATATCCCAGCTCATTTCTATGTTTCATGGTAAGATATAATATGATTTGCGGAGTGTTATGTATTCCTCGTCTACACTTCAAATGAATGTAAATGCGACACTTCCTTGCATGGAAATAGCGTTTGCAGATGTCTACGTATCGAAGCAATAGAGTTCAAATGCTTCTTAAAACGAGATATTGCATCTCATATCTATGTTTCATGATAAGATATAATATCCATTGCGAAGTGTCATGTATTCCTCGTCTACGATTCAAATGAAAGTAAATGCGACACTTCCTTGCAAGGAAATAGTGTTTGCAGATGTCCACGTATCGAAGCAATAGAGTTCAAATGCTTCTTAAAACGAGATATTGCATCTCATATCTATGTTTCATGATAAGATATAATATTCATTGCGAAGTGTTATGCATTCCTCGTCTACGATTCAAATGAATGTAAATGCGACACTTCCTTGCAAGGAAATAGCGTTTGCAGATGTCTACGGATCGTAGCAATAGAGTTCAAATGCTTCTTAAAACGCGATATCGCATCTCATTCCTATGTTTCATGGTAAGATATAATATGATTTGCGAAGTGTTATGTATTCCTCGTCTACACTTCAAATGAATGTAAATGCGACACTTCTTTGCAAGGAAATAGCGTTTGCAGATGTCTACGTATCGTTGCAATAGAGTTCTTATGATTCTTAAAACGCGATATCCCAGCTCATTTCTATGTTTCATGGTAAGATATAATATGATTTGCGGAGTGTTATGTATTCCTCGTCTACACTTCAAATGAATGTAAATGCGACACTTCCTTGCATGGAAATAGCGTTTGCAGATGTCTACGTATCGAAGCAATAGAGTTCAAATGCTTCTTAAAACGAGATATTGCATCTCATATCTATGTTTCATGATAAGATATAATATCCATTGCGAAGTGTCATGTATTCCTCGTCTACGATTCAAATGAAAGTAAATGCGACACTTCCTTGCAAGGAAATAGTGTTTGCAGATGTCCACGTATCGAAGCAATAGAGTTCAAATGCTTCTTAAAACGAGATATTGCATCTCATATCTATGTTTCATGATAAGATATAATATTCATTGCGAAGTGTTATGCATTCCTCGTCTACGATTCAAATGAATGTAAATGCGACACTTCCTTGCAAGGAAATAGCGTTTGCAGATGTCTACGGATCGTAGCAATAGAGTTCTAATGCTTCTTAAAACGCGATATCGCATCTCATTTCTATGTTTCATGGTAAGATATAATACGATTTGCGAAGTGTTATGTATTCCTCGGCTACACTTCAAATGAATGTAAATGCGACACTTCTTTGCAAGGAAATAGGGTTTGCAGATGTCTACGTATCGTAGCAGTAGAGTTCTTATGATTCTTAAAACGCGATATCGCATCTCATTTCTATGTTTCATGGTAAGATATAATATGATTTGCGAAGTGTTATGTATTCCTCGGCTACACTTCAAATGAATGTAAATGCGACACTTCTTTGCAAGGAAATAGCGATTGCAGATGTCCACGTATCGAAGCAATAGAGTTCAAATGCTTCTTAAAACGAGATATTGCATCTCATATCTATGTTTCATGATTAGATATAATATTCATTGCGAAGTGTTATGCATTCCTCGTCTACACTTCAAATGAATGTAAATGCGACACTTCCTTGCAAGGAAATAGCGTTTGCAGATGTCTACGTATCGAAGCAATAGAGTTCAAATGCTTCTTAAAACGCGATATCGCATCTCATTCCTATGTTTCATGGTAAGATATAATATGATTTGCGAAGTATCATGTATTCCTCGTCTACACTTCAAATGAATGCAAATGCGACACTTTCTCGCAAGGAAATAGCGTTTGCAGATGTCTACGTATCGTAGCAATGGATTTCTGATGCTTCTTAAAACGCGATATCGCATGTCATTTCTATGTTTCATGGTAAGATATAATATGATTTGCGAAGTGTTATGTATTCCTCGTCTACACTTCAAATGAATGTGAAGGCGACACTTCTTTGCAAGGAAATAGGGTTTGCAGATGTCTACGTATCGTAGCAGTAGAGTTCTTATGATTCTTAAAACGCGATATCGCATCTCATTTCTATGTTTCATGGTAAGATATAATATGATTTGCGAAGTGTTATGTATTCCTCGGCTACACTTCAAATGAATGTAAATGCGACACTTCTTTGCAAGGAAATAGCGATTGCAGATGTCCACGTATCGAAGCAATAGAGTTCAAATGCTTCTTAAAACGAGATATTGCATCTCATATCTATGTTTCATGATTAGATATAATATTCATTGCGAAGTGTTATGCATTCCTCGTCTACACTTCAAATGAATGTAAATGCGACACTTCCTTGCAAGGAAATAGCGTTTGCAGATGTCTACGTATCGAAGCAATAGAGTTCAAATGCTTCTTAAAACGCGATATCGCATCTCATTCCTATGTTTCATGGTAAGATATAATATGATTTGCGAAGTATCATGTATTCCTCGTCTACACTTCAAATGAATGCAAATGCGACACTTTCTCGCAAGGAAATAGCGTTTGCAGATGTCTACGTATCGTAGCAATGGATTTCTGATGCTTCTTAAAACGCGATATCGCATGTCATTTCTATGTTTCATGGTAAGATATAATATGATTTGCGAAGTGTTATGTATTCCTCGTCTACACTTCAAATGAATGTGAAGGCGACACTTCTTTGCAAGGAAATAGGGTTTGCAGATGTCTACGTATCGTAGCAGTAGAGTTCTTATGATTCTTAAAACGCGATATCGCATCTCATTTCTATGTTTCATGGTAAGATATAATATGATTTGCGAAGTGTTATGTATTCCTCGGCTACACTTCAAATGAATGTAAATGCGACACTTCTTTGCAAGGAAATAGCGATTGCAGATGTCCACGTATCGAAGCAATAGAGTTCAAATGCTTCTTAAAACGAGATATTGCATCTCATATCTATGTTTCATGATTAGATATAATATTCATTGCGAAGTGTTATGCATTCCTCGTCTACACTTCAAATGAATGTAAATGCGACACTTCCTTGCAAGGAAATAGCGTTTGCAGATGTCTACGTATCGAAGCAATAGAGTTCAAATGCTTCTTAAAACGCGATATCGCATCTCATTCCTATGTTTCATGGTAAGATATAATATGATTTGCGAAGTATCATGTATTCCTCGTCTACACTTCAAATGAATGCAAATGCGACACTTTCTCGCAAGGAAATAGCGTTTGCAGATGTCTACGTATCGTAGCAATGGATTTCTGATGCTTCTTAAAACGCGATATCGCATGTCATTTCTATGTTTCATGGTAAGATATAATATGATTTGCGAAGTGTTATGTATTCCTCGTCTACACTTCAAATGAATGTGAAGGCGACACTTCCTCACTTGAAAATAGCGTTTGCAGATATCTACGTTTCGAAGCAATAGAGTTCAAATGCTTCTTAAAACGCGATATCGCATCTCATTTCTATGTTTCATGGTAAGATATAATATGATTTGCGAAGTGTTATGTATTCCTCGTCTACACTTCAAATGAATGTAAATGCGACACTTCTTTGCAAGGAAATAGCGTTTGCAGATGTCTACGTATCGTTGCAATAGAGTTCTTATGATTCTTAAAACGCGATATCGCATCTCATTTCTATGTTTCATGGTAAGATATAATATGATTTGCGGAGTGTTATGTATTCCTCGTCTACACTTCAAATGAATGTAAATGCGACACTTCTTTGCAAGGAAATAGCGATTGCAGATGTCCACGTATCGAAGCAATAGAGTTCAAATGCTTCTTAAAACGAGATATTGCATCTCATATCTATGTTTCATGATAAGATATAATATTCATTGCGAAGTGTTATGCATTCCTCGTCTACGATTCAAATGAATGTAAATGCGACACTACCTTGCAAGGAAATAGCGTTTGCAGATGTCTACGGATCGTAGCAATAGAGTTCTAATGCTTCTTAAAACGCGATATCGCATCTCATTTCTATGTTTCATGGTAAGATATAATACGATTTGAGAAGTGTTATGTATTCCTCGGCTACACTTCAAATGAATGTAAATGCGACACTTCTTTGCAAGGAAATAGCGATTGCAGATGTCTACGTATCGTAGCAGTAGAGTTCTTATGATTCTTAAAACGCGATATCGCATCTCATTTCTATGTTTCATGGTAAGATATAATATGATTTGCGAAGTGTCATGTATCCCTCGTCTACACTTCAAATGAATGTAAATGCGACACTTCCTTGCAAGGAAATAGCGTTTGCAGATGTCTACGTATCGAAGCAATAGAGTTCAAATGCTTCTTAAAACGCGATATCACATCTCATTCCTATGTTTCATGGTAAGATATAATATGATTTGCGAAGTATCATGTATTCCTCGTCTACACTTCAAATGAATGCAAATGCGACACTTTCTCGCAAGGAAATAGCGTTTGCAGATGTCTACGTATCGTAGCAATGGATTTCTGATGCTTCTTAAAACGCGATATCGCATGTCATTTCTATGTTTCATGGTAAGATATAATATGATTTGCGAAGTGTTATGTATTCCTCGTCTACACTTCAAATGAATGTGAAGGCGACACTTCCTCGCTTGGAAATAGCGTTTGCAGATGTATACGTTTCGAAGCAATAGAGTTCAAATGCTTCTTAAAACGCGATATCGCATCTCATTTCTATGTTTCATGGTAAGATATAATATGATTTGCGAAGTGTTATGTATTCCTCGTCTACACTTCAAATGAATGTAAATGCGACACTTCTTTGCAAGGAAATAGCGTTTGCAGATGTCTACGTATCGTTGCAATAGAGTTCTTATGATTCTTAAAAAGCGATATCCCAGCTCATTTCTATGTTTCATGGTAAGATATAATATGATTTGCGGAGTGTTATGTATTCCTCGTCTACACTTCAAATGAATGTAAATGCGACACTTCCTTGCATGGAAATAGCGTTTGCAGATGTCTACGTATTGAAGCAATAGAGTTCAAATGCTTCTTAAAACGAGATATTGCATCTCATAACTATGTTTCATGATAAGATATAATATCCATTGCGAAGTGTCATGTATTCCTCGTCTACGATTCAAATGAAAGTAAATGCGACACTTCCTTGCAAGGAAATAGTGTTTGCAGATGTCCACGTATCGAAGCAATAGAGTTCAAATGCTTCTTAAAACGAGATATTGCATCTCATATCTATGTTTCATGATAAGATATAATATTCATTGCGAAGTGTTATGCATTCCTCGTCTACGATTCAAATGAATGTAAATGCGACACTTCCTTGCAAGGAAATAGCGTTTGCAGATGTCTACGGATCGTAGCAATAGAGTTCTAATGCTTCTTAAAACGCGATATCGCATCTCATTTCTATGTTTCATGGTAAGATATAATACGATTTGCGAAGTGTTATGTATTCCTCGGCTACACTTCAAATGAATGTAAATGCGACACTTCTTTGCAAGGAAATAGCGTTTGCAGATGTCTACGTATCGTAGCAGTAGAGTTCTTATGATTCTTAAAACGCGATATCGCATCTCATTTCTATGTTTCATGGTAAGATATAATATGATTTGCGAAGTGTTATGTATTCCTCGGCTACACTTCAAATGAATGTAAATGCGACACTTCTTTGCAAGGAAATAGCGATTGCAGATGTCCACGTATCGAAGCAATAGAGTTCAAATGCTTCTTAAAACGAGATATTGCATCTCATATCTATGTTTCATGATAAGATATAATATTCATTGCGAAGTGTTATGCATTCCTCGTCTACGATTCAAATGAATGTAAATGCGACACTACCTTGCAAGGAAATAGCGTTTGCAGATGTCTACGGATCGTAGCAATAGAGTTCTAATGCTTCTTAAAACGCGATATCGCATCTCATTTCTATGTTTCATGGTAAGATATAATACGATTTGAGAAGTGTTATGTATTCCTCGGCTACACTTCAAATGAATGTAAATGCGACACTTCTTTGCAAGGAAATAGCGATTGCAGGTGTCTACGTATCGTAGCAGTAGAGTTCTTATGATTCTTAAAACGCGATATCGCATCTCATTTCTATGTTTCATGGTAAGATATAATATGATTTGCGGAGTGTTATGTATTCCTCGGCTACACTTCAAATGAATGTAAATGCGACACTTCTTTGCAAGGAAATAGCGATTGCAGATGTCCACGTATCGAAGCAATAGAGTTCAAATGCTTCTTAAAACGAGATATTGCATCTCATATCTATGTTTCATGATAAGATATAATATTCATTGCGAAGTGTTATGCATTCCTCGTCTACGATTCAAATGAATGTAAATGCGACACTTCCTTGCAAGGAAATAGCGTTTGCAGATGTCTACGTATCGAAGCAATAGAGTTCAAATGCTTCTTAAAACGCGATATCGCATCTCATTCCTATGTTTCATGGTAAGATATAATATGATTTGCGAAGTATCATGTATTCCTCGTCTACACTTCAAATGAATGTAAATGCGACACTTTCTTGCAAGGAAATAGCGTTTGCAGATGTCTACGTATCGTAGCATTGGATTTCTGATGCTTCTTAAAACGCGATATCGCATGTCATTTCTATGTTTCATGGTAAGATATAATATGATTTGCGAAGTGTTATGTATTCCTCGTCTACACTTCAAATGATTGTAAATGCGACACTTCTGTGCAAGGAAATAGCGTTTGCAGATGTCTGCGTATCGTAGCAGTAGGGTTCTAATGCTTCTTAGAACGCGATATCGCATCTCATTTCTATGTTTCATGGTAAGTTATAATATGATTTGCGAAGTGTTATGTATTCCTCGTCTACACTTCAAATGAATGTAAATGCGACACTTCTTTGCAAGGAAATAGCGTTTGCAGATGTCTACGTATCGTTGCAATAGAGTTCTTATGATTCTTAAAACGCGATATCCCAGCTCATTTCTATGTTTCATGGTAAGATATAATATGATTTGCGGAGTGTTATGTATTCCTCGTCTACACTTCAAATGAATGTAAATGCGACACTTCCTTGCATGGAAATAGCGTTTGCAGATGTCTACGTATCGAAGCAATAGAGTTCAAATGCTTCTTAAAACGAGATATTGCATCTCATATCTATGTTTCATGATATGATATAATATCCATTGCGAAGTGTCATGTATTCCTCGTCTACGATTCAAATGAAAGTAAATGCGACACTTCCTTGCAAGGAAATAGTGTTTGCAGATGTCCACGTATCGAAGCAATAGAGTTCAAATGCTTCTTAAAACGAGATATTGCATCTCATATCTATGTTTCATGATAAGATATAATATTCATTGCGAAGTGTTATGCATTCCTCGTCTACGATTCAAATGAATGTAAATGCGACACTTCCTTGCAAGGAAATAGCGTTTGCAGATGTCTACGGATCGTAGCAATAGAGTTCTAATGCTTCTTAAAACGCGACATCGCATCTCATTTCTATGTTTCATGGTAAGATATAATATGATTTGCGAAGTGTTATGTATTCCTCGGCTACACTTCAAATGAATGTAAATGCGACACTTCTTTGCAAGGAAATAGCGTTTGCAGATGTCTACGGATCGTAGCAATAGAGTTATAATGCTTCTTAAAACGCGATATCGCATCTCATTTCTATGTTTCATGGTAAGATATAATACGATTTGAGAAGTGTTATGTATTCCTCGGCTACACTTCAAATGAATGTAAATGCGACACTTCTTTGCAAGGAAATAGCGATTGCAGATGTCTACGTATCGTTGCAGTAGAGTTCTTATGATTCTTAAAACGCGATATCGCATCTTATTTCTATGTTTCATGGTAAGATATAATATGATTTGCGGAGTGTTATGTATTCCTCGTCTACACTTCAAATGAATGCAAATGCGACACTTCCTCGCTAGGAAATAGCGTTTGCAGATGTCTACGTATAGTAGCAGTTGAGTTCTAATGCTTCTTAAAACGCGATATCGCATCTCATTTCTATGTTTCATGGTAAGATATAATATGATTTGCGAAGTGTTATGTATTCCTCGTCTACACATCAAATGAATGTAAATGCGACACTTGCTTGCAAGGAAATAGCGTTTGCAGATGTCTACTTATCGTTGCAATAGAGTTCTTATGATTCTTAAAACGCGATATCGCATCCTATTTCTATGTTTCATGGTAAGGTATAATATGATTCGCGAAGTGTTATGTATCCGTCGTCTACACTTCAAATGAATGTAAATGCGACACTTTCTTGCAAGGAAATAGCGTTTGCAGATGTCTACGTATCGTAGCAATGGATTTCTGATGCTTCTTAAAACGAGATATCGCATGTCATTTCTATGTATCATGGTAAGATATAATATGATTTGCGAAGTGTTATGTATTCCTCGTCTACACTTCAAATGATTGTAAATGCGACACTTCTGTGCAAGGAAATAGCGTTTGCAGATGTCTGCGTATCGTAGCAGTAGGGTTCTAATGCTTCTTAGAACGCGATATCGCATCTCATTTCTATGTTTCATGGTAAGTTATAATATGATTTGCGAAGTGTTATGTATTCCTCGTCTACACTTCAAATGAATGTAAATGCGACACTTCTTTGCTAGGAAATAGCATTTGCAAATGTCTACCTATCGTAGCAATAGTGTTCTAATGCTTCTTAAAACGCGATATCGCATCTCATTTCTATGATTCATGGTAAGATATAATATGATTTGCGAAGTATCATTTATTCCTCGTCTACACTTCAAATGAATGTAAATGCGACACTTCCTTACTAGGAAATAGCGATTGCAGATATCTACGTATCGTAGCAATAGAGTTCATATGATTCTTAAACCGCGATATCGCATCTCATTTCTATGTTTCATGGTAAGATATAACATGATTTGCGAAGTGTTATGTATTCCTCGTCTACACTTCAAATGAATGTGAATGCGACACTTCTTTGCAGGGAAATAGCGTTTGCAGATGTCTACGTATCGTTGCAATAGAGTTCTTATGATTCTTAAAACGCGATATCCCAGCTCATTTCTATGTTTCATGGTAAGATATAATATGATTTGCGGAGTGTTATGTATTCCTCGTCTACACTTCAAATGAATGTAAATGCGACACTTCCTTGCATGGAAATAGCGTTTGCAGATGTCTACGTATCGAAGCAATAGAGTTCAAATGCTTCTTAAAACGAGATATTGCATCTCATATCTATGTTTCATGATAAGATATAATATTCATTGCGAAGTGTTATGCATTCCTCGTCTACGATTCAAATGAATGTAAATGCGACACTTCCTTGCAAGGAAATAGCGTTTGCAGATGTCTACGGATCGTAGCAATAGAGTTCTAATGCTTCTTAAAACGCGATATCGCATCTCATTTCTATGTTTCATGGTAAGATATAATACGATTTGCGAAGTGTTATGTATTCCTCGGCTACACTTCAAATGAATGTAAATGCGACACTTCTTTGCAAGGAAATAGCGTTTGCAGATGTGTACGTATCGTAGCAGTAGAGTTCAAATGATTCTTAAAACGAGATATTGCATCTCATATCTATGTTTCATGATAAGATATAATATGATTTGCGAAGTGTCATGCATTCCTCGTCTACACTTCAAATGAATGTAAATGCGACACTTTCTTGCAAGGAAATAGCGTTTGCTGATGTCTACGTATCGTAGCAATGGATTTCTGCTGCATCCTAAAACGCGATATCGCATCTCATTTCTATGTTTCATGGTAAGATATAATATGATTTACGAAGTGTCATGTATTCCTCGTCTACACTTCAAATGAATGTAAATGCGACACTTACCTGCAAGGAAATAGCGTTTGCAGATGTCTACGTATCGTCGCAAAAGAGTTCTTATGATTCTTAAAACGAGATATCGCATCTCATTTCTATGTTTCATGGTAAGATATAATATGATTGGCGAAGTGTTATGTATTCCTCGTCTACACTTCAAATGAATGTGAATGCGACACTTCCTTGCAAGGAAATAGCGTCTGCAGATGGCTAGGTATCGTAGCAATAGAGTTCTAATGCTTCTTAAAACGCGATATCGCATCACATTTCTATGTTTCATGGTAAGATATAATATGATTTGCGAAGTGTCATGTATTCCTCGTCTACACTTCAAATGAATGTAAATGCGACACTTCCTTGCAAGGAAATAGCGTTTGCAGATGTCTACGTATCGTAGCAACAGAGTTCTAATGCTTCTTAAAACGAGATATCGCATCTCATATCTATGTTTCATGGTAAGATATAATATTCTTTGCGAAGTGTTATGCATTCCTCGTCTACGATTCAAATGAATGTAAATGCGACACTTCCTTGCAAGGAAATAGCGTTTGCAAATGTCTACGTATCGTAGCAATAGAGTTCTTATGATTATTAAAGCGCGATATCGCATCACATTTCTATGTTTCATGGTAAGATATAATATGATTTGCGAAGTGTTATGTATTCCTCGTCTACACTTCAAATGAATGTAAATGCGACACTTCTTTGCAAGGAAATAGCGTTTGCAGATGTCTACGTATCGTAGCAATAGAGTTCTTATGATTCTTAAAACGCGATATCGCATCTCATTTCTATGTTTCATGGTAAGGTATAATATGATTTGCGAAGTGTCATGTATTCCTCGTCTACGATTCAAATGAATGTAAATGCGATACTTCCTCGCTAGGAAATAGCGTTTGCAGATGTCTACGTATCGTAGCAATAGCATTCTAGTGCTCCTTAAAACGCGATATCGCATCCCATTTCTATGTTTCATGGTAAGATATAATATGATTTGCGAAGTGTTATGTATTCCTCGTCTACACTTCAAATGAATGTAAATGCGACACTTACCTGCAAGGAAATAGCGTTTGCAGATGTCTACGTATCGTCGCAAAAGAGTTCTTATGATTCTTAAAACGAGATATCGCATCTCATTTCTATGTTTCATGGTAAGATATAATATGATTGGCGAAGTGTTATGTATTCCTCGTCTACACTTCAAATGAATGTGAATGCGACACTTCCTTGCAAGGAAATAGCGTCTGCAGATGGCTAGGTATCGTAGCAATAGAGTTCTAATGCTTCTTAAAACGCGATATCGCATCACATTTCTATGTTTCATGGTAAGATATAATATGATTTGCGAAGTGTCATGTACTCCTCGTCTACACTTCAAATGAATGTAAATGCGACACTTCCTTGCAAGGAAATAGCGTTTGCAGATGTCTACGTATCGTAGCAACAGAGTTCTAATGCTTCTTAAAACGAGATATCGCATCTCATATCTATGTTTCATGGTAAGATATAATATTCTTTGCGAAGTGTTATGCATTCCTCGTCTACGATTCAAATGAATGTAAATGCGACACTTTCTCGCAAGGAAATAGCGTTTGCTGATGTCTACGTATCGTAGCAATGGATTTCTGCTGCATCTTAAAACGCGATATCGCATCTCATTTCTATGTTTCATGGTAAGATATAATATGATTTGCGAAGTGTCATGTATTCCCCGTCTACACTTCAAGTGAATGTAAATGCGACACTTCCTTGGAAGGAAATAGCGTTTGCAGATGTCAACGTATCGTAGCAATAGAGTTCTAATGCTTCTTAAAACTCGATATCGCATCTCATTTCTATGTTTCATGGTAAGGTATAATATGATTTGCGAAGTGTCATGTATTCCTCGTCTACGATTCAAATGAATGTAAATGCGACACTTCCTTGCAAGGAAATAGCGTTTGCAAATGTCTACGTATCGTAGCAATAGAGTTCTTATGATTCTTAAAACGCGATATCGCATCTCATTTCTATGTTTCATGGTAAGGTATAATATGATTTGCGAAGTGTCATGTATTCCTCGTCTACACTTCAAATGAATGTAAATGCGACACTTCCCTGCAAGGAAATAGCGTTTGCAGATGTCTACGTATCGTCGCAAAAGAGTTCTTATGATTGTTAAAACGCGATATCCGATCTCATTTCTATATTTCATGGTAAGATATAATATGATTTGGGAAGTGTTATGTATTCCTCGTCTACACTTCAAATGAATGTAAATGCGACACTTCCTTGCAAGGAAATAGCGTTTGCAGATGTCTACGTATCGTAGCAATAGAGTTCACATGATTCTTAAAACGCGATATCGCATCTCATTTCTAGGTTTCATGGTAAGGTATAATATGATTTGCGAAGTGTTATGTATTCCTTGTCTACACTTCAATTGAATGTAAATGCGACACTTCCTTGCAAGAAAATAGCGTTTGCAGATGTCTACGTATCGAAGCAATAGATTTCAAATGCTTCTTGAAACGAGATATCGCATCTCATATCTATGTTTCATGATAAGATATAATATTCTTTGCGAAGTGTTATGCATTCCTCGTCTACGATTCAAATGAATGTAAATGCGACACTTTCTCGCAAGGAAATAGCGTTTGCTGATGTCTACGTATCGTAGCAATGGATTTCTGCTGCATCTTAAAACGCGATATCGCATCTCATTTCTATGTTTCATGGTAAGATATAATATGATTTGCGAAGTGTCATGTATTCCCCGTCTACACTTCAAGTGAATGTAAATGCGACACTTCCTTGGAAGGAAATAGCGTTTGCAGATGTCAACGTATCGTAGCAATAGAGTTCTAATGCTTCTTAAAACTCGATATCGCATCTCATTTCTATGTTTCATGGTAAGATGTAATATGATTTGCGAAGTGTTATGGATTCCTCGTCTACGATTCAAATGAATGTAAATGCGACACTTCCTTGCAAGGAAATAGCGTTTGCAGATGTCTACGTATCGTAGCAATAGAGTTCTAATGCTTCTTAAAACTCGATATCGCATCTCATTTCTATGTTTCATGGTAAGATGTAATATGATTTTCGAAGTGTTATGCATTCCTCGTCTACGATTCAAATGAATGTAAATGCGACACTTCCTTGAAAGGAAATAGCGTTTGCAGATGTCTACGTATCGTAGCAATAGAGTTCTTATGATTCTTAAAACGCGATATCACATCTCATTTCTATGTTTCATGGTAAGGTATAACATGATTTGCGAAGTGTTATGTATTCCTCGTCTACACTTCAAATGAATGAGAATGCGATACTTCCTCGCTAGGAAATAGCGTTTGCAGATGTCTACGTATCGTAGCAATAGCATTCTAGTGCTCCTTAAAACGCGATATCGCATCCCATTTCTATGTTTCATGGTAAGATATAATATGATTTGCGAAGTGTTATGTATTCCTCGTCTATACTTCAAATGAATGTAAATGCGACACTTTCTTGCAAGGAACTAGCGTTTGCAGATGTCTACGTATCGTAGCAATGGGTTTCTGCTGCATCCTAAAACGCGATATCGCATCTCATTTCTATGTTTCATGGTAAGATATAATATGATTTGCGAAGTGTCATGTATTCCTCGTCTACACTTAAAATGAATGTAAATGCGACACTTCCCTGCAAGGAAATAGCGTTTGCAGATGGCTAGGTATCGTAGCAATAGAGTTCTAATGCTTCTTAAAACGCGATATCGCATCACATTTCTATGTTTCATGGTAAGATATAATATGATTTGCGAAGTGTCATGTATTCCTCGTCTACACTTCAAATGAATGTAAATGCGACACTTCCTTGCAAGGAAATAGCGTTTGCAGATGTCTACGTATCGTAGCAACAGAGTTCTAATGCTTCTTAAAACGAGATATCGCATCTCATATCTATGTTTCATGGTAAGATATAATATTCTTTGCGAAGTGTTATGCATTCCTCGTCTACGATTCAAATGAATGTAAATGCGACACTTCCTTGCAAGGAAATAGCGTTTGCAAATGTCTACGTATCGTAGCAATAGAGTTCTTATGATTATTAAAGCGCGATATCGCATCACATTTCTATGTTTCATGGTAAGATATAATATGATTTGCGAAGTGTTATGTATTCCTCGTCTACACTTCAAATGAATGTAAATGCGACACTTCTTTGCAAGGAAATAGCGTTTGCAGATGTCTACGTATCGTAGCAATAGAGTTCTTATGATTCTTAAAACGCGATATCGCATCTCATTTCTATGTTTCATGGTAAGGTATAATATGATTTGCGAAGTGTCATGTATTCCTCGTCTACGATTCAAATGAATGTAAATGCGATACTTCCTCGCTAGGAAATAGCGTTTGCAGATGTCTACGTATCGTAGCAATAGCATTCTAGTGCTCCTTAAAACGCGATATCGCATCCCATTTCTATGTTTCATGGTAAGATATAATATGATTGGCGAAGTGTTATGTATTCCTCGTCTACACTTCAAATGAATGTGAATGCGACACTTCCTTGCAAGGAAATAGCGTCTGCAGATGGCTAGGTATCGTAGCAATAGAGTTCTAATGCTTCTTAAAACGCGATATCGCATCACATTTCTATGTTTCATGGTAAGATATAATATGATTTGCGAAGTGTCATGTACTCCTCGTCTACACTTCAAATGAATGTAAATGCGACACTTCCTTGCAAGGAAATAGCGTTTGCAGATGTCTACGTATCGTAGCAACAGAGTTCTAATGCTTCTTAAAACGAGATATCGCATCTCATATCTATGTTTCATGGTAAGATATAATATTCTTTGCGAAGTGTTATGCATTCCTCGTCTACGATTCAAATGAATGTAAATGCGACACTTTCTCCCAAGGAAATAGCGTTTGCTGATGTCTACGTATCGTAGCAATGGATTTCTGCTGCATCTTAAAACGCGATATCGCATCTCATTTCTATGTTTCATGGTAAGATATAATATGATTTGCGAAGTGTCATGTATTCCCCGTCTACACTTCAAGTGAATGTAAATGCGACACTTCCTTGGAAGGAAATAGCGTTTGCAGATGTCAACGTATCGTAGCAATAGAGTTCTAATGCTTCTTAAAACTCGATATCGCATCTCATTTCTATGTTTCATGGTAAGGTATAATATGATTTGCGAAGTGTCATGTATTCCTCGTCTACGATTCAAATGAATGTAAATGCGACACTTCCTTGCAAGGAAATAGCGTTTGCAAATGTCTACGTATCGTAGCAATAGAGTTCTTATGATTCTTAAAACGCGATATCGCATCTCATTTCTATGTTTCATGGTAAGGTATAATATGATTTGCGAAGTGTCATGTATTCCTCGTCTACACTTCAAATGAATGTAAATGCGACACTTCCCTGCAAGGAAATAGCGTTTGCAGATGTCTACGTATCGTCGCAAAAGAGTTCTTATGATTGTTAAAACGCGATATCCGATCTCATTTCTATATTTCATGGTAAGATATAATATGATTTGGGAAGTGTTATGTATTCCTCGTCTACACTTCAAATGAATGTAAATGCGACACTTCCTTGCAAGGAAATAGCGTTTGCAGATGTCTACGTATCGTAGCAATAGAGTTCACATGATTCTTAAAACGCGATATCGCATCTCATTTCTAGGTTTCATGGTAAGGTATAATATGATTTGCGAAGTGTTATGTATTCCTTGTCTACACTTCAATTGAATGTAAATGCGACACTTCCTTGCAAGAAAATAGCGTTTGCAGATGTCTACGTATCGAAGCAATAGATTTCAAATGCTTCTTGAAACGAGATATCGCATCTCATATCTATGTTTCATGATAAGATATAATATTCTTTGCGAAGTGTTATGCATTCCTCGTCTACGATTCAAATGAATGTAAATGCGACACTTTCTCGCAAGGAAATAGCGTTTGCTGATGTCTACGTATCGTAGCAATGGATTTCTGCTGCATCTTAAAACGCGATATCGCATCTCATTTCTATGTTTCATGGTAAGATATAATATGATTTGCGAAGTGTCATGTATTCCCCGTCTACACTTCAAGTGAATGTAAATGCGACACTTCCTTGGAAGGAAATAGCGTTTGCAGATGTCAACGTATCGTAGCAATAGAGTTCTAATGCTTCTTAAAACTCGATATCGCATCTCATTTCTATGTTTCATGGTAAGATGTAATATGATTTGCGAAGTGTTATGAATTCCTCGTCTACGATTCAAATGAATGTAAATGCGACACTTCCTTGCAAGGAAATAGCGTTTGCAGATGTCTACGTATCGTAGCAATAGAGTTCTAATGCTTCTTAAAACTCGATATCGCATCTCATTTCTATGTTTCATGGTAAGATGTAATATGATTTTCGAAGTGTTATGCATTCCTCGTCTACGATTCAAATGAATGTAAATGCGACACTTCCTTGAAAGGAAATAGCGTTTGCAGATGTCTACGTATCGTAGCAATAGCATTCTAGTGCTCCTTAAAACGCGATATCGCATCCCATTTCTATGTTTCATGGTAAGATATAATATGATTTGCGAACTGTTATGTATTCCTCGTCTACACTTCAAATGAATGTAAATGCGACACTTTCTTGCAAGGAACTAGCGTTTGCAGATGTCTACGTATCGTAGCAATGGGTTTCTGCTGCATCCTAAAACGCGATATCGCATCTCATTTCTATGTTTCATGGTAAGATATAATATGATTTGCGAAGTGTCATGTATTCCTCGTCTACACTTAAAATGAATGTAAATGCGACACTTCCCTGCAAGGAAATAGCGTTTGCAGATGTCTACGTATCGTCGCAAAAGAGTTCTTATGATTCTTAAAACGCGATATCGGATCTCATTTCTATATTTCATGGTAAGATATAATATGATTTGCGAAGTGTTATGTATTCCTCGTCTACACTTCAAATGAATGTAAATGCGACACTTCCTTGCAAGGAAATAGCGTTTGCAGATGTCTACGTATCGTAGCAATAGAGTTCTTATGATCCTTAAAACGCGATATCGCATCTCATTTCTATGTTTCATGTTAAGGTATAATATGATTTGCGAAGTGTTATATATCCGTCGTCTACACTTCAAATGAATGTAAATGCGACACTTTCTTGCAAGGAAATAGCGTTTGCAGATGTCTACGTATCGTAGCAATGGATTTCTGCTGCATCCTAAAACGCGATATCGCATCACATTTCTATGTTTCATGGTAAGATATAATATGATTTGCGAAGTGTCATGTATTCCTCGTCTACACTTCAAATGAATGTAAATGCGACACTTACCTGCAAGGAAATAGCGTTTGCAGATTTCTACGTATCGTCGCGAAAGAGTTCTTATGATTCTTAAAACGCGATATCGGATCTCATTTCTATATTTCATGGTAAGATATAATATGATTTGCGAAGTGTTATGTATTCCTCGTCTACACTTCAAATGAATGTAAATGCGACACTTCCTTGCAAGGAAATAGCGTTTGCAGATGTCTACGTATCGTAGCAATAGAGTTCTTATGATCCTTAAAACGCGATATCGCATCTCATTTCTATGTTTCATGTTAAGGTATAATATGATTTGCGAAGTGTTATATATCCGTCGTCTACACTTCAAATGAATGTAAATGCGACACTTTCTTGCAAGGAAATAGCGTTTGCAGATGTCTACGTATCGTAGCAATGGATTTCTGCTGCATCCTAAAACGCGATATCGCATCACATGTCTATGTTTCATGGTAAGATATAATATGATTTGCGAAGTGTCATGTATTCCTCGTCTACACTTCAAATGAATGTAAATGCGACACTTACCTGCAAGGAAATAGCGTTTGCAGATGTCTACGTATCGTCGCAAAAGAGTTCTTATGATTCTTAAAACGCGATATCGGATCTCATTTCTATATTTCATGGTAAGATATAATATGATTTGCGAAGTGTTATGTATTCCTCGTCTACACTTCAAATGAATGTAAATGCGACACTTCCTTGCAAGGAAATAGCGTTTGCAGATGTCTACGTATCGTAGCAATAGAGTTCATATGATTCTTAAAACGCGATATCGCATCTCATTTCTATGTTTCATTGTAAGATATAATATGATTTGCGAAGTGTCATGTATTCCTCGTCTACTCTTCAAATGAATGTAAATGCGACACTTCCCAGCAAGGAAATAGCGTTTGCAGATGTCTACGTACCGTCGCAAAAGAGTTCTTATGATTCTTAAAACGCGATATCGGATCTCATTTCTATATTTCATGGTAAGATATAATATGATTTGCGAAGTGTTATGTATTCCTCGTCTACACTTCAAATAAATGTAAATGCGACACTTCCTTGCAAGGAAATAGCGTTTGCAGATGTCTACGTATCGTAGCAATAGAGTTCATATGATTCTTAAAACGCGATATCGCATCTCATTTCTATGTTTCATTGTAAGATATAATATGATTTGCGAAGTGTTATGTATTCCTTGTCTACACTTCAAATGAGTGTAAATGCGACACTTCCTTGCAAGAAAATAGCGTCTGCAGATGTCTAGGTATCGTAGCAATAGAGTTCTAATGCTTCTTAAAACGCGATATCGCATCTCATTTCTATGTTTCATGGTAAGATATAATATGACTTGCGAAGTGTTATGCATTCCTCGTCTACGATTCAAATGAATGTAAATGCGACACTTCCCTGCAAGGAAATAGCGTTTGCAGATGTCTACGTATCGTCGCAAAAGAGTTCTTATGATTCTTAAAACGCGATATCCGATCTCATTTCTATATTTCATGGTAAGATATAATATGATTTGGGAAGTGTTATGCATTCCTCGTCTACACTTCAAATGAATGTAAATGCGACACTTCCTTGCAAGGAAATAGCGTTTGCAGATGTCTACGTATCGTAGCAATAGAGTTCACATGATTCTTAAAACGCGATATCGCATCTCATTTCTATGTTTCATGGTAAGGTATAATATGATTTGCGAAGTGTTATATATCCGTTGTCTACACTTCAAATGAATGTAAATGCGACACTTTCTTGCAAGGAAATAGCGTTTGCTGATGTCTACGTATCGTAGCAATGGATTTCTGCTGCATCCTAAAACGCGATATCGCATCTCATTTCTATGTTTCATGGTAAGATATAATATGATTTGCGAAGTGTCATGTATTCCTCGTCTACACTTCAAATGAATGTAAATGAGACACTTCCCTGCAAGGAAATAGCGTTTGCAGATGTCTACGTACCATCGCAAAAGAGTTCTTATGATTCTTAAAACGCGATATAGGATCTCATTTCTATATTTCATGGTAAGATATAACATGATTTGCGGAGTGTTATGTATTCCTCGTCTACACTTCAAATGAATGTGAATGCGGCACTTCCTTGCAAGGAAATAGCGTCTGCAGATGGCTAGGTATCGTAGCAATAGAGTTCTAATGCTTCTTAAAACGCGATATCGCATCACATTTCTATGTTTCATGGTAAGATATAATATGATTTGCGAAGTGTCATGTATTCCTCGTCTACACTTCAAATGAATGTAAATGCGACACTTCCTTGCAAGGAAATAGCGTTTGCAGATGTCTACGTATCGTAGCAACAGAGTTCTGATGCTTCTTAAAACGAGATATCGCATCTCATATCTATGTTTCATGGTAAGATATAATATTCTTTGCGAAGTGTTATGCATTCCTCGTCTACGATTCAAATGAATGTAAATGCGACACTTCCTTGCAAGGAAATAGCGTTTGCAAATGTCTACGTATCGTAGCAATAGAGTTCTTATGATTCTTAAAGCGCGATATCGCATCACATTTCTATGTTTCATGGTAAGATATAATATGATTTGCGAAGTGTTATGTATTCCTCGTCTACACTTCAAATGAATGTAAATGCGACACTTCTTTGCAAGGAAATAGCGTCTGCAGATGCCTAGGCATCGTAGCAATAGAGTTCTAATGCTTCTTAAAACGCGATATCGCATCTCATTTCTATGTTTCATGGTAAGATATAATATGATTTGCGAAGTGTTATGTATTCCTCGTCTACATATCAAATGAATGTAAATGCGACACTACCTTGCAAGGAAATAGCGTTTGCAGATGTCTACGTATCGTAGCAATAGAGTTCTTATGATCCTTAAAACGCGATATCGCATCTCATTTCTATGTTTCATGGTAAGGTATAATATGATTTGCGAAGTGTTATATATCCGTCGTCTACACTTCAAATGAATGTAAATGCGACACTTTCTTGCAAGGAAATAGCGTTTGCTGATGTCTACGTATCGTAGCAATGGATTTCTTCTGCATCCTAAAACGCGATATCGCATCTCATTTCTATGTTTCATGGTAAGATATAATATGATTTGCGAAGTGTCATGTATTCCTCGTCTACACTTCATATGAATGTAAATGCGACACTACCCTGCAAGGAAATAGCGTTTGCAGATGTCTACGTACCGTCGCAAAAGTGTTCTTATGATTCTTAAAACGCGATATCGGATCTCATTTCTATATTTCATGGTAAGATATAATACGATTTGCGGAGTGTTATGTATTCCTCGTCTACACTTCAAATGAATGTGAATACGACACTTCCTTGCAAGGAAATAGCGTCTGCAGATGGCTAGGTATCGTAGCAATAGAGTTCTAATGCTTCTTAAAATGCGATATCGCATCACATTTCTATGTTTCATGGTAAGATATAATATGATTTGCGAAGTGTCATGTATTCCTCGTCTACACTTCAAATGAATGTAAATGCGACACTTCCTTGCAAGGAAATAGCGTTTGCAGATGTCTACGTATCGTAGCAACAGAGTTCTAATGCTTCTTAAAACGAGATATCGCATCTCATATCTATGTTTCATGATAAGATATAATATTCTTTGCGAAGTGTTATGCATTCCTCGTCTACGATTCAAATGAATGTAAATGCGACACTTCCTTGCAAGGAAATAGCGTTTGCAAATGTCTACGTATCGTAGCAATAGAGTTCTTATGATTCTTAAAACGCGATATCGCATCTCATTTCTATGTTTCATGGTAAGGTATAATATGATTTGCGAAGTGTCATGTATTCCTCGTCTACACTTCAAATGAATGTAAATGCGACACTTCCCTGCAAGGAAATAGCGTTTGCAGATGTCTACGTATCGTCGCAAAAGAGTTCTTATGATTCTTAAAACGCGATATCCGATCTCATTTCTATATTTCATGGTAAGATATAATATGATTTGGGAAGTGTTATGTATTCCTCGTCTACACTTCAAATGAATGTAAATGCGACACTTCCTTGCAAGGAAATAGCGTTTGCAGATGTCTACGTATCGTAGCAATAGAGTTCACATGATTCTTAAAACGCGATATCGCATCTCATTTCTAGGTTTCATGGTAAGGTATAATATGATTTGCGAAGTGTTATGTATTCCTTGTCTACACTTCAATTGAATGTAAATGCGACACTTCCTTGCAAGAAAATAGCGTTTGCAGATGTCTACGTATCGAAGCAATAGATTTCAAATGCTTCTTAAAACGAGATATCGCATCTCATATCTATGTTTCATGATAAGATATAATATTCTTTGCGAAGTGTTATGCATTCCTCGTCTACGATTCAAATGAATGTAAATGCGACACTTCCCTGCAAGGAAATAGCGTTTGCAGATGTCTACGTACCGTCGCAAAAGAGTTCTTATGATTCTTAAAACGCGATATCCGATTTCATTTCTATATTTCATGGTAAGATATAATATGATTTGGGAAGTGTTATGTATTCCTCGTCTACACTTCAAATGAATGTGAATGCGACACTTACTTGCAAGCAAATAGCGTTTGCAGATGTCTACGTATCGTAGCAACAGAGTTCTAATGCTTCTTAAAACGCGATATCGCATCTCATTTCTATGTTTCATGGTAAGGTATAATATGAATTGCGAAGTGTTATATATCCGTCGTCTACACTTCAAATGAATGTAAATGCGACACTTTCTCGCAAGGAAATAGCGTTTGCTGATGTCTACGTATCGTAGCAATGGATTTCTGCTGCATCTTAAAACGCGATATCGCATCTCATTTCTATGTTTCATGGTAAGATATAATATGATTTGCGAAGTGTCATGTATTCCTCGTCTACTCTTCAAATGAATGTAAATGCGACACTTCCCTGCAAGGAAATAGCGTTTGCAGATGTCTACGTATCGTCGCAAAAGTGTTCTTATGATTCTTAAAACGCGATATCGGATCTCATTTCTATATTTCATGGTAAGATATAATATGATTTGCGAAGTGTTATGTATTCCTCGTCTACACATCAACTGAATGTAAATGCGACACTTCCTTGCTAGGAAGTAGCGTCTGCAGATGTCTAGGTATCGTAGCAATTGAGTTCTAATGCTTCTTAAAACGCGATATCGCATCTCATTTCTATGTTTCGTGGTAAGATATAATATGATTTGCGAAGTGTCATGTATTCCTCGTCTACCCTTCAAATGAATGTAAATGCGACACTTCCTTGCTAGGAAGTAGCGTCTGCAGATGTCTAGGTATCGTAGCAATAGAGTTCTAATGCTTCCTAAAACGCGATATCGCATCTCATTTCTATGTTTCGTGGTAAGATATAATATGATTTGCGAAGTGTCATGTATTCCTCGTCCACGCTTCAAATGAATGTAAATGCGACACTTCCTTGCAAGGAAATAGCGTTTGCAAATGTCTACCTATCGTAGCAATAGTGTTCTAATGCTTCTTAAAACGCGATATCGCATCTCATTTCTATGTTTCATGGTAAGATATAATATGATTTGCGAAGTGTTATGTATTCCTCGTCTACACATCAAATGAATGTAAATGTTACACTTCCTTGCAAGGAAATAGCGTTTGCAGATGTCTACGTATCGTAGCAATAGAGTTCTTATGATCCTTAAAACGCGATATCGCATCCCATTTCTATGTTTCATGGTAAGATATAATATGATTTGCGAAGTGTTATGTATTCCTTGTCTACACTTCAAATGAATGTAAATGCGACACTTCCTTGCAAGAAAATAGCGTTTGCAGATGTCTACGTATCGAAGCAATAGATTTCAAATGCTTCTTAAAACGAGATATTGCATCTCATATCTATGCTTCATGATAAGATATAATATTCTTTGCGAAGTGTTATGCATTCCCCGTCTACGATTCAAATGAATGTAAATGCGACTCTTCCTTGCAAGGAAATAGCGTTTGCAAATGTCAACCTATCGTAGCAGTAGTGTTCTTATGATTCTTAAAGCGCGATATCGCATCACATTTCTATGTTTCATGGTAAGATATAATATGATTTGCGAAGTGTTATGTATTCCTCGCCTACACTTCAAATGAATGTGAATGCGACACTTCCTTGCAAGGAAATAGCGTTTGCAGATGTCTACGTATCGTAGCAATAGAGTTCTTATGATTCTTAAAACGCGATATCGCATCTCATTTCTATGTTTCATGGTAAGGTATAATATGATTTGGGAAGTGTCATGTATTCCTCGTCTACACTTCAAATGAATGTAAATGCGACACTTCCCTGCAAGGAAATAGCGTTTGCAGATGTCTACGTTCCGTCGCAAAAGAGTTCTTATGATTCTTAAAACGCGATATCCGATTTCATTTCTATATTTCATGGTAAGATATAATATGATTTGGGAAGTGTTATGTATTCCTCGTCTACACTTCAAATGAATGTAAATGCGACACTTCCTTGCAAGGAAATAGCGTTTGCAGATGTCTACGTATCGTAGCAATAGAGTTCTTATGATCCTTAAAACGCGATATCGCATCTCATTTCTATGTTTCATGGTAAGGTATAATATGATTTGCGAAGTGTTATAAATCCGTCGTCTACACTTCAAATGAATGTGAATGCGACACTTTCTTGCAAGGAAATAGCGTTTGCTGATGTCTACGTATCGTAGCAATGGATTTCTTCTGCATCCTAAAACGCGATATCGCATCTCATTTCTATGTTTCATGGTAAGATATAATATGATTTGCGAAGTGTCATGTATTCCTCGTCTACACTTCATATGAATGTAAATGCGGACACTACCCTGCAAGGAAATAGCGTTTGCAGATGTCTACGTACCGTCGCAAAAGTGTTCTTATGATTCTTAAACGCGATATCGGATCTCATTTCTATATTTCATGGTAAGATATAATACGATTTGCGGAGTGTTATGTATTCCTCGTCTACACTTCAAATGAATGTGAATGCGACACTTCCTTGCAAGGAAATAGCGTCTGCAGATGGGCTAGGTATCGTAGCAATAGAGTTCTACTGCTTCTTAAAATGCGATATCGCATCACATTTCTATGTTTCATGGTAAGATATAATATGATTTGCGAAGTGTCATGTATTCCTCGTCTACGATTCAAATGAATGTAAATGCGACACTTCCTTGCAAGGAAATAGCGTCTGCAGATGTCTACGTATCGCAGCAACAGAGTTCTAATGCTTCTTAAAACGAGATATCGCATCTCATATCTATGTTTCATGATAAGATATAATATTCTTTGCGAAGTGTTATGCATTCCTCGTCTACGATTCAAATGAATGTAAATGCGACACTTCCTTGCAAGGAAATAGCGTTTGCAGATGTCTACGTATCGTAGCAATAGAGTTCACATGATTCTTAAAACGCGATATCGCATCTCATTTCTAGGTTTCATGGTAAGGTATAATATGATTTGCGAAGTGTTATGTATTCCTTGTCTACACTTCAATTGAATGTAAATGCGACACTTCCTTGCAAGAAAATAGCGTTTGCAGATGTCTACGTATCGAAGCAATAGATTTCAAATGCTTCTTAAAACGAGATATCGCATCTCATATCTATGTTTCATGATAAGATATAATATTCTTTGCGAAGTGTTATGCATTCCTCGTCTACGATTCAAAAGAATGTAAATGCGACACTTCCTTGCAAGGAAATAGCGTTTGCAAATGTCTACGTATCGTAGCAATAGAGTTCTTATGGTTCTTAAAGCGCGATATCGCATCACATTTCTATGTTTCATGGTAAGATATAATATGATTTGCGGAGTGTTATGTATTCCTCGTCTACACTTCAAATGAATGTGAATGCGACACTTCCTTGCAAGGAAATAGCGTTTGCAGATGTCTACGTATCGTAGCAATAGAGTTCTTATGATTCTTAAAACGCGATATCGCATCTCATTTCTATGTTTCATGGTAAGGTATAATATGATTTGCGAAGTGTCATGTATTCCTCGTCTACACTTCAAATGAATGTAAATGCGACACTTCCCTGCAAGGAAATAGCGTTTGCAGATGTCTACGTACCGTCGCAAAAGAGTTCTTATGATACTTAAAACGCGATATCCGATTTCATTTCTATATTTCATGGTAAGATATAATATGATTTGGGAAGTGTTATGTATTCCTCGTCTACACTTCAAATGAATGTAAATGCGACACTTCCTTGCAAGGAAATAGCGTTTGCAGATGTCTACCTATCGTAGCAATAGTGTTCTAATGCTTCTTAAAACGCGATATCGCATCTCATTTCTATGTTTCATGGTAAGATATAATATGATTTGCGAAGTGTTATGTATTCCTCGTCTACGATTCAAATGAATGTAAATGCGACACTTCCTTGCAAGGAAATAGCGTTTGCAAATGTCTACGTATCGTAGCAATAGAGTTCTTATGATTCTTAAAGCGCGATATCGCATCACATTTCTATGTTTCATGGTAAGATATAATATGATTTGCGAAGTGTTATGTATTCCTCGTCTACACTTCAAATGAATGTGAATGCGACACTTCCTTGCTAGGAAATAGCGTTTGCAGATGTCTACGTATCGTAGCAATAGAGTTCTTATGATTCTTAAAACGCGATATCGCATCTCATTTCTATGTTTCATGGTAAGGTATAATATGATTTGCGAAGTGTCATGTATTCCTCGTCTACACTTCAAATGAATGTAAATGCGACACTTCCCTGCAAGGAAATAGCGTTTGCAGATGTCTACGTACCGTCGCAAAAGAGTTCTTATGATTCTTAAAACGCGATATCCGATTTCATTTCTATATTTCATGGTAAGATGTAATATGATTTGGGAAGTGTTATGTATTCCTCGTCTACACTTCAAATGAATGTGAACGCGACACTTCCTTGCAAGGAAATAGCGTTTGCATATGTCTACGTATCGTAGCAACAGAGTTCTAATGCTTCTTAAAACGAGATATCGCATCTCATATCTATGTTTCATGATAAGATATAATATTCTTTGCGAAGTGTTATGCATTCCTCGTCTACGATTCAAATGAATGTAAATGCGACACTTCCTTGCAAGGAAATAGCGTTTGCAATTGTCTACGTATCGTAGCAATAGAGTTCTTATGATTCTTAAAACGCGATATCGCATCTCATTTCTATGTTTCATGGTAAGGTATAATATGATTTGCGAAGTGTCATGTATTCCTCGTCCACACTTCAAATGAATGTAAATGCGACACTTCCCTGCAAGGAAATAGCGTTTGCAGATGTCTACGTATCGTCGCAAAAGAGTTCTTATGATTCTTAAAACGCGATATCCGATCTCATTTCTATATTTCATGGTAAGATATAATATGATTTGGGAAGTGTTATGTATTCCTCGTCTACACTTCAAATGAATGTAAATGCGACACTTCCTTGCAAGGAAATAGCGTTTGCAGATGTCTACGTATCGTAGAAATAGAGTTCACATGATTCTTAAAACGCGATATCGCATCTCATTTCTAGGTTTCATGGTAAGGTATAATATGATTTGCGAAGTGGTATGTATTCCTTGTCTACACTTCAATTGAATGTAATTGCGACACTTCCTTGCAAGGAAATAGCGTTTGCAGATGTCTACGTATCGAAGCAATAGATTTCAAATGCTTCTTAAAACGAGATATCGCATCTCATATCTATGTTTCATGATAAGATATAATATTCTTTGCGAAGTGTTATGCATTCCTCGTCTACGATTCAAATGAATGTAAATGCGACACTTCCTTCCACGTATCGTAGCAATAGAGTTCTTATGATTCTTAAAGCGCGATATCGCATCACATTTCTATGTTTCATGGTAAGATATAATATGATTTGCGGAGTGTTATGTATTCCTCGTCTACACTTCAAATGAATGTGAATGCGACACTTCCTTGCAAGCAAATAGCGTTTGCAGATGTCTACGTATCGTAGCAACAGAGTTCTAATGCTTCTTAAAACGCGATATCGCATCTCATTTCTATGTTTCATGGTAAGGTATAATATGAATTGCGAAGTGTTATATATCCGTCGTCTACACTTCAAATGAATGTAAATGCGACACTTTCTCGCAAGGAAATAGCGTTTGCTGATGTCTACGTATCGTAGCAATGGATTTCTGCTGCATCTTAAAACGCGATATCGCATCTCATTTCTATGTTTCATGGTAAGATATAATATGATTTGCGAAGTGTCATGTATTCCCCGTCTACACTTCAAGTGAATGTAAATGCGACACTTCCCTGCAAGGAAATAGCGTTTGCAGATGTCTACGTATCGTCGCAAAAGAGTTCTTATGATTCTTAAAACGCGATATCGGATCTCATTTCTATATTTCATGGTAAGATATAATATGATTTGCGAAGTGTTATGTATTCCTCGTCTACACATCAACTGAATGTAAATGCGACACTTCCTTGCTAGGAAGTAGCGTCTGCAGATGTCTAGGTATCGTAGCAATTGAGTTCTAATGCTTCTTAAAACGCGATATCGCATCTCATTTCTATGTTTCGTGGTAAGATATAATATGATTTGCGAAGTGTCATGTATTCCTCGTCTACCCTTCAAATGAATGTAAATGCGACACTTCCTTGCTAGGAAGTAGCGTCTGCAGATGTCTAGGTATCGTAGCAATAGAGTTCTAATGCTTCCTAAAACGCGATATCGCATCTCATTTCTATGTTTCGTGGTAAGATATAATATGATTTGCGAAGTGTCATGTATTCCTCGTCTACCCTTCAAATGAATGTAAATGCGACACTTCCTTGCTAGGAAGTAGCGTCTGCAGATGTCTAGGTATCGTAGCAATAGAGTTCTTATGATCCTTAAAACGCGATATCGCATCCCATTTCTATGTTTCATGGTAAGATATAATATGATTTGCGAAGTGTTATGTATTCCTTGTCTACACTTCAAATGAATGTAAATGCGACACTTCCTTGCAAGAAAATAGCGTTTGCAGATGTCTACGTACCGTCGCAAAAGAGTTCTTATGATTCTTAAAACGCGATATCCGATTTCATTTCTATATTTCATGGTAAGATATAATATGATTTGGGAAGTGTTATGTATTCCTCGTCTGCACTTCAAATGAATGTAAATGCGACACTTCCTTGCAAGGAAATAGCGTTTACAGATGTCTACGTATCGTAGCAATAGAGTTCACATGATTCTTAAAACGCGATATCGCATCTCATTTCTAGGTTTCATGGTAAGATATAATATGATTTGCGGAGTGTTATGTATTCCTCGTCTACACTTCAAATGAATGTGAATGCGACACTTCCTTGCAAGGAAATAGCGTTTGCAGATGTCTACGTATCGTAGCAATGGATTTCTGCTGCTTCTTAAAACGCGATATCGCATCTCATTTCTATGTTTCATGGTAAGATATAATATGATTTGCGAAGTGTTATGTATTCCTCGTCTACACTTCAAATGAATGTAAATGCGACACTTCCTTGCTAGGAAATAGCGTCTGCAGATGGCTAGGTATCGTAGCAATAGAGTTCTAATGCTTCTTAAAACGCGATATCGCATCACATTTCTATGTTTCATGGTAAGATATAATATGATTTGCGAAGTGTCATGTATTCCTCGTCTACACTACAAATGAATGTAAATGCGACATTTCCCTGCAAGGAAATAGCGTTTGCAGATGTCTACGTACCGTAGCAACAGAGTTCTAATGCTTCTTAAAACGCGATATCGCATCTCATTTCTATGTTTCATGGTAAGGTATAATATGAATTGCGAAGTGTTATATATCCGTCGTCTACACTTCAAATGAATGTAAATGCGACACTTTCTCGCAAGGAAATAGCGTTTGCTGATGTCTACGTATCGTAGCAATGGATTTCTGCTGCATCTTAAAACGCGATATCGCATCTCATTTCTATGTTTCATGGTAAGATATAATATGATTTGCGAAGTGTCATGTATTCCCCGTCTACATCTCAAGTGAATGTAAATGCGACACTTCCTTGGAAGGAAATAGCGTTTGCAGATGTCAACGTATCGTAGCAATAGAGTTCTAATGCTTCTTAAAACGCGATATCGCATCTCATTTCTATGTTTCATGGTAAGATATAATATGATTTGCGAAGTGTTATGTATTCCTCGTCTACACATCAACTGAATGTAAATGCGACACTTCCTTGCTAGGAAGTAGCGTCTGCAGATGTCTAGGTATCGTAGCAATTGAGTTCTAATGCTTCTTAAAACGCGATATCGCATCTCATTTCTATGTTTCATGGTAAGATATAATATGATTTGCGAAGTGTTATGTATTCCTCGTCTACACATCAAATGAATGTAAATGTTACACTTCTTTGCAAGGAAATAGCGTTTGCAGATGTCTACGTATCGCAGCAATAGAGTTCTTATGATCCTTAAAACGTGATATCGCATCCCATTTCTATGTTTCATGGTAAGATATAATATGATTTGCGAAGTGTTATGTATTCCTTGTCTACACTTCAAATGAATGTAAATGCGACACTTCCTTGCAAGAAAATAGCGTTTGCAGATGTCTACGTACCGTCGCAAAAGAGTTCTTATGATTCTTAAAACGCGATATCCGATTTCATTTCTATATTTCATGGTAAGATATAATATGATTTGGGAAGTGTTATGTATTCCTCGTCTACACTTCAAATGAATGTAAATGCGACACTTCCTTGCAAGGAAATAGCGTTTGCAGATGTCTACGTATCGTAGCAATAGAGTTCACATGATTCTTAAAACGCGATATCGCATCTCATTTCTAGGTTTCATGGTAAGATATAATATGATTTGCGAAGTGTCATGTATTCCCCGTCTACACCTCAAGTGAATGTAAATGCGACACTTCCTTGGAAGGAAATAGCGTTTGCAGATGTCAACGTATCGTAGCAATAGAGTTCTAATGCTTCTTAAAACGCGATATCGCATCTCATTTCTATGTTTCATGGTAAGATATAATATGATTTGCGGAGTGTTATGTATTCCTCGTCTACACTTCAAATGAATGTGAATGCGACACTTCCTTGCAAGGAAATATCGTTTGCAGATGTCTACGTATCGTAGCAATGGATTTCTGCTGCTTCTTAAAACGCGATATCGCATCTCATTTCTATGTTTCATGGTAAGATATAATATGATTTGCGAAGTGTTATGTATTCCTCGTCTACGATTCAAATGAATGTAAATGCGACACTTCCTTGCAAGGAAATAACGTTTGCAAATGTCTACGTATCGTAGCAATAGAGTTCTTATGATTCTTAAAGCGCGATATCGCATCACATTTCTATGTTTCATGGTAAGATATAATATGATTTGCGGAGTGTTATGTATTCCTCGTCTACACTTCAAATGAATGTGAATGCGACACTTCCTTGCAAGGAAATAGCGTTTGCAGATGTCTACGTATCGTAGCAACAGAGTTCTAATGCTTCTTAAAACGCGATATCGCATCTCATTTCTATGTTTCATGGTAAGATATAATATGATTTGCGAAGTGTTATGTATACCTCGTCGACACATCAAATGAATGTAAATGCGACACATCCTTGCAAGGAAATAGCGTTTGCAGCTTCTCTACGTATCGTAGCAATAGAGTTCTTATGATTCTTAAAACGCGATATCGCATCACATTTCTATGTTTCATGGTAAGATATAGTATGATTTGCGGAGTGTTATGTATTCCTCGTCTACACTTCAAATGAATGTAAATGCGACACTTCCTTGCAAGGAAATAGCGTTTGCAGATGTCTACGTATCGAAGCAATAGATTTCAAATGCTTCTTAAAATGAGATATTGCATCTCATGTCTACGTTTCATGATAAGATATAATATTCATTGCGAAGTGTTATGCATTCCTCGTCTACGATTCAAATGAAAGTAAATGCGACACTTCCTTGCAAGGAAATAGCGATTGCAGATGTCTACGTATCGTAGCAATAGAGTTCATATGATTCATAAAACGCGATATCGCATCTCATATCTATGTTTCAAGATAAGATATAATATTCATTGCGAAGTGTTATGCATTCCTCGTCTACGATTCAAATGAAAGTAAATGCGACACTTCGTTGCAAGGAAATAGCGATTGCAGAAGTCTACGTATCGTAGCAGTAGAGTTCTAAAGCTTCTTAAAACGCGATATCGCATCTCATTTCTATGTTTCATGGTAAGATATAATATGATTTGCGAAGTGTTATGTATTTCTCGTCTACACTTCAAATGAATGTAAATGCGACACTTTCTTGCAAGGAAATAGCGTTTTCAGATGTCTACGTATCGTAGCAATGGATTTCTGATGCTTCTTAAAACGCGATATCGCATCTCATATCTATGCTTCATGATAAGATATAATATTCTTTGCGAAGTGTTATGCATTCCTCGTCTACGATTCAAATCAATGTAAATGCGACACTTCCTTGCAAGAAAATAGCGTTTGCAGATGTCTACGTATCGAAGCAATAGATTTCAAATGCTTCTTAAAACGAGATATTGCATCTCATATCTATGCTTCATGATAAGATATAATATTCTTTGCGAAGTGTTATGCATTCCTCGTCTACGATTCAAATGAATGTAAATGCGACACTTCCTTGCAAGGAAATAGCGTTTGCAAATGTCTACGTATCGTAGCAATAGAGTTCTTATGATTCTTAAAGCGCGATATCGCATCACATTTCTATGTTTCATGGTAAGATATAATATGATTTGCGGAGTGTTATGTATTCCTCGTCTACACTTCAAATGAATGTGAATGCGACACTTCCTTGCAAGGAAATAGCGTTTGCAGATGTCTACGTATCGTAGCAATGGATTTCTGCTGCTTCTTAAAACGCGATATCGCATCTCATTTCTATGTTTCATGGTAAGATATAATATGATTTGCGAAGTGTTATGTATTCCTCGTCTACACTTCAAATGAATGTAAATGCGACACTTCCTTGCTAGGAAATAGCGTCTGCAGATGGCTAGGTATCGTAGCAATAGAGTTCTAATGCTTCTTAAAACGCGATATCGCATCACATTTCTATGTTTCATGGTAAGATATAATATGATTTGCGAAGTGTCATGTATTCCTCGTCTACACTTCAAATGAATGTAAATGCGACACTTCCTTGCAAGGAAATAGCGTTTGCAGATGTCTACGTATCGTAGCAACAGAGTTCTAATGCTTCTTAAAACGCGATATCGCATCTCATTTCTATGTTTCATGGTAAGATATAATATGATTTGCGAAGTGTTATGTATACCTCGTCTACACATCAAATGAATGTAAATACGACACTTCCTTGCAAGGAAATAGCGTTTGCAGCTTGTCTACGTATCGTAGCAATAGAGTTCTTATGATTCTTAAAACGCGATATCGCATCACATTTCTATGTTTCATGGTAAGATATAATATGATTTGCGGAGTGTTATGTATTCCTCGTCTACACTTCAAATGAATGTAAATGCGACACTTCCTTGCAAGGAAATAGCGTTTGCAGGTGTCTACGTATCGAAGCAATAGATTTCTAATGCTTCTTAAAAGGAGATATTGCATCTCATATCTACGTTTCATGATAAGATATAATATTCATTGCGAAGTGTTATGCATTCCTCGTCTACGATTCAAATGAAAGTAAATGCGACACTTCCTTGCAAGGAAATAGCGATTGCAGATGTCTACGTATCGTAGCAATAGAGTTCATATGATTCTTAAAACGCGATATCGCATCTCATATCTATGTTTCAAGATAAGATATAGTATTCATTGCGAAGTGTTATGCATTCCTCGTCTACGATTCAAATGATTGTAAATGCGACACTTCCTTGCAAGGAAATAGCGTTTGCTGATATCTACTGTCACGTCCCGAGGTGCGTTTGCGCTCGATCAGATGGCACGATTCGTAGCCTGTCCCGAAAAACCTACGCGAATTGCGCTGGGGCCGGGTTCGTTGGCGGTCGGAACTCGATCTAACCAAAATTACGCCTAAAACTTACCTTTCGACGTCTTCTTAATACTGTTTCGCCTCTCGTTCCAGGTATCTGTGGCGCCGTGGATCCGTGACCGGAATAGCAGCGGCGTACGGCTGGATCGGCGGGGCGTCGACGGGAATGAGTCTCCAGGCAGGCGAGCTACGGCTGGAGGAAACTGGCGCTGGAACCGGGCGATCCTGGATTCGAATTGGACGTACGGCTGCGAAGACCTCCTTCGCAGGAACGGAAACAGCGTTGCAGACGTATGGATGTCCGGAAGTACAACTCGCGTATTCGCGAATGAGACGGCGGAGATATTCTTTCCTACCCGCGCGTCGTGTACGCCTTTTCGGAGGCTCGAGATTCATCAAAGGCGCTTGCACTAAGACGGAATACGGCTCGGCCAAGCGATGGTGCGCTCTGGCTTACCGAGGTCGATCCTTGTTCAAGATACCCTGGATACGATAGGAATGCAGCGAGAGCAGTCGAGCGTTGGTGCGCTCAAAGACTGTCCAGCGTACAGAACTGTCGCAGATGAATCGTGTGAATTGAATAAGAATCGCGAGCGTACACGTGGAATAGAATTTAAGGAACTTGTATTCGAATAAAGAGACTTGGATTTGGTAAAACAAGAGTATATTCTATAATATAACTATCCTACTACACTTTACTAAGTCTAAGTTTTCAACTAACGATATAATATGAAATGGAAATAGTACTAAGTTATAATAAGGACTCCGCTAAGGGAGATGCGATAGAGTCGGCTGCATGAGAGCTGATAGCTCGTGGCAGGGGAGCGTATTGCTCGGAGTTGAGATTAGAACCGTCTCAGAGATCGCACTCGAAGGATAAGCTCTCTCGGTCGCGCGTCCGCGACCTCCTCGGATCGCGCGGCGCGCGAGTCGCTGGGCCCCTCGAGTGGGGCGTACGATCGGAGTGGGGCGGCCACTCGGAGTGGGGTGCGGCTCGCGTTCAGCGTGAGCCGCGAGCGTCGAGTGCGCGCGGGCGAGCATCGCAGCTTATATTCTATACGACTTAGAAATATGATTGTACAAATATCTGCTTATATTTAGGTGTGTGTTGGGTTGTGTATGTACATGATTTGTGTAGAGTGCTTAATCTAGAATCGCGTGTATGAGAAGAAAGCGTATGGTTGTGTGATCGTAGGTGATCGGGATTCGTACGCGGGGAGGTATTCCTCGTCCTCGTGGCGTTGTATCGTCGTGCGGACCGTGTACGGAGGATCCGGATACAGGTGCTGGCGGGAGAGCGGTGTCCCGGTTGCGGATGCTGCGGATGGTGGTTGAAGCCAGAGGGTGGCAGGCGGTGCGCCTGACGTCACACTACGTATCGTAGCAATGGATTTCTGCTGCTTCTTAAAACGCGATATCGCATCTCATTTCTATGTTTCATGGTAAGATATAATATGATTTGCGAAGTGTTATGTATTCCTCGTCTACACTTCAAATGAATGTAAATGCGACACTTCCTTGCAAGGAAATAGCGTTTGCAAATGCCTACCTATCGTAGCAATAGTGTTCTAATGCTTCTTGAAACGCGATATCGCATCTCATTTCTATGTTTCATGGTAAGATATAATATGATTTGCGAAGTGTCATGTATTCCTCGTCTACACTTCAAATGAATGAAAATGCGACACTTCCTTGCTAGGAAGTAGCGTCTGCAGATGTCTAGGTATCGTAGCAATAGAGTTCTAATGCTTCTTAAAACGCGATATCGCATCTCATTTCTATGTTTCGTGGTAAGATATAATATGATTTGCGAAGTGTCATGTATTCCTCGTCCACGCTTCAAATGAATGTAAATGCGACACTTCCTTGCAAGGAAATAGCGTTT